>NC_058132.1:292540583-292697670 GCF_016433145.1 Gracilinanus agilis
TTGTGTTCAATTTGCTTATCAGTTCATTTGGTTTCTGAGCCTCGCTTTCCAGTTGCAAGATTCTACCTTTTAAGCTGTTATTTTCTTGCCAGATCTCTTCCATTTTCCTCAAAATCTCAGATTTGAACTCTTCCATAGGTTGTGAGGAGTTTTCCTTATTTGGGGAGGGTCTGGATGGTTGTTTGTTCTCCTCCTCTGTTTGCTCGGTTGTCTGGATTTTCTCTGTGTAGAAGCTGTCGAGTGTTAAAGACTTCTTTTTTTTGTTATTATTCTTTCTCTTCTGAATTTCCTGTAACTGGTTAGCCATCATTAGCCCAGCAGCTTCTCAGGTTTATCCTCGCGCTCAGTCCTGAGGTCTGAGTTCTAGTTTTTTCCAAGGTCAAGCCCCCTGGTGGATTCCCTTGCTTGAACCTCTGCAGGAGGTTTCTTTACAAGTCTCAGGGAGCTACTTCCACAGTCGTATACCTGTCTGCACTGATTCCCCACTTAGGCTTTAGTTCCTGGTTGTGTTTGCCTCTGCTCAGCCGGCACCCACGCCTCTGCTCAGCCGGCACCCAAGCCTCTGCTCAGCCGGCGCTCCGCTCCCAGGGTCCGCTCCCGAGCGCGCGCGCTCAGATTTCGCGTGCGTTCTTGACTTAATGGGGTCCTAAGTCTTGCTGCTCTCAGGAACAGGTCCCGGAGCTGCTGATGACTCGATGGGTGCCCCAAACTTGCTCTATTTCTTTTTAGCTGGGTTCAGAGCTATAGGTGAGTGTGGAGGGGGTGGGGGTGGGGCGGTTGCTCAGCTCGCGCTTGAGTGAGTGAGAGCCCTTTTTAGCTTGGAAATGTCTCGATTCCACGTACCTTCCACGCTGTGCCCTGTTGTGGGGTTCCTCCGTTCGTCTGGACTTGTTTTTATGTCCCCTTGAGGAGTTTTGTGTGTTTCGGTCAGGAGAGGTTTAGAGCTGCTTCTTACTCTGCCGCCATCTTAACCCGGAACCCCTGCTCTCCTATTTTTAAATTACTTTTTAAAACACTTAATCACATCTATCTTATTTGCCAATTTCATAATTCCCATAAAGTCCCAGAAAATTGCAATTGGCCAGTAGAAATAGATTTTAAGTCAGTAAATTGATGAATCATATACCAGAGAAATAGTGGAAATAAGCATTTATGGACCTGACCAATGAATTTTTCTTTCATTATTTTTCCTTTTATATTGCTTCTCTGACATCACAAACTTAAAGCCATCAGTACATTGATTATGCAAGTTTCTTTTTCAAGAAAATTAAAACAAATTTGTCAATGACTTCACAAATCCTCCCCCTCCCTTGTCCTTTTTAGGCTGCCAGGAAAATTGGAACAATGTAATAGGAAAAGTAAAATGTATTAGTTTATATCATATAGGAACGACAACCCATGTTATTACTAGTAAGAGCAGTGAGTGAAAAACAATTCATCCACAGTAATTTATTTGACAAGCATTTAACTCCTTTGCTTCAAAATTTCTATACTCTTATTCAGTGATTATTTCTCATTTCATCCATATGTTATTTATATGCTTGGATGTACTGCTAAATATACTTGAATGGAACTGTTAGAGATATGTTCTCCTATTACAATTGAAATAAATTTTATTTTAATATCTTCTGTAGTGTTCTGCTCATTCATAGCATTCTTTTTCTCCCTGTTAAAACATGGATAGTCAAGCAAAATGAAATGAAGCAAGAATCTCATTCTGCACTCTGAGTTCTTCATCTTTCTCTCAGAAGGTGGGTAGGATGTATTTTCATGAGTCCTTTGGCATGATTTGTCAGTATGCTGATCAGTGTTCCTAGGTCTTTTAAAGTTGTATGTCAATAATTTTATCAAATACACTTTTCTCCAGATTCTCCTCACTTCTCTGTTTCTGTTCATACAAGTCTTCCCAAGTTTCTCTGTAACTGTCCCTTTTCATAATTTCTAACAGAGATTCACATAACTTGTTTAATTTCCCCAATTGGCAGGTACTCCCTCAATTTCCAGTTGTTTTGCCAATGCATAAAGATGTACTACAAATATGTGAGTATATTTTTAGTTTATTTTGCTTAGGACTAATTCATATTTAAATCTATCCCTCCAATTTTCCTTTTTCCCTTAACCTTTTCCCTCCTGTTGAGTGAAATATTTCCTAAATTCAGCTGTGTTTATATTATTCTCTTCTTTGAACAATTCAAACTATGATGCAAGTCAAGACCTAACCATTGTCCTCATTTTTTGTGCATAGACTTTTATTTGCACATCCCAATTTCATGAAATAATTTCCCTTAACCTTTCCCTTCTTCTTCACTCCCCAGTATATGCTTCTTGCATTCATTTCTCATTCTTTTTTTTAAAAAAAAAACCTTTACCTTCCATCTTGGAATTAATACTTTGTATTGGTTCCTAGGCAGAAGAGTGGTGAGGGCTAGGAAATGGGACTTAAGTGACTCCCAGGTTCCCAAAGCTGGGAAGGGTCTGAGGCCAGATTTGAACCTAAGACCTCCTGTCTCTAGGCCTGGCTTTCAATCCATTGAGCTACTTACCTGCCTCTTTCATTCTTTTTTTTTTTTTCACTTAACAGTTTTTATTTTTTTCTTTCATGTTATAATCACTTTCCTTACAGGCATTCCTACTCATGTAGTTTTAAAAGGTAGAGACATATATAATGCATTAAAATCATACATTAGAAGGAATATGATTATATTTTTAAATTTCTAAATTTTTACTTCATTAAAAATTCAGTAAGTTGTCCTTATGGGTGGTTAACTATTTGACCACTATATGATCTTTGTATATTTGAACAAAACACTTTTTTAAAAAAAATTTATTAATATTCATTTTTAACATGGTTACATGATTCATGCTCCTACTTTCCCATTCACCCCCTCACTCCCCCAACCCATGAACAAAACACTTTTTTTAAAAACATTTTTTAATATTCATTTTTAACATGTTTACATGCTTCATACCCCTACTTTCCCCTTCACCCCCCGCTCTCCCCCCACCCATGGCCTATGTGCATTTCCACTGTTGTAACATGTGTCATCAATCAAGACCTATTTCCAAATTGTTGATAGTTGGATTGGTGTGGTAGTTTCGAGTCCACATCCCCAATCATGTCCACCCCAACCCATGCGTTCAAGCAATTGTTTATCTTCTATGTTTCCTCTCTTGCAGTCCTTCCTCTGAATGTGGGTAGCGTTCATTACCATAAATCCCTCAGAGCTGTCTTGTGTCATTGCATTGTTGCTGGTACAGAAGTCCATTACATTCGATTTTACCACAGTATATCAGTCTCTGTGTACAGTGTTCTTCTGGCTCTGCTCCTTTCACTCTGCATCAGTTCTTGGAGGTCTTTCCAGTTCACCTGGAACTCCTCCAGTTTATTATTCCTTTTAGCACAATAGTATTCCATCACCAGCATATACCACAATTTGTTCAGCCATTCCCCAATTGAAGGACATGCCCTCCTTTTCTAGTTCTTTGCCACCACAAAAAGCCAGCTATAAATATTTTCGTACAAATCTGTTTATCTATGATCTCTATGGGGTACAAACCCAACAATGGTATGGCTGAATCAAAGGGTAGGCAATCTTTTATAGCCCTTTGAGCATAGTTCCAAATTGCCAGCCAGAATGGTTGTATCAGTTCACAACTCCACAAGCAATGAATTAATGCCCCAATTTTGCCACATCGCCTCCAGCATTCATCACTCTCCCCTTCTTTCAGTTTAGCCAATCTGCTAGGTGTGAGGTAATACCTCAGAGTTGTTTTGATTTGCATTTCTCTAATTATTAGAGATTTGGAACACTTTCTCATGTGCTTATTGATACTTTTGATTTCTTTACCTGAAAATTGCCTATTCATATCTCTTGCCCATTTATCAATTGGGGAATAGCTTGATTTTTTATACAATTGATTTAACTCCTTGTATATTGAGTAATTAGACCCCTGTCAGAGTTTTTTGTTATAAAGATTTTTTCCCAATTTGTTGTTTCCCTTCTGATTTTGACTACTTTGTTTTTGTTTGTACAAAAGCTTTTTAGCTTAATATAATCAAAACCATTTAATTTACATTTTGTAATTTTCTCTAACTCTTGCATGGTTTTAAAATCTTTCCTTTCCCAGAGATCTGACAGGTATACTATTTTGTGTTCACTTAACTTATTTATAGTTTCCCTCTTTATATTCAAGTCATTCACCCATTGTGAATTTATCTTGGTGTAGGGTATGAGATGTTGATCTAAACCTCATCTCTCCCATATTGTTTTCCAAATTTCCCAGCAGTTTTTGTTAAATAGTGGATTCATGTCCCAAAAGTTAGGCTCTTTGGGTTTATCATACAGTGTCTTGCTGACGTCATTAACCCCAAGTCTATTCCACTGATCCTCCCTTTTATCTTTTAGCCAGTACCATATTCTTTTTTTTTCAAACCCTTAACTTCTGTGTATTGTCTCATAGGTGGAAGATTGGTAAGGGTGGGCAATGGGGGTCAAGTGACTTGCCCAGGGTCACACAGCTGGGAAGTGGCTGAGGCCAGATTTGAACCTAGGACCTCCCATCTCTAGGCCTGATTCTCAATCCACTGGGCTACCCAGCTGCCCCCAACCATATTCTTTTGATGACTGCTGCTTTATAGTATAGTTTAATATCTGATACTGCTAGGCCCCCTTCCTTCACATTTTTTTTCATTATTTCCCTTGATATTCTTGATCTTTTGTTATTCCAAATGAAATTTGTTATAGCTTTTCCTAATTCAGTAAAGAAGTTTTTTAGTAGCTTGATAGGTATGGCGCTAAATAGGTAAATTAATTTGGGTAGAATGTTCATTTTTATTATGTTAGCTCGACCTACTCATGAGGAATTAATGGCTTTCCAATTGTTTAGATCCAGTTTTATTTGTTTGGAAAGTGTTTTGTAGTTCTTTTCATATAATTGCTGTGTTTGTTTTGGTAGATAGATTCCTAAGTATTTTATATTGTCTAGGGTGATTTTAAATGGTGTTTCTCTTTCTACTTCTTGCTGCTCTAGTCTGTTGGAAATGTATAGAAATGCTGATGATTTATGTGCATTTATTTTGTATCCTGCCACTTTGCTAAAGTTGTTGATTATTTCTACAAGCTTCTTAGTTGGTTCTCTAGGATTTTTTAAGTATACCATCATATCATCTGCAAAGAGTGATAGCTTAGTCTCCTCATTGCCTTTTTTTTTTTTTTTTTTTTTTTTTTCTTCTCTAATTGCAACTGCTAGTGTTTCTAGTACTATGTTGAATAATAGAGGTGATAATGGGCATCCTTGTTTTACTCCTGATCTTATTGGGAAGGCTTCTAATTTATCCCCATTGCATATGATGTTTGTTGATGGTTTTAGGTATATACTGTTTATTATTTTTAGGAAAGGTCCTTCTATTCCTATACTTTTCAGTGTTTTCAATAAGAATGGATGCTGTATTTTGTCAAAGGCTTTTTCAGCATCTATTGAGATGATTATGTGATTTTTGTTTGTTAGACTGTTGATATGGTCAATTATGTGGATGGTTTTCCTAATGTTGAACCAACCTTGCATTCATAGTATAAATCCCACCTGATCATGGTGGATGATCTTCTTAATTACTTGCTGGAGTCTCTTTGCTAATATTCTATTTAAGATTTTTGCATCTATGTTCATTATGGAGATTGGTCTGTATTTTTCTTTCTCTTTTTGGTCTACCTGGCTTTGGAATCAGTACCATAATTGTGTCATAAAAGGAATTTGGTAGGACTCCTTCTTTGCTTATCATATCAAATAATTTGAATAGTACTGGGATTAGTTGCTCTTTGAATGTCTGATAGAATTCACTTGTGAATCCATCAAGCCGTGGCGATTTTTTCTTAGGGAGTTCTTTGATGGCTTGTTCAATTTCTTTTTCTGATATGGGATTATTTAGGTATTCTATTTCTTCTGCTGTTAATCGAGGCAGTTTATATTTTTGTAAATATTCATCCATATCTCCTAAATTGTTATATTTATTGCCATATAATTGGGCAAAATAGTTTTTAATGATTGCCTTAATTTCCTCTTCATTAGAGTTGAGGTTTCCCTTTTCATCTTTGATACTGTCAATTTGGTTTTCTTCTTTCCTTTTTTTTATTAGATTGACCAGTACTTTGTCTATTTTATCTGTTTTTTTCAAAGTACCAGCTTCTAGTCTTATTTATTAATTCAATAGTTCTTTTACTTTCGATTTTATTAATTTCTCCCTTGATTTTTAGTATTTCTAATTTAGTTTCCATCTGGGGTTTTTAATTTGCTTGCTTTCTAATTTTTTGAGTTGCATGCCCAATTCATTGATCTCTGCCCTCCTTAATTTGTTAATATATGTACTCAAGGATATAAATTTCCCCCTGAGTACTGCCTTGGCCGCATCCCACAGAGTTTGGTAGGATGTCTCATCATTGTCATTTTCTTCAATGAAATTATTGATTGTTTCTATGAGTCCTTCTTTAACAAATTGGTTTTGGAGAATCAAATTGTTTAATTTCCAATTAGTTTTTGATTTTCCTGTCCAGGTGCCCTTACTAATTATTATTTTTATTGCATTATGATCTGAGAAGGTTACATTTATTATTTCTGCTTGTTTGCATTTGTTTGCAATGGTTCTATGCCCTATAACATGGTCAGTCTTTGTGAATGTGCCATGTGCAGGTGAAAAGAAGGTGTATTCCTTTTTGTCCCTATTTATTTTTCTCAACATATCCATTAAATCTAATTTTTCTAGGACTTCATTCACCTCTCTTACCTCTTTCTTATTTATTTTTTGGTTTGATTTATCTAGATCTGAAAGAGGAATATTTAGATCTCCCACTATTATGGTTTTACTATCTATTTCTTTCTTGAGCTCTGCCAGTTTCTCTTTTATGAATTTGGGTGCTATGCCACTTGGTGCCTACATATTGAGCAGTGTTAATTCCTCATTATTTATACTGCTTTTAATCAGGATGTAATGACGTTCCCTGTTTTTTTTTTTTACCATATCTATTTTTACTTTGGCTTTGTCAGAAATCATAATAGCCACTCCTGCCTTCTTTTTCTCATTTGACGCCCAAAAGATTTTGCTCAAACCCTGAACCTTAAACTTGTGTATGTCTACCCGCCTCATATGTGTTTCTTGTAGACAACATATGGTAGGATTTTGGTTTCTAATCCACTCTGCTATTTACTTCCATTTTATGAGCAAGTTTATCCCTTTCACATTCAGAGTTATAATTATAAGTTGTGCATTCACTGACATTTTCGTATCCTCCCCTATTCCTACCCCTTCTCCTTAAACTATTTCCTTTTAAACCAGTGGTTTGCTATTAAGACCCTATCCCTTATCCCCTCCCTTGACTAACTTCCCTTTCTACCCCCTCCCTTATTATTCCCCTCTTTTTGTTTTTAAAGGCCTAATGAATTCCCTCCCCCTTCTTCTCCCCTCCCTTTTTTGACCTCCCTACTCCCCTGCTCCCCTTGGTTGATCCATTCTGACTTTCTCAGTAGGGTTAGATAAGAGTTTTATATCCCAATGGATAGTATAACTACTCTTCCCTCTCTGGGTTGATTACACTGAGAGTAAGGTTTAAATATTACCTCTTAATGCTCTCTTCCTCTCCTTCTTATAATAGTATTTGTCCCCTCTCCTTCCCATGCCCTCTTTGTGTGTAATAGAATATCCTATTTTTCTTATTCACTCAAGTTTCTCTTGGTGTCCCCTACTATTCACCCCCCTCTTTCCCACCCCCCATATCGTCTTAGACCATTTAGTATTCTACCCTCTCCCTGTGAATTATTCTTCTGATTACTATAATAGTGAATACTATAATAGTGAATAGAGTTCACTACGGAGAATTATACATAGCATTTCTCCACATAGGAATACAGATAATTAGATCTTACTGAGGCCCTTAAAATAGCAAATTTAAAAGTTATGAGTTTTCTTTCTTTCCCCTCTGTTTCTTATTTACCTTTTCATGTTTCTCTCAAATTTTGTGGTTGGATATCAAACTTTCCATTTAGCCCTGGTCTTTTCTGTGCAAATACTTGGAAATCTAATCTTCAATTTTGTTGAATGCCCATACTTTCACCTGGAAGTATATAGTCAGTTTTGATGGGTAGTTGATCCATGGTTGAAGGCCCAGCTCTCTTGCCTTTCTGAATATCATATTCCAAGCCTTGCGGTCTTTTAGAGTGGAGGCTGCCAGATCCTGTGTGATCCTGATTGGTGCTCCTTGATATTTGAATTGTCTCTTTCTGGCTTCTTGTAAGATTTTTTTCTTTTACTTGGAAGCTCTTAAATTTGGCAATTATATTCCTGGGCTTTTTCTTATCTGGATCGAATGTCGTGGGTGATCTATGGATCCTTTCAATGTCTATATTGTCCTCTTGTTGTAGGACTTCAGGGCAATTTTGCTGAATAATTTCTTATAGTATGGAGTTCAGGTTTCTATTAATTTCTGGTTTTTCTGGAAGACCAATGATTCTCAAATTGTCTCTTCTAGACCGGTTTTCTTGGTCTGTCACTTTCTCATTGAGATATTTCCTGTTTCCTTCTATTTTTTCAGTCTTTTGACTTCGTTTTATTTCCTCTTGTTGTCTTGAGAGATCATTAGCTTCTAATTGCTCAAGTCTAGCCTTTAGGGACTGGTTTTCGGATATAATCTTGGTTTTCAGCTATGATCTTTTGGTTTTCGGGTATGATCTTTTGGTTTTCCTTTTCAATCTGGTCATTTCTGGTGTTTACTTTGCTTTTCACTTCATTTGATTTCTGAGCCTCACTTTCCAATTGCAAAATTCTGCCTTTTAAACTGTTATTTTCTTGCCTGATTTCCTTTTTAGCTATTTCCCATTTCTCTAACCAAATCTTTTCCATCTTTCTCGTCATCTCAGTTTTGAACTTTTCAAGAGCTTGTGAACAGTTTTCATTACTATTTTGGGAGGGTCCAGATGCTTGTTTGTTCTCCCCCTCTATTTGCTTGGTTGTCTGGATTTTCTCTGTGTAAAATTTGTTGAGTGTTAAAGATTTCTTTTTCTTGTTAATCTTTCTCGTCTGAGCTTCCTGATTCTGGGTAGCCATTGTTATCCCAGAAGCTTCTCAGCTTTATCCTTGCGCTCAGGGTCTGTCTGCAGTCTTTTGGGTTTTGAGGTCTGAGTTCTGGTTTTTCTCAAGGTCAAGCCCCCTGGTGGATCCCCTTGCTTGGTCCTCTGCTGGAGGTTCCTTTACAAGTCTCAGGGCGCTGCTTCCACAGTTGTATACCCGTCTGCACTGGTTCCCCACTCAGGGTTTCAGAGCCTTCTCTCATGCGTGTGCCTGTGTCTGACTTTACCCGCTCCTCTGCCTGCGCCTGCGCTCTTTGCCCATGCTCAGAGTCCTTGCGCGTTCTTTAGCTTTTTGGGGTCCTAAATCTTGCTGCTCTCAGGAACAGGTCCTGGAGCTGCCAGTGACTCAATGGGTGCCCCAAACTTGCTCTATTTCTTTTTAGCTGGCTTTGGCGTTATAGGTGGTGTGTGTGGAGGGGGTGGGGAGTGGTTGCTCAGCTCACGATTTAGTGAGAGTTGTTTCACCCCTTTATAGCATGGAAATGTCCCAATTCCTCATACCTTCCACACTGAGCCCTGTTTTGGGGTCCCTCCATTCAACTGGGTTTGTTTTTATGTCTCCTTGAGGAGTCATATGTTTTGGTCAGGAGAGGTTAAGAGCTGCTTTTTACTCTGCCGCCATCTTAACCCGGAAAACTCTTTCATTCTTTTTTAAAGATCATCAAGACATTACAGAGTGACTCCCAGGCCCTCTTTCTAATGAGACTCCCTTTATGACTGTCAATAATGATGGAATGACACCTGTAACATCTCCTCTTATTATAATGTAAATAACTTATCTTTTATATTCTTTGGATATTTTTTCTGTTTACTTTTTAAAATTTGTCTGTACTTCCATTTTTTTTCTTTAAACTTTCTGTGCAGCTCTGATCTTTTCATCAGAAATACTTAAGATGCATGGTTAGCTAAGTATTCTCCCTTCCTTAAAATGAGAAACCCTTCTGGTACAAATTCTTCCAAGATTTCCTTAGTGAATAAATCCATTCAGTTGATGTACAGATAAAAATATCAACTATCCCTACCCAGGCCACATCAAAATTCTCCAGGAGTCCTTAATACCATAAATGCCCCCCCCCCTTTGAGAATCAGACAAATTTCTTCTGTGTCCTAATTCTATAGAGCACCAGAAAGTTGTGCCCCCACCATCATGAACTCCCACCACTTAAAGGGTAGTACATATAAAATTGCAAATAGCCAACAGAAAAAAGAAGTCGTTTCAGTTATAGAAGTAATAAAGAAAGTCAACTAATTATGACTTCTAGGTCCAAACAAACTTTATGTTAAATTCTAAGTTAAATATCTATATATCTATCTATGTCTACAGATAGGTAGATTTATATGTGTGTATATAATTATGAGGCAAACAGTTTGAATCTACTTAAATGAAAAATGAAAAAAAACTGGACATTTCAAGACCTAAGAAGTAACTTCTAATTATGAAAACTCAAATTTTCACAATATCACATTAATACTCATACAGGATTCAGTAATAAATAATTAAGAATCTAAACATTCAAGGAATCATCAAAGCAAAGTTCACCAAATTCTGTCAATAGAATTGATTTGTGAGGGAAAGCATATTGGAAAAAGAATCAACTATATAATGTTAGTGTAAAACCCATGCAGCCTAGGACCCTCCACCAATCCTCATTCTAGCATGACTCTTTTATGTACAGTTTCCCTTCTTACTTCACCCTGGATTTGTCACCCAGAACTGGGTAATGATTGACAGAGCTACCAATGGCACCAGTTCCTGTATCCTATACAAGTTTAATATTCTCTATGCTGAATACCAGAAGTATTCTTGTCCTGTTATGGAGCTTCTCCTCTCCATGCCCTCCTGACCAGATCTTGTCTCCAGTGTCCAAAGTTATCTATCTGTATTTCTCTATCTTTGTCTATCTCTGTTTGTCTGTCTTTCTGTCTTTGCTGATTTAGGATGGAAAAAATTACTTACTTTGATTTTTTTCTTGGATTTCAGGATTAGGATTTAGTCTGGTACATTTTCTAGATGTTTGGAAGTGCTAGGGGTCAGGGGGACTCACTATCCCTCCAGTTACTTATCTCATAATCTTTTTAATTCAAAACTTTATTATTCCAGTAATTGTGTGCCTAAATATTGAAAAATCAAGAAAGAAAAAAAAATAAAAAAGGAAATGAGTGAGAATTATACATTAAAAAGTGCATATCAGTCAGTAAATAATATAATCTAAAAATGTCTACACCATTGTTTGTGACTAATAAAGGAGTCCTAGTTTGGGGATATTAAAAGAAAGATCTTTGTGCAATAATAAATAATTTGATATACTACAGGAGCAATTGAACCACATCAATATTTACATTCTTGCTTTAAATGAAATCAGGAATCACGAAGAAGATACAGGTAGAGAGAATGTTAGACTCAAAGAGAATAAAGGAATTATCAGAGTTGGCTTTGTCACAAATCCAAAAACATTAAGAAGACATCCTTCTATGGGATAATTTGTCATTTTTCCTTTCAGTTGACATGAAAAATATGAATAAAAAGACAATCAAGGAGTTAATTCCAATTTGAATATTCCTATATATTGCCTATGATAAAAATTTGAAAAGTATGACAAAGAATTTAACAAAATTCCATCATCAAAATCAGAGCATCTTATTTATCACTTTTCAATTTTCAATGATATTTTCTAGAAAATGCACAATAAGAAATGATAATAATTATTATTTATATTGGACTTTAAGATTACAATATCTTATTTTATCTTCATAACAACCATTGGAGGTAGATCCTATTATTATCCCCATTTTCTAGTTGAGTAAATTCAGTCATAATAGCAGTTAAGTGTCTTGCCTAGAATCAAAAAATTACTATGAATCTGAAGCACAATATGAACTTTGGATTTGCTGAGTAGAATTCCAGTATTCTGTCCACTTGCCACCTACACAAATAAAATAAAATGTTACAAAATATGATTCACCATTCAAAAATAAAATAGATTAAAGTTTTATAAAGTAATAAGGAGTTTTTCATCCATGTACTATAGTTACATTCTTGAAGGAGAAAATCAAAGAGTGCTAGGCATGGCGAACACCATGCCTGGAACATAGTAGGAACTGTCATATTGTTACTACTCACCTCTCATGTTCCCCATGGTATTCTTTTTTTCCAATAGAAATTTCAGGGAGTTCAAAAGCTTGAAATTTAGACATTCTTTAGGAGACAGAAGGGATCCTTATCGGTCCTAAGTGATAAAATTGCTACATGGAAGAAAAGAGTAACCAGAACTGAGAATGCAGCTCAGACCCCAGCAATAAGCACTCAGCCTGATCTCCTACATGTCCTTTAAGACTGAATATTATAGTCCTAAGGGAAATTGATTCTCTCAGTGTTAGTATACAAGAATTTTCTTGATCTCTTTAACTTTCTCTTCCACGCACAACTTGTTCCTTCTGTCAGACACAGCCATAGACACAGATAAACACAGACACACACAGACACACACAGACACACACAGACACACACACACACACACACACACACAAATACACACCCCATAATAGAATTCCAAAATCTTCCAACTTCTCTGCACATATTGATTCTCTCTCATATATAGACTGATGAATCTCCCTACTCTACACTGCCTAGTTACTCTTTCTCCTTTCTAATTCCATTCATCCCATGACTGATTTTTCCCACCATGCTTCTAACAACATCAATTGTGTGTACTGACACTTCTTAAAATGGTCTTATATATAAATAGCAGTTGTAAGCTCTTTTGGTCTCTGAAGTCTTGGACAAATAACTATTTCCCCTCTGCTGGCATTCTCAGAATCCATTACACTAAACAACATCATAAGAAATGAAAGTTTGACAGATCATTGGTAAATGGTAGGGGAGGCTTTTCCCGATAAGCTGCCTATACATAGTCAGACAATCAACTAGTTATAATAAATGTCAAAATCAATCAATTTGAAGGAAGGATAGTGATGAGAAGATGCTGTAATTATCTTTTCTACAATTTGATCAGTTTAAGCAAGCTTTTGATTCTGAAAATGATGAAATGGGCAAAAGGAAGGATATGAATGTTGATTATTAACTTTTCTTAGATATGTTTAGTTTATATAAAAGTGACCACAACAAGAACAGTTAAGAAACCACTTTAGCCAGAATATACTTGATCTGAATGCCAAGTGAAATGGGGTAGAAGCAAAATAATTACTCCAACTTGAAAACCAGTTATCTGAAAAAGAATATAGAGAAAAATATAGAATATTTTATGTAGTTTGTAGGCAGGAGGTAGCAGGTGGGAGAGAATAAAGCAAGGCACTAAAAGGCTTAGCATAAGACGTAGATAAAACACAACCTCTAGAAACCATTTTTATAGATTGACCATTTATAGATGAAACTGGATGAATGACAACAAATAGATGCAAAATAGAACAGATCTACCAACATTTCTTTTTTTTAACATTTAATAATATTTATTTTTTAGAAAAGTTAACATGGTTGCATGATTCATGCTCTTACTTTTCCCTTCACCTCCCCGACATGCCCCCCCCCTTAGCCGATGCACATTTACACTGGTTTTAACATGTGTCATTGATCAAGACCTATTTCCAAATTGTTGATAGTTGCATGGCTGTGGTAGTTTCGACTCTACATCCCCAATCATGTCCACGTCAACCCATGTGTTCAAGCAGTTGTTTTTCTTCTGTTTCCACTCCTGTAGTACTTCCTCTGAATGTGGGTAGCATTCTTTTCCATAAATCCCTCAGAATTGTCCCAGGTCATTGCATTGCTGCTAGTACAGGAGTCCATTACATTCTATTTTACCACAGTGTATTAGTCTCTGTGTACAATGTTCTTCTGGCTCTGCTCCTTTTGCTCTGCATCAGTTCCTGGAGGTCTTTCCAGTACACATGGAATTCCTCCAGTTTATTATTCCTTTGAGCTCAATAGTATTCCATTACCAGCATATACCACAATTTGTTCAGCCATTCCCCAATTGAAGGACATACCCTCATTTTCCAGTTTTTTTCCACCACAAAAAGCATGGCTATAAGTATTTTCATACAAGTCTGTTTATCTATGATCTCTTCGGGGTACAAACCCAACAATGGTATGGCTGGATCAAAGGGCAAGCATTCTTTTATAGCCCTTTGAGCATGGTTCCAAATTGCCATCCAGAATGGTTGGATCAGTTCACAACTCCACCACCAATGCATTAGTGTCCCAATTTTGCCACATCCCCTCCAACATTCATTACTCTCCTCTTCTATTGTTTTAGTCAATCTGCTAGGTGTGAGGTGATACCTCAGAGTTGTTTTGATTTGCATTTCTCTAATTATTAGAGATTTAGAACACTTTCTCATATGCTTATTGATTTTTTTGATTTCTTTATTTGAAAATTGCCTATTCATGTCCCTTGCCCATTTATCAATTGGGGAATGGCTTGATTTGTTATAAAGATTTTTTCCCAATTTTTTGTTTCCCTTCTGATTTTGGTTGCATTGTTTTTGTTTGTACAAAAACTTTTTAATTTAGTATAATCAAAATCATTTATTTTACATTTTGTAATTTTCTCTAACTCTTGCTTGGTTTTAAAATTTGGATGCTATGCCATTTGGTACATACATATTGAACACTATTATTTCCTCATTATCTATACTGCCTTTTATCAGGATGCAATTACCTTCCCTGTCTTTTTAAATCATATCTATTTTTACTTTGGCTTTGTCAGAAATCATGATTTCCTTCAGAAGTTCTACTTTATCTCTACTTCACTGACCAACATTCACATGCTGGGTAACACCACTATCCCTGAGCCCCATAATCCCCTTTCAGTTTTCTTCTATGATTTGTTCTCCCTCATTAGATTTTAAACTACCAAGGGAAGAACTGTCTCCTTTTCTGTCTTCAGTAATTACCACAGTGCTGAGGACATAGTAAGTAATTTATAAATGTATATTGAATTGAATTGAAGTTCTAAACTATAAACTTATGAAAATGAAAACAAGAAGTATAAAGGCTCTTTAATATACAACTATTACTTTAATGATAATATACAAAGCACAACAACTCAGATGTCAGGATCACTTCTGAGGCTAAATCAGAACCAATTTCTTTTGGATAGCATAAGTCTTCACTTTCACCAAAATAGAAATAAACCCCAAGAGTTGTTTAAGTCTTGCTTCTGCCAGTGACAAACTAAGGGGCCTAGCACAAAACATTTTCTCTCTCTTGGTCTGTTTCCTTATCTGCAGAATAAGAGAGGATGAGGATTAGAATAGATTAGGTCCCTTCTAAATTTAGTCATAAATCCTAGGTGGAGATGACCCTTTGTAGATTGAATATTTGAAGTGAGTGTGTAGGGAACATCAACTTACTTGAACACATTCAGGATAAATGGTTCAGCCATCTTAAATAAGAAAAAGTATTTCAGTAACATAGCTGATATGTGGTAGAATCAGATTTTTAAAGCTGCAATTACTTGCAGAAATCTAAATCATATATATTACCATGTCATCCTACCCATTCACTCATCACCTACTACCCCACTCCCAACACACATTCAGAAAACTCTTTTGGCTCTCTATTACTTCCAGAAACAAACAAACCAAAATCTTCTGTTTGACTTTTCAGAGTAATCACAACCTGATCCTTTCCTACCTTTCCAGTCTTCTTAACTTTCACACCATACATAAACTGTATGATCCAGTAACTAAAGTCCCCTTGCTCTTGTTGACTTATAATAAACTTTTACCTGATTTTGTGACTTTTTGTCTACCTATCTCTGTTTTCTTGAGTGCTTTTTCTTCTCATATCCACTTCTTTGGCTTCTCTGAAAATAAGTTTCATTTCATATTCCAGCTTCTGTAAGAAAGCTTTCAAAATTCCCCTTCCAAACACTTTCCCAAAACATGGCTAATGCCTTCCCTTGTGACTACCTTCTGTTTAGTTTTCATTTTATTTTCTCCATTTAAATTCAATATCATTAATATCAGAAAGAATGTTATGCCTTTTCTTAGTATCTCCATCTCTTAACACAAATCCTCAGACATAGTAAATGCACTTAATAAATCTCCATTGGTATTATTATTGTCCAACCCCTGTCATTTTTTTTAAACCCTTACCTTCCATCTTGGAGTCAATACTGTGTATTGGCTCCAAGGCAGAAGAGTGGTAAGGGTAGGCAATGGGGGCCAAGTGACTTGCCCAGGGTCACACAGCTGAGAAGTGGCTGAGGTCAGATTTGAACCTAGGACCTTCCATCTCTAGGCCTGACTCTCATTCCACTGAGCTACCTAGCTGCCCCCTAACCCCTGTCATTTTGAAGAAACTGAGAATCAGAGAGTGCCAAAAAGGCATGCAGAGCCCTGTCCATGGGTATGCCTACAGTTACCTGCCAAAGTTTGTTATTAGAAAGCCAGAGGGATTTGGGACAGAGCTGTTCCCATCCTTCCTCTTTGGGCTTGAGGACATTTCTTATTTCACCTGCCCCTCTACCAGGCAGCCCAATGGGAGCACTTCCCCCCTCCCCTGTCTGTGATAAGGCACTGGGGGTGGGTGTCAGATGTGTGAGGTACAACTCAGATGGCAGCCTGATGAGTCTGTCATGAAAATGATCCCGCTGGCAGGGTTGGAAAGGAGCTAAGTTCAAGGAGATCATAGCTCACAGCATGGCACATAGCTTGAGTGCAGCTGAGCTGGAGGGGAGCAGAGAGCTAGGGCTACTCTCCTTCCCCTCTCCACATGAGAATCTTATTATCTATCCCTCTGCCCAGAAAACCAATGGGAGTGCTTCCTCCCTCCCCTGTCTGGTGTAAGGAGAGGTGTAGAGGGGTGAGGTGGGTGGGACATGACTTGGCACTCAGTTTTGGTCTCTGGGGGGGTAGGCACAGCACTTGGTCTCTAAAAGACTAGCCATCACTGGACTAGACAGTTATCATGGTAAGACAGTATAAACCTTAGTCAGCTAAATGGAGTCTCTATACTAAATCTTTAATTTAGGACAACCTACCTCTAGCCTTTCACTCTCTCATTTCTCACCTTTTCTTTTCTATCAATAAGCCATAATAAATAATAAAATCTATATCCAGATTCCCCAATTTTAATCTTTACCCTATTATTCTAAAGTGCAACATCATCTTCCTGCAACAGAGGGTTATAATCTAGTTGTTATCCTTTCTCTAAGTCCCTGTATCCAATTTGTTGTCATATACTATTGATTAGATTTTACATCTAGCATAGCCCCCCCTGCTCTGCCCTGACAATGTCAAAATCCTAGTATGGAGCCATATCATTTTCAAAAGTAGGCTAATGAAATAGCCCTTTAGTAAATCTTCCTGCCTCTAAGTTCTCCCCACTCTAGTACATCCTTGACCTCAAGGGAAAACATTACCATATGTCCCTGTCTCCCCATTCAATAAAATCCAATGTTTTTCTATTATGTTCAGGATATAATATAAAGTCCTGTATTTGAATTTTAAAATCCTTCATAAACTAGTACTTTTCCACTTTGCCAGTCTCCTTATACTTTACTCCTCTCCATGTAATATGTGATCCAATGACACTGGTCTCTTTGCTATTCTATAAGATACTACATTTTCTTAATCCATGAATTTTCACTGGCTTTTCCTCCTCATGTCAGGCTCATGTCACACCTTCCACAAAAATGCCTTTCTAGATTACTTTTATTAGCACTTTTGATCTATTAATTATTTCAAACATATTCTGTATAAAACATATTTGTATATAGTAGTTTACATATTATCTCTTTTATTATAGTGTGAGATCCTTGAGAGATGGAACTCATTTTTACCTTCTTTTCATCCCCAGTGCTTTACAGAGTGCCCAGTGTAATGCAGGGTTTCTACAAGAATCCCTTGCATTTGCAAAACTAACTGAAGCAACCCTGACAGTTGGAAAACAGAATGTTGACCCAGACTGACCAGTGGTCTCATGGGCAAAAACCACTGGAGCCAGAGACTATAAATAGTCCTGCAGAAGCAACTGTAGGGGCTTTTGGCTTTTGGGCTTTTGGCTTATGGTTTGGGGGCTTTTGACTTTTGGCTTTTGGGCTTTGGCTTTTGACTTTTTGGCTTTTGGGCTTTGCCTGATTCCCTTAACCTCTCCTTTGACATCTTGGTATTCCCTGCATTTCCCCATTGGGCCCTGGGAGGAGGGTATTTTTGCTGGGGGGAGATCATGGGAACTAGCTTCTATAGGCAGGCAGGGGCAACCTTAAACCAAGCCTTCACCTCATCTAGTAATCTGCTGAACCCTATTACATCAGGGTAGTGAAAATATCCCTAGCTGAGGGAGCTGGCTCCTTCAGCCTGATCCCCCTCTTCTGTGACCCTCCCCTAGCACCAACTTCTCCCTTAGCAGTAGTTACCAGGCATTAGCCCCTTTTCCCTCAGCTTACCCTTGGCTTTAATAAAAACCTTTGGCTTTTATAGCAAGAGCTTCTGGTGGTTCATTATACCAACTACTAGGGCAAAGGCTGAAGAGGGGAAGAATAACTTTCCTTTATTTCTTGAGGGCTAAACCAGTCATCCATCTTGGCCAGGAAGTGAACCAGCTTTCACTTCCTGTACACTGGGAGTTGCTCTCCAGAAGGGAGGGGCTCTTTACTCCTACCCTCAAGGGAGCTTAGAATAACAGCAGGGAAGCTGAATAAAACCTTTCAGCCAGACTCTCACAATCTCTGGCTGTCCCAAATTATCCTGTACTAAAAAGAGAGCCTCCCTTGCTTGAAGACCCAACTCAAGTACTAGCCATGAGCAACATACCATATCCCCTAGTCTATTACATTTCTGGCGAGCACAGAAAGGTTGAACAACCTACAATCTTCTGGACAAAACAAATGGGGGTAGCTAGAGTTATATTCATTCTGTCTAGCCTCTCACTTCTGACCTGGTCTATGATGCAGGGTGTTATAGATTTTTGGTTTGTCAAAATTCCCAATTTTATAAAAGAGCTACTAGAAATTTATGACTATTATAAATGGTGTGCTCTGACTTTGGCTGAATGCATTTATTTTATTCCAATGGCTGTGGCTCTAATCCTAATAATTAGGCAATGCATAATGGTTTCAAAAATGATACTGATTCACTTGTGGCAATTAATTGGCTCAAGCTCAACACCCAAACATGACTCTGACTCTGGGGAAGTTATGGAAAATATCAAACTGCTCTTTCAGGTTCTGAAACATATAAGGGAAGGGAAGGAACTGGACAAACACACAATTCTCCAGTTGGAGATTGTGGAATCCAAATGCTTAGGCACCACTACCAACACAACTACCAAAACACCACTGGCTAATGACACCCAAGCTTTCACATCAGAACCATCTGCTGAATCTACAGTCACAGTTTTACCCATGGTCAATAGGACCATCATACAACCAGGGGAAGGGGTAGTCCATGTCAAAACCTATAAGGCTTTTACCCCAAGTGACATGGAAATATTAAAAAGGTACTTCCCCAAATTTTTCCTACAACCTTTCAAAAGTATAAAGGAATTAAAAAGAGTGTTTACACTTTTTATCCCAAGCTTTGACAATGTGGAATTTCTTTTAGGGGAATTTTACTCTCCCTCAGAAAAGACAAAATTCCTAGCCAAGACACACTCAAACCCCAAATTAACTGCTTGGCCCATGGTCCACAAGGACCTAGACTTTACAGCCCATGCAAATTTAAGATACCTGGAATGTTGCCAAACCAACTTTCTAGAAGCAATGTGCATACATGCAAAGAGACTTAATTCATGGTAGAAATTTGAAAAGATGAGGCAGGGAGAAGAAGAACATCCCAGCAGCTTCCTTGATAGGGTGATAGAGGCAGCTGAAACAATCTTAGGCCTATGAGATGTGTAAGCCCCAGAGACAATCGACCATATCTGTAGACAATTTGTAAAGAGTGCATCAATACCTGTACAAAACTACTTTAGGTAGAACTGTCCCCAGTGGGAATCATTGCCACTGGAGGATGTGAGACAGCATGCTTCCTACATGCATGATTCTAAGCAAAAGGAAGCAAGGGCAGCCAGGCAGTCAGACTCAGACAAAGATGATGTTATTGCAAACCTTTACTCAAGCAAGCAAAGAAAAGGAAATAGAAGAAATTAAGAATTTTGCCCTCCAGGCCAGCAGGGGGCATTGACAATCCAGGCAACCTGCTACTGTCCCAAAACCAAAATCCTTTTCTCCTCACTGCTACCTTTGTGGGAGATTAGGCCACGTAGTAAAATTTTGTAGATTTAAAAAACAAATTGACTTTGGTAGGACTGACAACTCCAGCCAGAGAGACAAAGGTACAAAGAGAACTTACTACAATTCAAAATGGTCCAATAACAATAATGCAAGAAAAATTGAGGTCAATAAGCATGATGGTCAGTGCTGTAGCCATTCATGTGAGAAATATAGCCAATCTCCATCCCTAGAAGAAATGGAGAGATATTTGCAAATGGGAGAAAAGCCTAAATCTTTATGAACTGCAATACCCAAAGAAAAAAGGTCTAATGATTATGGAATGGATATCAGGATAAATAGTCTGAGAGGGGTAGATAATTCTGAAAGACTGGGCACAAGAGAGCATATGTCTCTAGCAAGCTGCACAGAATACAAAGATATTTCTGTGGCAGAAGATCAACAATGGGAGGATATAATGCAAATACATAGAGAGATATATGGGACTAGTGAGGATGACTATAAAAGGGGTCAGCTTTCTCATTCCACCACAAAAGGATTGGATGAGAAGCATAGGGACCATCCAAGAATTTGCAATAGCTTGCATCCAGAGGCTTTGCAATCTTGGTTGGAGTCATCAAAACCTCAAACTCGTCTCTTTATTCCAAGTTTAAAACAATGGGGCAGCTTGGATAAAGAACAAAATGGTAGGGATTTACAATGTATTAAGAAAGGAGTATCATTTGTAACCCTGGAGGAGTCAGATCCCAATGTCCAAACCCATTCACTTGCTTTAGACACAAAGTCTCAGAATGAGGTTAGGGAGCAATCAAATCAGAATGTTGGCAGAGGCTTGACTTTAACAGTACAGCCCACTGAGTTACAGGGTGTTGGCAGCTGCTCAAAAAATTCTACACCTACCTTTCTCAACCCCTTAGCTGAAGAATTCAAACCAGAAGCTTGGGGAAGGGAGAGGGGGCAGTTGTCATCTCCAGTGGCCAGTGTGCTTAGTAACTACATCAATGAAGTCTGTTCAGTGGTTGGAGACACAAAGCATTTGACTTCAGCCACACAGACTTCAGGGCTAGATAGTGAACTCCAGTAAGCTTCTGAGTTGGGAGTCATACCAGAGGTGTGGAAGGGAACACAAACTATCTATCAAACATTCCCTGACACAACCAATGAGAAAACTCCTGATTTGGGGCTTGGGAGTTTGCTAGATGGTAAATCAGATCAAACCTCCATTTCTGCAGCCCTTAGCAAAAGCCAACATGAAGATGTAACCACAGTTACAAATTCCCCAACTCTCAGTGAGACAGAGAGCTTGCTCTCTAAGCCTGCATTCTGTTCTGATCCTAAACTTGACTGCCTGATGGTGCTACAGGAAGTCCAGGTTTAGCTGGCACTGACCAAGCAAGACTTAAAGAAGTGCTTGTAAATGACCATACACATAACTGTGTGCACAGATAAAACTGAGGATTCTTTATTGCCCCTAGTACCAGTGAAGTCCAATAGCAATGGGGAACCCCTTGTTACCTTGGAAATCAGGGGGATATGTTATGATGGACTCCTGGATACTGGTGCAATATGCTCTGTTCTACGTGAGGTGCCCGAAGGATGCCAATATTAGGGTACCTTGAGAGTGAGAGGTGCTTCTGGGATAGCTCCACAATTCCCAAAGCTAAAAGTAAAAATGATAAAATTTGTCCCTCTGACTCTTGAGCACACCATTTTATTAATGCCATCATGTCCTTCGAACCTTATGGGGCAGGATCTCTTGTGTAAAGTGGTTGCCAATATCCAATGCCAACCGGATGGGCAGATTTATCTCCACCTACCCAAGAGATCTCTGAAACACCACCTTATTTTATTTTTAGACCCACGTAGTGAGGAACCAACTTACCAACAAAGTGATAACATCTATGAGGTTCCTGATGATATTCCTGATTATGTATGGGCTAACAATTCTAATGAGGTGGGCAGAATTTTATCTGCAAAACCAAGACTTCCAGGAATTGATGCAGAGTGAAAGGAGCAGAGCCAGAAGAACTTTGTACACAGAGACCAATACACTGTGGTAAAATAGAACGTAATGGACTTCTGTACTAGCAGCAATGCAATGACCCAGAACAATTCTGAGAGATTTATGGTAAAGAACGCTACCCACATTCAGAGGAAGTACTACAGGAGTGGAAACAGAAGAAAAACAACTGCTTGAACACATGGGTTGACGTGGACATGATTGGGGATGTAGAGTCGAAACTACCACAGCCATGCAACTATCAAGAATTTGGAAATAGGTCTTTAACACATGTTAAAACCAGTGGAAATACACATCTGCCATTGGGGGCGGGGGAGGGGGAATTCGGTGAGGTGAAGGGGAAAATAAGAGCATGAATTATGTAACCATGTTAACTTTTCAAAAAAATAAATATTAATAAATGTTTTTTTAAAAAAAAGAATAGAGGTAAAGGAAGTTTTACCACCAAGAATTCCTCAGTTCAGATTAAGCCAAGAGGCAATCGAGGGAGTGAAACCCATCATAGAGAGTTTATTGCAGCAGGGTATATTAAAATATGGCTTCTCACAGTACAACACTCCAATCATGCGTGTGAAGAAAGCCAAACTATCTCCTGATGGGAAGACTCAATGGCATTTAGTAAAAGACCTCAGACCTATTAATGACCATGTTGAAAAGACCTATGCTGTGGTACCAAGTCCATTTCAAATCACAGCAGCCATACCATCCGAAGCTGCTTGGTTTACCATTCTGCACTTGAGCTCTGCCTATTTCTCTGTTCCCCTACACAGAGACAGCCAAACGCCAAAAGCCCAAAAGCCAAAAGCCCCTACAGTTGGTTCTGCAGGAATATTTATAGTCTCAGGCTCCAACTGTTTTTGCCCATGAGACCACTGGTCAGTCTGGGTCAACATTCCGTTTTCCAACTGTTGGGGTTGCTTCAGTTAGTTTGCAAATGCAAGGGATTCTTGTAGCAACCCTGCATTACACCAGTAGATAGTAAACCATTACTGAATGCTTGTTGATTGACATGTATGTGTCATGTATGCATACATAAATACATATTATATATTTATACCCCTTTTCCTTTCATTGATATAATTGGTAAACATGTCAAACAGAACAGAACCTAAAACAAAGTCTGGTGATATTCAATTCTAAACTCTACTCACTATTCTTCATCCAAGAGATGAACCAATGAAAATTCCGTCTAATTATACTATCATCTAGACCTCATCTCTCACTCTTGTCCAGAAGCTTTGAAGCCTATTTGTCAAATGCCTTGATGAAATGCAAGTTGACATCTTCTGTAGCATAGTCTTGATTTATTATGCTGTCCTTTAAGGAAATAAGTTTAGTCTGGCATGAATTGTTCTTTAATGGACCCATGATGGTTCATAGTGATCATTACTTTCCTATCTAAATGTTCATCAAAAGTTCCTTTTAAATCTAACCTAGATTTTTTTTCCCAACTATCATTGTAAAAATTTTTTAAGCTGAATACCCGTATGTTACAAGCTCACTTTCCTCTTTTAAAAATATGAACATGACTATTTTTTGTCTTATAGTAAGTAGCTTTTATGCTGTCTATGATGCTTTGAAGACATCATTAGCAGATATACTTTTTATTCCCTTTCAAATTCATTTAGGCCTAGTGACTGAAAGTCTTTGAAGCCCTAGATCATTTATGGTTGCTCATACATTGAGGCTAAGGCTGATTCAATAATTGTTGTGAAAGTATTTTGAAAAATCAAAAAGGGATATTCAAATATAGCATTGTTTCATATCAGATATGGCTGATCTTTTTGCTTCTTTGTATAGACTTTTAATATTGTTTTAACTATATTAACATTTTACTTTTTTAAAGACTACTAGGATATTTTCTTACACAAAATTTTAATACAAAATATTGTTAAAACTCCTCATGTATAGATATTGCAAATAAAAATGGCATTTAAATTAGTTTCAGGAAAGAGTAATGATTTGGAGTTAGTAAAACAAATTATATTCCTGGTCTATTTGCTATCTCAATATATGATCTTAAGCAAATCATTCCATATCTGTGGACTTCACATCCCATTTATAAAATGAGAGGTTCAACTTTTGTTGTCATTCAGTCATTTCAGTTGTATCCAATTCTTTGTGACTCCATTTGGGGTTTTCTCAAAAACAATACTCAAGTGATTTGCCATTTCTTTTTCCAGTTTCTTTTACAGAGGAAGAATTGAGGCAAACAGGGTTACGTGAAAGGGTCATATAGCTAGTAAGTGTCAGAGGCCATATTTTTAACTCAGGAAGAGTAATCATCCCAATGTCAGGCTCAGCACACTTATCCATTATACCATCTAGTTGCCCATAGGATTAAATTATTAGATACTGAAGTTCACTGTCAGCAATAACCTCTAGGATTTTTTCAGAACAGTACCACTTGATATATGAAATTGCATTGGGTTACACTCATAAAGCACAATGAAACTTTTCAAATTATTTTCACATTTATTATTCTATTTAATCAATAAAACAACTTCAATACAATAGTTAGTCTGAGAAGTTAGGTGAAAGAAGGGTTGGGAACCATATGAGCTGATGATTACATTTCCTGGTAATCAAATGTTTGGATTCAGACTATAGACATAATTGGAAACTTTGGATACATATTCCTGGAAGATTTTGTGTTGGACTATACCATGATATTCCTCTGCATTTAGGGATGGAAAGAGTGGAGAAAGAAAGAATTAAGAGAGGCAATGGACATGGGGTTATACAGTCTGAGTTGGGTAGATAAGATCAAGTACCTTATGGTTTCTTACCATTTACAGCAGGTTGGTTTTGGGAGAGGCAGGAAAGAGGAATGAGGACTAAAGCATCAGAGAGCAAATAAAGTCATATCTTTTCATATTCTTATAAGGTAGAGACCAAAACAAAAACATCAAGAATTCCTGTGGATTGAGTAAGATCATATAGTGGGCAGAGCTAGAGCTAGAAACTAGACCTTTTGGTATCTAGATCTATGCTTATTCCATTTCAGCACATTGTTTTTCAAATACATTCATACTTATATAACTAGCACAGATTTCTTTGCTATCCAAATACAATATTCTCAAAAAGGAGAGGTTGATTATGTTATTTTTGTTTTAGTTTCACTATTTACATGTCATAAAACTCCATTCTCACTTTCTTTTGACTATCCTTCTCAAGCAATTAATCAATATGCATTTTTTAATACCTATTATGTTCTAGACATCATTCCAAGCCCTGGGAAAGCAAAGAAAACATCAAAACTATCTTTGCCTTTAAGAACCTTACTTTCTCTCTGAAGAAACATGTGCATCTATTTAAAAAAATGGGCCAAATAGGATATAAATACAAGATGATTGTGGGAGGATACTAACATGTGAGAAAATCACAAAAAGTATTCATGTAGAAGTTTTCCCTTAAATCTTGAAGGAAACTAAGAATACTAAGATATGGAAATGACAGAAGAGCACATTGTATATATAGGGGAAAACCAATAAAAATGCAGAGATAAGAGATAGTGTCTTGCATGGAGGAACAGTAAGAGAGCCAATCTAGCTGAGCAAAGGGTATGAGAAGGACAATTATGTGTTTGGAAAGGTAGGTTTGGGGACAGGTTGTGGTGTGCTTTAAGTGAAATTCTGTTTGCTGTAGGAGGTCATTCAGAAAAACTCCCATTCACTGAGGGGGAAAGTGATATGGTTTTAGGTCCATATTGAATTTGTTATGGTAACTGTGTAAGAAGTCAGGACAAAGTAAAAAAAGATCTCTAGCATGTTTGGAAACATCATTATCCATCATAGCAAATTTTGGAGATGAACACAAGAGTTGCTCAGAATGGGCTGCTATACATTTATGCTTATAGAGCAGTGGTTCCCAAACTTTTTTGGCCTATTGCCCCCTTTCCATAAAAAATATTACTTAGCTCCCTGGAAATTAGTTTGTTTTTTTTTTTTAATTTTAATAGCAATTAAAAGGAAAGATAAATGCACCTGTGGCCATCACTGCCTCCCTGGATCGCTGCAGCACCCACCAGGGGGCAGCAGCACCCACTTTGGGAATCACTGCTATAGAGGTATGTGGTATTAATTGTTGGCAGAACTATCCAAATCAGGGGTTAGCAACGTATGGCTCTGAGCCATATCTGGCTCTTTTGAGGGCCAGATATGGTTCTTTCTGCAGGAGCCATAAAGTCAATTTTTTTCAGGCACTGTTACAGGAGTGCGCACTGTGAGCACTGTATGGCTCTCATGAAATTACATTTTAAAAAATGTGGCGTTTATGGCTCTCACGGCCAAAAAGGTTGCCGACCTCTGATCCAAATGAATGAGATCATAGATTCATTTGAGTATTTTCAGTGGGTTTCAGTGTCACATCATCCTTTCTGGATCATCCAGTTTGGTTGAACTGATAACACGGCTCATTGGAAATTTTTAAACTCTCAAATGTCGTAACGGGATTAAGATTGTGGTGTTAGAAGCTGCTTTATTTACATCTTTTTAATTTTCCTACCCTCTTATTGACTAAGTTTGGAACATAGGTAATTTTAACTATATTATGATTGGCATTCTTGTTTTACATTTATTCAGTGACATCCTCTCAGTGTCTAAGCAACTGTGTAGGTATAACTGAGAGAATAAATAAAGTTCCTTCATGCCCATACCCTGTTTTCTGGGAGTCCTTTTGTCATTCATTATTCAGAATCTGTCTGACCCACTTCCCTTGCCTTCAACTAAACCAGTTGCTACCATTACAATCTACCTATTACTGAAGGGCATGGTATGGGAGAAATCTCCTTCAATCTTCTATGTATTGTATGAAACCAAAGGGTGCCATTTCCCTATCAATGATTTTGTTTTGAGAGGAAAGGATGCTTAGAAAAGATAAATTTCCACAGTCTTTGTTATTATTTAAATCTAGTTTATTTAGCCCAAAGCAAAATAAATTTAGATTCTGTAAATTTCCACCCTCAGACTTCTTTAAAAATATATTCCTTAAGAATCAAATGCTATTCTGACTTCCAGCTGTCATCTTATGCATCCACCTATACACCTTGTAAAACATTCAGGATTCTGTCTTTTTCAGTTCATTTCAAATCTAGATAGCAATCATACTACCACACTTGCCCTAGAAAAAATTTTTATACATATATGCCTTTATATATATGTGTGTGTGTGAGTACACACATTAAGTGAGTTTAACATACACATAAAGATTCATTCTCAGTAGATGGTTAATACACAATTAATGACCTTCTATAGAGTTTTTGAAGCAAAAACAAAGTCATTCTTTACACGTTTATATGTGTAGAGAAGCTAATACTAAAACAAATTTGAAAGATAGCTTAGGAAGAAAAGAGTGATTATTCTGTAATTACCCATATAACCCATAACACAGTGAGTTTCATTCAATGCTAAAGCCATGATATATTTTGTTTTGATTTTCTGTTTTCATCTCCTTTAAGGAAAATAAAAACAACCACTCCTATGCCAGGAATACTGATATTCCATTTGTTCTTTGCCTTGTTCTCTTTATCTCTTTGTCTTCCTTCTTTACTTTTTCCCTATCTTTTTTCCTATCTTTATTCCTTTCCCCCTGCCTCTTCCTCCCTTCCTTATCTCTACCCTTTTTTTTGGCTTTTCTCCATTTTTTACCCACTTATCCCCCACTTACAAACATCTCTCTCAGCTTTTATGATCCTCTGAAGACTTGTCTGAACTAAATAAGCAGACAAGTCAATTTGCTTTTGAAGACTCTTGAGGATAGAATTATAGAGGCTTTTCAAGAGGGGTAATCTCTGTGGGTACAGTCTCTGGAGAAGTTGAGTCCACTACACATAATACCAGAAGAGAATTCTCCAGATCTCAAAGGTCATCTAAAATAAATAAATAAATAAAACAAAAACGTTTCCTTCAGCATCCCAGGGGATTTAGTTATAAATCTTTTTTTAGGCTCCTTCCAAAATAAGGTGGAATCTAGGCTGTTTTAAAGGAAAGGAGGCATGTTTCAGAACTAAATCTCCTCTTCCTTCCTCTTCCTACAAAGAGGTGTGCCCTGGAGCATTGTAGAAGTTGTCTTCATAGGCAATCAAATGCTGGCAGTGTGTTACAAAGTAAAGCCATTTGAATCTGTAATTAGATGACCTGTGTTTGAATCTCAATTGTACTACTGCCAGTGTGACTTTGGATAAATCACTTAACCTCCCTGCATTTTAGTTTCCTTATTCATATTAGATAGAGGATCAATTAGATGTCTAGCTATAAATCTAGGATTTTATAATGCAAATACTTTCTTGCTGGCAAGAGAACAAACCTCAGCTCCCTCTGATCTGATAAGCAGAAAATCCTCAAGGGAAAATTTTCTCCCAATTGGTTTTACAAGAGGAATTATTCCCTCTGGGCTACTTCATCCTTTTGCTTTTGTGAGCAGACAATGTTTGTTACCAGTTTAATAGTTCTGGTTCAAAGAAACATGGCCAATGGTAGATGTTGGGGGAGGAAACCTGATTTTCTGTCCAAAAGCAATTCCCACTCAGGGCCCTGGTTCTTTATTCATTTCTGGCTGTTGGCTTAGGATTCTCTACAGGGCTGAGATATCAAAAGCCCTGCAAAAGAACTTTCTTTTTAAAAATTTGATAACCTTGTAAAGTTTATCCACTTAATTATTAGAAAAAGGATTTCACACTTTACAAAATAATGAAATGGGTGTGAAGGCAATTTTATAATTCGTTTAACAACTTTTTACCATTAAAAGATTTTATTTGACTTAATTTTGTGACTATTTCCCATGAGTTTGGGGAAGAGAGTTCAAATTCTTATTCTCTTATAATTGTATTCTCCTGTGGGTAGAGAAGATATATTAGCTTACCCAGGAGTCCAGATAGCTCTTTAGAGGGAAATGTTTCATATAAAATTTAATTCTTCAAAGTCATTGCCTTTATGTAAATTCCAATCCACCTATGTTTTTTTCTCTGTAAGTGGTTACAATATGAATGAAAGGATTGATTGACTACAAAGAATCACTCTTTTCTATACTTATATGTTAATATTTTTATATTGTTATTTTGTTGTCTATGGTAACTTTTTACATAATGTACTTTCCTTGTTTATCCTTTTTTTACATTTTTCAGTTTTTGTTTTGTCAGATATAAGTATGATTGAAACTCCTGCTTTTGAGAGGATTAATTAGATGCATAGTACTTTTTTCCATCCCCTTAATTTTACTTTTTGTAGGTCTTTGTTTTCTAAATGCGTTTCTTGTAAAAAACAGATTGTAGTGTTTATTTTCTCATCAAATCTCTCTTTAATTTTTATGTTTTACCCATTCAGATTTAAAATTATGTGTTAGGTTCATATCTTCATCTATTTGTCATATGTAGATATAGATATAGTTACTAATTTTTTTCAAGTTAGGATTTTTCCCCTCTTCCAATATTGCAATGGTACTACATATATAGAAATATCTTTCCTTAGCCTATATTATATTGTATTTTACATATATAATAGGGACCCTTTCTGGGGGTGAGGAGGGGCATATATTCCAAGACCTGCCATGAATGGGAGAAACTACAGATATAAGCAAACACCTGTTGACACCATATATAATGTGATTTTCTCTTCATATTTGTATATATATATATACAAATATAATAAAGTCTAATTAATAATTTGAGCAAGTCATTAGACATTACCAACATTAAATACAGTAATAATAAAGTACATAGTATTTATTATTTTATTTATTATACAGTATTATTATATAGTATTATACTCTTTTTTGAGGTGTACAAATATTCAAGGAGGATTAGAACTTCTGATGTTTTCAGGGCTGCTCACCCATCTTTAGAGTCCATTTGGCATTTAGATCTCACCTGTGGCTATAAGAAGCTATAGTAGGCCCAGTGACCACACTTCAGTAGGCCATCTTGGCATATGAGCTAATTCAGCTTAAGGGTACCTGATGGGTCACAAACCTGTGAATGAATTAGAGGGATGTTTACTCCAAGTATGTGGAGATTTTCCCTGGTAGAATGGGCAGATGAGAGCAATTTTTTCCAATGGCCATGGAGATGGCTGAAGCAGGTGCTATGGATTCTTTAGAGTTTGGTCGGATAGCAAAGAAGGCAAGGTCATCCACTACATCCTAGGCCATCACCATCTGGGCTGATTTTTGTCTTAATAATGGACTTCAATGACTTTGGAAGTTGATGACAACTTTGTGCAACTTTATCTTACTTAAATCCACTTTCCCCCCCCATGTTTAGATATAGGTAACTGAACAGATAATGAATAAGTGCGTATGGGTGCCCTATGGTAGATATATGTGTACACATATAAGCATATCAGAATAGATACTCACTAAGGATAGGAACCATACCATCTTTAACTCTATACCCATGGCATTTGGAATAATGTTAGCATTTAGCAGTTTCTAGCACATAATAGGTCCTGAATAAATTTTAGTTGATTGACTGGCTGACTATATGAACCAAATTAAATGCTTAACAAAATACTTGTTTGATTTGTCCCTGTTCCAGTGGAAATTATTTCTCTCTGGTCTTCAGTGTTTTCTTCTCCCATAGTGGTTGTTTCCTTTTGACAAATTATCTTCCATTCTGAAAAGATATTTATCCAACAAAGGCCTAAATAAGACAAAAAAAAATTTAATCAGGAACAAGTTTGAGAGGAAAAAGAAGATCCAGGGTTGAAAACCAAGTTTCCTAATCAGGCAGAGGTAAATCTAGTAGCAGAATACACATTCCAGAAGGACTTGTGATTGCCCAATCCCTGGGCAGTTTGTACAACCACACTGGATTTCTATATGAGTAACCTTCCTTATTAAGGAGGGGCATAATTTGTTGGTAGATTTCTAATTAAACTTCACGTTTCGTTCATGTCATTCTTATTGAGAATTTCATTTGGAAATAAGATTAATTCTTGAGGCATGGAAGTGGCTCAGTGGATAGAGAAACATGCCTGGACATGAGAAATCTTAGGTTCAAATTTGGCCTATGTACTTCCTAGTTGTAAAGCCCTGGGCAAGTCACTTAATCCCAATTGCCTACTAGTCTTTACTGCTCTTCTACCTAAGTATTGATTCCAAGACAGAAGGTAAGAGTTAAAAAAAAAAAAGATTAGCTCTTTCCTTTAGCTGCTGTTATGTCTGAACAAAGATGTGATATAGAATGGAGGACTCTCTCTCTCTATTTCTAAGTGCTATGCCAGTTTCTAAGGGTGAATAAATTACATATATTTAAATGTGTACATTTTATTTCTCCTAATATAATGGAATTTCCTTAAAAGTAGAAATAGTCATTTTAATCTCAATCGTCCCAGACTCTAAAAAAATTATTCATAGAACAGGAGCTCTGACCTTTTTTGTATATTTCATGGATCCATTTGGCAGTCTGGTGAAATCTATGGGCCCTTTATGTATTTAAATGCATAAAATAAAATGAATAACCATCATAGAGGAAACAATTATCTTGAAATAAAGTATACTTTTCCCTTCTAAATTTGTGGACACCCTGAAATCTATCCATCAACTCAATGAGGTTCCATGGACCCTGCTTTAAGAATGTTTGCAGTAAAATCAATCTAAAATTATAAAATAAACTCCATTCTCTACTTGTAATCAAAAAAGACTTTTAGATCCTCTGGGACATCTAGATAGAAGAGTGGATAGAGTACTGGACTTGGAGTCAGGAAAGAACTGAATTTAAATGTGGCCTTGGGCAAGTCACTTATCTTCTGTTTCCTTCATTTTCCTCATCTATGAAATAAGGATAAAAAAAAGCACCTATCTCCTAGGTTTGTTGTGAGGATACAAAACGATTTAAATTAAAAGTGCTTAGGACAGTGTTTGGCACATAATGTTATATTAATGTCACTATTCTTGTTATTTGCTATGTTATTATATTCATTATATTAAGTGATTATTATTTTGTTATGTTATGTATAAAAATCAATAGGTCAATTAATGTTTTGCTTATGTTTTTATAAAAGTTCACTTTAGCTTTTCCTGTAGTGAATGTTAGCTTTTACACTTCATTTCTTGTTCTAAACTGATAAGACTTTCTTTCTGCTTAGTTGTCAAATCTTGAATTCAGCTGTTCCAGATTCAGTATTGGGTACAGCTGAAGTTTTTTCACTTCAGTAACTCAGGGTGAGTCACTTAGGCAGCAGCTTCTTAGGACTGGGTTTCTCCTCTCCCTGAAACAGCAAAATAAAGTGAATGACCTCATCTGAAGTCATCTTGCTTCATGACTCTATGATTTCATACTTGGAGTTGTGTTTAACCCATTTTTACTTTGGCAGTTTAATAGACTAGGAGTGTCTCACTCTGGTACACAATTTGAAAATTAGAGTTGGCTGTCACCTTTAATATCTCCTCACAGACTAAGGTTAGCCTGGGACCTTCAGGGGTATATTTGTCTGAATCAACTTGCTTCAATTCATTTTAAGCACTGTCATTGCTGAAGTTTCTTATTCTTTGCATAAGGAAAAAAAATAACTGTAATTTTCCTGAAAGAGAAAGCTATTAAGGTGAAAGCTGTGACCAATGTTTTTGGGTTTTTTTGTTGTTTTTCCTCTTCCCTTCAGAGGAGATTGTGATTTGCAAATATGTAACACCTTTTGCAATAGAGTAAAGGAGGCTGTATGTCACCCAATTTATTTCTGTGAAGTTTTCTTTGTCCCTGAACTGAAATACAAGGCCATTTGCCTCTCAAGGCATGTGACCAAAAATATATCTCATCTTGTGAAATATGATTCTTGAAGAGTACTTGAAATTTTAAGAAACAGATACCTATGTTTCCTTTTCATTTGTATTCCTGTAAAGCCAGCTTCTCCTCATTCCTAAATTAATATTGCAAAGTCCCCATGAATAACAGAGAAAATTATTCTACTTCTCTTTGTGCTCATGTGATGAAAAAAAAATCAGAATAGAATGCACTATTGCTTCTGAGACAACTGAATGGAATACTTGGAAAGTGTCCACTTTATTATACTCCATATGACATCAATTCTTCTCATGAACTTGTGCTGATTGATGGCCTCTGTACAATTTGCCAAATTTTTGTATTTGTTCATTTATTAGTTTGTTATAGTTAGCATTTTTGGAATTTTGTTTGCATTTTTAGGAAAATTCTGCTTTCTTTCCTGAGAATATGGGCACAATCAATTCAACCATCTGGACCAGAATGAATGGTCAATTGACTCAGGCAACTTGTCAAATTTTTTTAATCATTCATACTGATTATGTAAGTAAATACACAGAGGTAAAGGCTCCCCAAGTTTTCTTTATGAATTTATTACAAAATTAAAGACCCAGAAAGTTAGCTAATGTCCAGTTCACATTTGCTCAGATATATCTAATTGATTCTGAATAATTCAAGGAAACTTTTCAAAAAGTCCTTTCAGTAGATGAAATGCACAATTATATACTGATAGAGAAGTACAGTTATGATATTAGGTATTCAATCTTAATAGGAAATCCAAAAGTATGGGATAAATAAACAAGGAATTCCTGGAAACCCAGGAAACTAATTATAACCTTCATCTCAGATATGCTTTCATGGAAAAAAGAGATGAAGAAGATTTTTTTTCTTTTATATCTCTTTGCTGATAGCTTATTAAGCAATATCTGTAAAGCATGGCTACATGTCAAAGCTCATAACTCTAAAAAATCATGAATGTTAGCTGAAGCAAAGAAAATTTTTATTTAAAAATTTTTTTGTTATTAATGAATGGTCTCTAGCCTGTAACACCATGCAATTTGTTAGCTTACAGGAAAGTAACTCGCAAGTGGTTTAATTTATCTTCTTGGCAGGCATCCAATTCAAGGGTGTACAGGGTATGCACTTGGGAAGGAGCAGACAGTATCCATATGGAACATTATTACTTAGAATTATGGTTCAGGTGTAGTTTGGATTACTAATGATGGCTCCCTTCAAAGTCTTTCAAACAGACTGACCCTGTGCAGCAAATCCTACTGGGTACAGAATTCCAACCTGAATGTACTAAGTGAATGAAACTAGAAAAAAAGGTGAAGGGCTATTGCAGATCTGCTCATTAACCAATTCTTCACCTTTTGCTTTTCAGCCTGATTCCTCCTTTAACAGATCATCTGGCTATGAATGTACTACTATGTCCTTCATAGTATTAGAGCTTTTTTGGCCTACTGCCCCCTTTCCAGAAAAAATATTACTTAGTGCCCCCTGTCACATATTATCGCTGCCCCCTTACAGTTTATTCACCACCCCCAAATGTACCTGTGGCCATCACCGCTCCCCTGGACCTCTGCAGCACCCACCACGGAGTGGTGATGCCCACTTTTAGAATCACTGTATTAGAAGGAAGAAATACAGATATTTTAAATGAAGAATCAATTAAGGTTTCTTAAATTTCCTTTGTGGAAGGCATTGTGTTAAGCTATTGAGAAATACAAAAATATTTAATAAGTCAAAGTTATTGTCCTCAAGAAGCTGCAATACAAGAGGGGAATTTAGACAAAAGTTAGAAAAGTTAAATAATGATATAATATAGAACATATATAGAAATGCCAAAGAAAATAAAGAAATGCAACAAGCCATGAGAAATCAGAGGAGGGCAAGATCACTAGGAAGTTAAACATTGTGTGAAGCAATATCTTTTTATATTAATTAATATGTCTAGTTTGTATTTAAGTAGAATAAAAGAAATAAGCACAAGGGAGTCACTTTAAGTTCCTTAGCCTCAATTTTCTCATCTGTTAAATAGGCATAAGAGTATTCTCACTCTCTTTCTAATATTATTGTCTGGATAAAAATGTGTTGTAATCCATAAAGTGTGAGATATTACTATTACTTTTTATAAATGAGTTGAAAAAAGGATGTATCTAAATTGTTCCTCTGGCAATTCTTATAACCATTTAAAGTTAATCTTTATGTATTTTAAGGAACATTTTATGTGATGGAAATCATAATAAATGCTAGAAATAGAAAGACAAGAACAAAAATATTCTCTGCCCTCAGAGAATAGTCTAATTGATAAAGATCACCTGCACTAATATAGATGCATGCAGAATAGATGAAAATAGAAAGAAACTCATTTTTAGGGAAGTTACAAGAATATGTGGGTATCAGAAAAAATAAAAGGTGGCTCCTCACTGCATTTAGAATAAAATAAAAGATTAGAATTCTGAAGGTGGAGCCAAGAAGGCAGAGTTATCCTGAGCAGCTCTGTGTGACCATGAGAATCCTCTCCAAACAAGATTAAAATATCACTACAAAATGAATGCAGGAGTGAAAGAATTAACATGGAGACAGAGTGAAACAACTTTAAAGAAAAGAAAAACCCAAAAGGTAGAACATATTGGGCACTGGGTGGAGAGGAAAGCAGAGTTAGCAAGAAGCCGTGGCCAGGAAAGAAGAGCAAGCAAGGACACATCACATACCCCAACCCCACATCTGCTATCTAAGTTTCAGAAAAGTATGCCCAAAACAACATCCAGACCCTGAGAACCTGCCTGGTCAAATAGTGATGCAAGCCATCCTACAATACTTGAAATTTCAAACCTGTGGAAGAGTCTGGAGATCCAGCCCAGAGAAGTCTAGTCTGGGCTTGGGATAAGGACTTAGTTCACACTTTGAGGTGGCTAATGGTACTAAGTCCTGATCTTTCTGCCTAAAGCTCAGGGCAGAGTTCCAAGTCAGGACAATCGAGAGTGTGCCAGATTGGATCAAGTACACACTAATACCAAAAATGTGAGCCTAAACCTGGGGTTAGAACTTGATCAGCCCTTGACCTTATCAAGATCAGAGGGATATCAAAAGCTCATACCTAAACCTAAGACAACTCTTTAAGATATAGCATCTCAAGGGTCAATTGAATCAGTAGGGGGAGGTGAGCCTCAGAGCTCTCAGTCCTGAAACTATCACATCATCCTCCCAAGCTTACCTATAATTAGATAGGAAAAATGAGAAAACAACAACAAAAAAAAGCATCTAACTCAAATTTTTATGGAGACAAAGAACAAGGTACAGACACCTAAGCAGACAATGAAAGCAAAGGAAACAAATGCAAAGTCCAAAAGAAAAATATGGATTGGACACAGATTCTGGAAGAACTCAAAAAAGACTTCAAAAACCAACTAAGAGAAGGAGAGGAAAATAAAAGTGTTGCAAGAAGAAACAGGCCGATTGAAAAAGGAGAACCAAAAACTGATAGAGGAAAAACAAATCTTAAAAATCAGAACTGACCATCTAGAAACTAATGATTTGATGAGAAACCAAGAAACAATAAAGCAGAATCAATGGAATGGAAAAAAACAACAGAAGAAAATATGAAAATATTTTATTGAAGAAACAACTGACCTAGAAAATATATCTAAGAAAGACAATTTGAAAATTATTGGACTACCTGAAAGTCAGGATCAAGAAAAAACCTTGTACATAACCGAAGAAATTATCAAAGAAAACTTCCCAGAGATCCTCAAAGAAAAGAATATTGAAATGGAGAGAATTCACAGATCACCTCCTGAAAGAAATCTTCGAATGATAACTTCCAGGAATATAATAGCTAAATTCAAGATCCACCAAGCTAAGGAGAAAATTCTTCAAACAGCCAGAAAGAAACCATTCAAATACCATGGTGCTACAATCAACACCACACAGTACCTAACAGCTTCTACATTAAAGGATCAAAAGGCATGGAATATGATATGCAGGATGACAAAAGATTTGGGTTTACAACCCAGAGTCGACTATCCAGGATATTCAGAATATTCTTTCTGGGGGAAAATGGACATTTAATAAAAGAGAAGATTTCCAAACATTGCTGAGGATTAAGTCAGACTTAAATAAAAAAATTACAGTCCAAACATTAAACACAAGAGAAGCCCCAAAAGATAAATAAGAAAGAAAAAATTTAAAGGTCACATCAAGGTCAAAATGTTTATATATCTACATAGAAAGAGAATACATATAATTCTCAAAAATTACTCTCAGTAGTAGAGCAGATAGAAGGAATTTACCCAGAAAAAGAGTGGGAAACTAAGCTGATTATGGTGATATATGATAATGTAAGATGATATGACATGTATGTAAATGTGATGATATAAAATGATATATATATATATATATGTATGCATATGAATGACATGTAAAAAATCAAGGTGTGAAAGGTAGGTTTGCACTGAGAGAAAAAGTAAGGTAGAGATAGAATAGGGGTAAATTATATAACATAAAAAGGTGTGAAAAATCATTACAGAGAGGGAAGGATAAGGGTCATGATGGGAAATGCTTAAACTTTACTCATTATAACTGGCTCAGAGAGGGAAAAACAAGTATACTCAGTAGGTTATAGAATTCTATCACTCTACAGAGAAGTAGAAGGGGAATAAGACAAGGGAAGGGGGAGGTAATTGGAGCAAAGGGGTAGTGGGGAGTGTGACAAAAAGCAAAATATTGGTGAAGAGGAACAGAGATGAAGAGAATAGAGAAGGATTTAAAGGGGATAATGTTATGGAGGACAATACAGTTAGTAATCATAACACTGAATGTAAATGAGGATGAACTCAGTCATTAAATGGAAGCAGAGCAGATCAAAAACCAGAATCCTACTATATGTTGTTTACAAGAAATACATTTAACTATAAAAATATATTTATAGCCATGCTCTTTGTGGTGGCAAAAAAATGGAAAATGAGGGGATGCACTTCAATTGGGGAATGGCTGGACAAATTATGGTATCTGTTGGTGATGGAATACTATTGTGCTAAAAAAAGAATAATCAACTAGAGAAATTTCATGTTAAGTGGAACAACCTCCAGGAATTAATATAGAGCAAAAGGAGCAAAACCAGGACAACATTGTACATAGAGGCTGATATACTGTGGCACAATTGATGTAATGTACTTCTCTACTAGTGACAATGCAATGATCCAAGACAATTCTGAGGGACTTATGAGAAAGAACACTACCTATATCCAGAGAAAGAACTGTGGGAGTAGAAACACAGAAGAAAAACATTTCCTTGATCACATGGTTGAATGAGCATATAATTGGGGATGTAGACTCTAAATTATCATTCTAATGCAAATATTAATCATATGGAAATAGGCCTTGATCAGTGATACATGTAAAATCCAGTTAAAATGATCATTGGCTATGGAAGGGGGAGGGAGGAGGAGAAGGAAAGAATATGAATCATATAACCACAGAAAAATATTTCTATTAACTAATTAAATGTTTAAAAAAATTACAAAAAAGAAACACATTTAAGGCAGGTTGTTATTTTCTCTCTCTCTTACCTGGGTACATTGGGCCCTTATAATCAAAAACACATTGTTGAGCATCATTAAATATTTTCTATTAAATATATATTAGTCTTTTCACCACAGCAAAACAATATCATAACTTGTATGAGGATCCCAAGTTGTGTCTTTATACCTTATTGATTCTAATTAAGTACAAAGATTAGTTCCCTACTTTTTTGTTCTTCTCACTTCCTCCTTCCATCTTTGGATCTGTGTGATCTTCTTTCTGAAGTTCTGGTGGCAGAGGATCAGAAAAGGGGGCAAGGCCTGCTATTAGCGTTAAAACTCACTATTTTAGATCATATGTAAACTTTTAACTCAACTCTTAGTGTTCTGCATGTGAGAGTCTCAGCAAGGAACTGCCAAAAGGACATGCTACTCTTAAAAAAAAATCAACTGATCAATAAGCATTTACTGTTTTACTCTGTTGTCATCACTGTGATAAAAACTGGAGTTACAATCCCTGCTCATAAGGAGCTCTCTATTGGGGGAATCGATTCTTATTAAAGATTGCGTGTGTGTATGTGTATGTGTGTGTGTGTCTGTGTGTGTATGTTTATAGACATATTTAAAATCAATACAACTTTCAAAGGGGAGACTCTGGCAACTGGGGAGAATAAGAAAGTCCTCCTAGAGATGAAAGAACTCAAGTTGAGCTTTAGAGGAAGCTAGGGATTCCTAGAGGTTAAGGAAATGAAGGAAGACATACAAAACATGACTAGCAGCCTACTGTACAAAAGTATGAAGACAGGTGACTAAAAGTCACTTATGAAGAACAAGTAGGCCAATTTGCCTGAAAGGTAGAGTCTTTGAGGGCAGTAATGTATAATAAATCTGGGAAGATAACCTGAAGATAGATTATTAAAACATTTAAATACCAATCAAAAGCAGTTGTATTGTATTCAAAGGCAAGAGGGAACCACTAGAGATTTTTAAGCATGGAAATATGTTTTAATGGGTACTTTAGGAATATCTCTTTTGCAGATCTGTGCAGGATTTAATAGAGAGCAGATCTGAGGAAGGGACATTAGTTAGAGGGATATTACAATAATCATGGCAAAAATGATGAGGAAATGAGTAGAACACATAAGAGTGGAAAGAAGGGGCCCAATGTTTTAAAAATCTCTCTCTCTCTCTCTCTCTCTCTCTCGTTCTCTCTCTCTCTCTCTCTCTCTGTGTACATATATATATATATACACATACATATATGCATATGAGTATCTATGTATATGTGTAAATATATGTATAAAGAGAAGAAAAACATTGTACTTAAATATGGAAAGATCACTCATATATTCTCTTTCAAGAGACAAATAAAGAAGCAGGTAAAGAGAGTTTACTGTGTTTCCAAAAGCAACAAAATACCATTTATTGTTACATTTTTTCATCCGTTATTGAAAAATTTATAAATACTTGCAAAAAAGGACCACCATGTAAATATCTGAAGTTTATTAAGCACAAATTATATAAATAACTCAACAGGATCCTCCAAATTAAATTGATAAATCCTTTTAAATTTAGTAATTTCAATTTAAAAGTGAGAATAGGTATGAATTGGGAAAATACAGACTGAGAATAAAAAAACAAGAAATTAAATATACATATACTACATAGGTGCTTCACTCCTATTAAGCACAAATTATTTTGTTTTTCAAAAAATACACTACCATGGATTTACTATATGAAACACTCAATAATGTAAGAAAAAATGAAATTGATTCACTTCAAAGAATGGAAAAATGGATCATTTTTCAAATCATTTGTTTATGTATTTTTTAAAAAACTGTACATAAACAAATGATTTGAAAAATTAAAAGTATTTTAAAATAGAAGAAAGAATAAAAATAAGTATTTTAAATTCTATTTTTTTTTTGAAAAAATTTTTCCATGGTTACATGATTCATGTTCTTAATCTCCCCCCCCTTACACTCCCCAACACTCTTGCCACTGCACATTTCCACTGGTTTCTTCATGTGTCATTAATCAAGATCTATTTCCATATTATTGATAGTTGTACTAGGGTGGTCATTTAGAGTTTACTTCCCAAATCATGTCCTCATCAACCCATGTGTTCAAGCAGTTGTTTTTCTTCTGTATTTCCACTCCTATAGTTCTTCCTCTAAATGTGGGTAACATTCTTTTCCATAAATCACTCAGAATTGTCCTGGGTCATTGCATTGCTGCTAGTACAGAAGTCTATTTTACCACAGTGTATTGGTCTCTGTGTACAATGTTCTTCTGGCTCTGCTCCTTTCGCTCTGCATCAATTCCTGGAGGTCTTTCCAGGTCACATGGAATTCCTCCAGTTTAGTATTCCTTTGAGCTCAATAGTATTCCATCACCAGCATATACCACAATTTGTTCAGCCATTCCCCAATTGAAGGGCATACCCTCATTTTCCAGTTTTTTTGCCACCACAAAAAGCTCAACTATAAATATTTTCATGCAAGTCTGTTTATTTATGATTTCTTTGAGGCACAAACCCAACAGTGGTATGGCAGGATCAAAGGGAAGGCATTCTTTTATAGCCCTTTGAGCATAGTTCCAAATTGCCATCCAGAATATTGAATAAATCACAACTCCACCAGTAGTGTATTAATGTCACAATTTTGCCACATCCCCTCCAACATTCATTAATCTCCCTTGCTGTCATTTTAGCCAATTTGCTAGGTGTGTGCTGATACCTCAGAATTGTTTTGATTTCCATTTCTCCAATTATTAGAAATTTAGGACACTTTCTCATGTGCTTACTGATTTTTTTTTAGTTCTTTATTTGAAAATTGCCTATTCATGTCCTTGCCCATTTATTGACTAAGGAATGGCTTGATTTTTGTACATTTGATTTAGCCACTTGTATATTTAAGTAATTAGACCTTTGTCAGATGTTTTTGTTATAAAGACTTTTTTACTGTTTGTTATAAAGGTTTTTCCCCCAGTTCATTGTTTTTGTACAAAACCTTTTTAATTTAATGTAATTAAAATGATTTATTTTACATTTTGTAATTTTTTTCTAACTCTTGCTTGGTTTTAAATTCTTTCCTTTCCCAGAGATCTGACAAATATACTATTCTGTGTTTGCCTAATTTGCTTATAGTTTCCTTCTTTATATTCAAGTCATTCACCCATTCTGAATTTATCTAGGTGTAGGGCATGAGATGTTGATCTAAACCTAATCTCTCCCATATTGTTTTCCAATTTTCCTGGCAGTTTTTGTCAAATAGTGTATTTTTGTCCCAAAAGTTGGGCTCTTTGGGTTTATCATAGGCTGTCTTGCTGACATTACATCCCAAATCTATTCCACCTATCCTCCCTTCTGTCTCTTAGCCAATACCATATTGTTTTGATGACCACTGTTTTATATTACAGTTTAAGATTTGGTACTGCTAGGCCACCTTCCTTAACTTTTTTTTCATTATTTCCCTTGATATTCTTGATCTTTTGTTCTTCCAAATGAACTTTGTTATAGTTTTTTTCCTAATTCTGTAAAAAAGTTTTTTGTTAGTTTGATAGGTATGGCACTAAATAAGTAAATTAATTTGGGAAGCATTGTCATTTTTATTATGTCAGCTTGTCCTATCCATGAGCCATCAATGTTTTTCCAATTGTTTAGATCTAGTTGTAATTTTTTGGAAAGTGTTTTGTAGTTATGTTCATATAATTCCTCTGTTTGCTTTGGTAGATAGATTCCTAAGTATTTTATATTGGCTAGGGTGATTTTAAATGGTGTTTCTCTTTCTAACTCTTGCTGCTGCAATGTATTGGAAATATTTAGAAATGCTGATGATTTATGTGCATTTATTTTGTATCCTGCAACTTTGCTAAAGTTGTTGATTATTTCTACTAGCTTTTTAGTTGATTTTCTAGGACTTTTTAAGTAGACCATCATATCATCTGCAAAGAGTGATAGCTTAGTCTCCTTATTGCCTATTTTAATATCTTCAATTCCATTTTCTTCTCTAATTGCTACTGCTAGCGTTTCTAATACAATGTTAAATAATAGCGGTGATAATGGGAAACCTTGTTTCATACCTGATCTTATTTGGAAGGCTTCTAATTTGTCCCCATTGCATATTATGCTTGTTGATGGTTTTAGATATATACTGTTTATTAATTTTAGGAAAGATCCTTGTATACCTATACTTTCTAATGTTTTCAATTGGAATGTGTATTGTATTTTGTCAAAGGCTTTTTCAGCATCTATTGAGATAATCATTTAATTTTTGTTTGTTAGCTTGTTGATATGGTCAATTATGTGGAAGGTTTTCCTAACCATCCTTGCATTCCTGGTATAAATCCCATCTGATCATGATGGATAACCTTCATGATCATTTGCTGATATATTTTTCCTTCTATTCTATTTAAGACTTTTGCATCTATATTCATTAAGGAGATTGGTCTGTAGTTTTCTTTCTCCATTTTTGGTCTTCCTGGCTTTGGAATCAGTACCATGTTAGTGTCATAAAAGGAATTTGGTAGGACTCCTTTGCTTATTATGTCAAATAATTTGTATAGTTTTGGAATTAGTTGTTCTTTGAATGTTTGATAGAATTCACTTGTGAATCTATCAGGCCCTGGCAATTTTTTATTAGGGAGTTCTTTGATGGATTGTTCAATTTCTTTTTCTGATATTGGATTAATTAAGTATTTTATTTTTTCTGCTATTAATATAGGCAATTTATATTTTTGTAAATATTCATCCATATCACCTAGATTGCTACATTTATTGCCATATAATTGGGGTAAAATAATTTTTAATGATTGCCTTCATTTCCTCTTTATTAGAGGTGAGGTCTCCCTTTTCATCTTTGATACTGCCAATTTGGTTTTCTTCTTTCCTTTTTTTATTAGACTTATCAGTACTTTGTTTCATCTTTTTTTTCCAAAATACCAGTGTCTAGTCTTATTTATTAATTCAATAGTTCTTATAATTTTGATTTTATTAATTTCTCCTTTTATTTTTAGTATTTCTAATTTAGTTTTCATCTGAGGATTTTTAATTTGTTCACTTTTTAGTTTTTTAAGTTGCATGCCCAATTAATTAATTTCTGCCCTCCCTAATATATTAATATATCCACTTAATGATATAAATTTTCCCCTTAGAACTGCTTTGGCTGTATCCCATAGGTTTTGGTAAGCAGTCTCATTTTTGTCATTGTCTTTAATGAAATTATTAATTGATTCTATGATTTGTTCTTTAATTTACTCATTTTGGAGAATCATATTATTTAATTTCCAATTAGTTTTTGGTTTGCCTCTCCATGTATGCTTGCTAATAACTATTTTTATTGCATTATGATCTGAAAGGGTTGCATTTATTATTTCTTCTCTTTTGTATTTATTTACCATGTTTCTATGCCCTAGTACATGGTCAATCTTTTTGAGTGTACCATGTACACCTGAAAAGAAGGTGTATTTTTATTTGTCCCTATTTATTTTTCTTAATATATCTATCATCTCTAATTGTAATAGAATTCCATTCACCTCTTACCTCTTTCTTATTTATATTTTGGTTTGATTTATCTAGATCTGATAGGGGAAGATTCAGGTCTCCCATCCTCCTTGAGCTCTTTCAGTTTCACTTTTAGAAATTTGGATGCCATACCATTTGGTGCATACATGTTGAGTACTGATATTTCTTCATTGTTTATACTGCCTTTTATCAGGATATAATTACCTTACCTATCTCTTTTAACCAAATCTATTTTTACTTTAGCTCTGTCAAAAATCATGATTTCAACTCCTGCCTTCTTTTTCTAAGTTGAAGCCCAGTAGATTTTGCTTCATCCTTTCTTTTGTACTCTATGTATGTTTGCCTGTCTCATGTGTGTTTCTTGTAGACAACATATGGAAGGATTTTTTTGGTTTGTAATCCACTCTACTATTTGCTTCCATTTTATGGGTGAGTTCATCCCATTCACATTCTGGGTTATAATCATCAACTGTGTATTCCCAGACATTTTGATTCTTTCTCCTTGTCCTGCCCTTTCTTCTTTCACTATTTTCTTCAATACCAGTGTTTTGTTTTTAATCAATTCCCCTGATTTCCCCCCCCCCATTGTACTTCCGTTTCTCCCTTATCCCTACTTATTCCCCTCTTATTCTTCTTTAGGATCTTTTTAAGCTATCCCACCAACCCTCTCCCTCTCTAATGGTGCTTCCCTCAACACCAGTCCTTTATTACCCTTCTACTTCTCTATAGGGCATGTATCAATATACACATACATTTCATCCTATACAGTTTGTCACTGTTCTCTCTAAGTAAACTTCTTCTAGTTATCCTGTTGATAATAACAATTTTAACATTTATCAATATCCTCTTTTTTTTCTAGGGATAGAAATTGATTGAACCTATTGGGTCCCTTAAAGAAAAAAAAATCCCCCCTGCTCTCTTAATTACCTCATGGTGATTCTCTTGAGTTCTGTGTTTGGGCAGTAAACTCTCTGTTTAAGTCTGGTTTTTTCTTCATGAATGCTTGGAAGTCTTCAATTTTATTCGAATAACCATACTTTCCCCTGCAAAAATATAGTCAGTTTTGCTGGATAGTTGATTCTTGGTTGTAGAATCAGTTTTCTTGCTTTCCATAATATTGTATTCCATGCCTTCTGGTCCTTCAATGTAGATGCAGGAAGATCCTGTTTTATCCTATCTGTAGTTCCCTTATATCTGAATGACTTCTTCTTACCACCTTGTAATATTTTTTCCTTGGTCTGGTAGTTTTTTAATTTGGCTATAATATTCCTGTCAGTTTTTAGTTGTGGATTAAATGTAGGAGGTGATCTGTATATTCTTTCAATTTCCACATTTCCCACTTGTTCGAGAATGTCACAGCAGTTTTCTTGGATAATTTCTTGTAGGATGATGTCCAAACTTTTTCTTTTGTCATGATGTTCTGTTAGACCAATAATTTTTAAATTGTCTCTTTGAGACCTGTTCTCCAGATCTTTGGTTGTATCCATGAAGTGTTTCATATTCTCCTCAAATTTTTCATTTTTTCATTTTGTTTTATATATTCTTGCTGCCTTGTGAAGTCCTTTGATTCTAGTTGTTGAGTTCTATTTTTTTAAAGACTGACTTTCATCCCTGGCTTTTTGGTCATCCTTCTTCTTCTGGTCTGATTTTCTTTGTAGACCATCTTTTGACTTCTTTGCTTCATTTTCAAGCTGGTCAGTTTTGGCTTTAAGACTTTATTTTCTTGTTTTAGTTCATGCATTTCCTTTTTCAAATTGTCTTCAGGCTCTCTAGATTGCTTTTTTAGTTCCTGAAGTTCTTGAGTTAATTGAATTTTGAAATCTTCCAAAGCCTTTGTCCAATTCACTGATGCTTCCTCTTCTTCTATTTCATTTGCTATCTTTTCACTTCCTGGAAAGAAGCTGTCAATTGTAATTTCTTTTCTCTTTTTCTGTTGTTAACTTATTTTTTCCTTCTCTGTTCTGCTAGTTTAAGTAGATGGATTTAATGAGCTTTGATAGAAGATCTTTCTCAGCTGCCAATGGAGGTTTGTGGTTACTTTCTCTGCAGTCTACAGTGGTGGTATGTTGTAGTTTCCCTCCCCTCTAAAGACTTCTTGTCTGTCCCATTGATGGATTAAACCTGGATTTGTCTGTATTGCTTAATGTGCCCTGAGGCTAAAACCTTGGGAGAAAAAAAGCAGGGGGGGGGCAATTGGAGGGGATGAACAAGACTGACCCAGCAGTAGAGTCTTTTTGCTCTGTCCTGCTATTAGACCTGGTTTTCTTTCCTCTCAGAGAGCTCTGTTCTCTATCTCAGTGTGGTAAAGGCAGTAGGTCTGAAGTTTTGCTCCCTCTCAGCCTCCATCTTCCAAGCATTTTTGCTGTGTTTCTCTGGCTTTCTCCTCTAGCCACCTCCCCAGTTACTGTGTTCAGCTCCCCAAGTCCAGCTCCAGCAAGGCCCTCTTTCTGGGCCGTTGTGTTTGCCTGCCTGGAGATTTCAGGGGCAGCTGGAGACACTGCACAGCCTCTGGGGGAGGAGTCCTTGGATTTCTATTCTATACCCTCAGACCCAACAGTTCCAGAATTCAAGCCTTTTTCTTGGCATACCTCTTGGTCCAGCAGTAGGATCCCTCTACTCTGTCTTGTTGTTGGATTTTGTCCTCTTTCTTCTTGAAGCACATTGTTTTCTATCTCAGTGTGGAAAGGGTGTGGAGTTTTTAAGATTTGCTCTGTCTAAGCAGCCATCTTCTCAGAATCCCAAGAATAAGTACAAGATAAGAGAGATATCTTTAAATAAAATTTTAATAACATAAAATTGGGATACAGACTGAAGAAAGAACTTAAGCCTTGTCTACAATATCATATATAAGTTTGACTCATTTAAACCCAGTCAAAATAACAAAAAAATGAATAGAATCTCAAAAGTATCCTATTAAAGAAACTTGCCAAGTAGACTCTAAAATAGCACTGGTTTAGAATATAATCTTATTTATAAAATCTTTGGAGAAGCATGACTAATAATAATGATCAGTATTTCCTTTAAAAATGGAGAGAAGGGGCAGCTGGGTAGCTCAGTGGATTGAGAGTCAGGCCTAGAGATGGGAGGCCCTGCATTTAAATCTGGCCTCAGACACTTCCCAGCCGTGTGACCATGGGCAAGTCACTTGACCCCCATTGCCTAGCCCTTACCACTTTTCTGCCTTGGAGCCAACACACAGTATTGATTCCAAGACAGAAGGTAAGGGTTTTTAAAAAAAAGAGAGAGAAGCAATGGAGGGTAGAGTTAGTTTGAAACAAATTTAGTAGCTAATTAAACTAAGCAGTAATCTCAAGAGCATTTAAGATAAAAATGAAAGGACAACAACCAGAAAAAAAAACCGCATAGAATAATCTGTTTTCACCATTAAGGTACCACCAGAATTGAACTTTAATTTATAATTCTTTACATGTTAGTGGATGAGTTTGAATTAAAGTTAAAAGGAATAAAGATAGAAAGGAAAAATAAACTGTGGATCTGAATTAGTATAAATAGAAAAATTGCATGATGGAGGTGATATATTTAATTGTGAATGTGCCAAGCAATCATTTTCTATGACAAATGAAGATAGACAAGACACTCCAAATTTTAGATGTTAGTAATAGCAAAAACAGGCAATCAAGAAAGTATAGTGAACTACTGAGTTGTGTTCCAATCTATACATTTTATAAGAATAATTATAAGAAGCATTGAGGGCTTCTTCAGTAGAATATTAGTAGTTTCTAATAATCTTTCTTAAGTGATATTATATAGTAGAGAATATATTTCCTACCATACAACTGATGAAAAGACATAGAGAATTAAAAAATAATAATCCTACTAAGTTTATTATTTATCATTTGGGAAAAAACATTTCATCCCAGATACAACAAAATATTGATTCTAGTACTTTTGTGATATCATAAAGGAAACTAATCAAGGAATGGCTAAACAAATATGGCTAATTAATATAAATGTAATATTATTGGCTTCCAAGAAACAATGAGTAGAAAGAATTCAGAAACAGAAGCATGGGAAGACCTATATGATCAGATATGGGTTAAATAAGTAGGATCAGAAAAAATATATATGTTATAAATGGAAACTACTATAAAACCAAACCAAGTATAATAAAGAGGCTTGCCTGGGGAAGATTTGAGAAAAAGTCTCCATCAAAAAAAGGGGATACCATATGTGAGTATGCATATACTTGTATATATTTATGTATTATATATGCATATATGCATATAGATACCACATATATGCAAAAGTGTCTATAGTTGTATATATTATCAAAAATAGTTAGTATGATACATTAAATTAAAAGATTTATGCACAAAAAACCCTCAATGCATCCAAGATTAGAAGGGAAACAACAAACTGGGTAAGGAGAATTACAAGAAGTATCTCTCACAAAAACCACATTTCTCAAATAAAAAGAGAATGAGTCAAATTTGTAAGAATTCCAAAGGACTCCCAAATTGACAAATAGTCAAAGAAATTCTTAAATAGAGTAATTAAAATTATCTTTAGTCATATAAACATATGCAAATTAAAACAATCCTGAGGTATCATTTCACACCCATCAGATTGGTTAATTTGAAAAAAAAAAAAGGATAATGAAAAATGTTGGAGGGCATGTGATAAATTGGGACACTAATATACCATTGGTAGAGTAGCAAACTTAAAAATCATTCTAGAGAGTAATCTGGAATGAAGCCCAAAGGCCATAAAACTACATACTCTTTGACCCAGCAATACCGCTACTATGTCTGTAGCCCCAAAAGATCAAAGATAATGAAAAAGGATCTAGTTGTATAGAAATATTTATACCAGCTTTTTTTTCTGGCTTCTAAGAACTGAAAACTAAAGGGATGTCCATCAATTAGGAAATGACTGAACAAGTTGTGGCATATGATTGTAATGGAATACTATTGTGCCATAAGAAATTATGAACAAGATGATCAGAAAAAAGCTGGAAAGATATATGAAGTGATGAAAAATAAAGTGAGTAGAACCAGAAAAACATTGTACACAGTAACAGCAATAAAGTACAATGATAAACTGTGAATGACAACTATTATCAGCAATGAAAATTTCTGGGACAATTCCAAGGGACTCATGATGAAAAATGCTTTCTGCTACTATAGAAGTAAATAATGGTGTGTGAGTACAGATGAAAGCATGCCATTTTCACTTTTATTTTCTCCATGAACTTTCCTCTACTGTATCATGATGAAAAATGGAAATATATATTGTATTATAACACATGTACAACTTAATACCATGTTATGTGCCATCTTGGGGAAGAGGAATATCTGAATTGTAAAATGTCAGAAAGTGAGTATTGAAAAATTATAACATGTAATCTGGGGAAAAAACTAAAAATTAATTTAAAAAAAGAAAAAAGTTGGTATGTTTGTTGATTAGTTTTGATGAAGTTTTCATATTTCTTTTTAAATCTGTGCCACTAGAAATGGCTTTTTGAGTAGTGGTGGAAAGGAAAGATATATTCAAAAATGAATGTGATATCAAAATATTTTCAAGTATTCTATATATGAGGTAGAAAATTACATTAATCACTTTTCCCAACAATGTTATTTCCATGATGACATTAAAAATTATTCAATATTAATTTATAAAATATAACAATAGTGGTAACCTTATCCAGTTACCCTCTTTTCAGTTCATTTCAAGAAGTTTATTCAATGCCTCTTATGTGTCAAGGAATGTATTAACCTCTGAGATAAAAATAAGGAAAAGAAAAACAATCCCTTTCTTCAAGGAGTTTACAATATAATTAGAAAAAATTACAAACAAAAGGAATCAGGAAAGGGGAAAGAAAAGGGACATCAAGGAGTTACTTGTTCATGGAGTTCAAAGTAGGAAGAGCTGAGGAGGGAAAATAGAACTACTGATTGCTTCTCTGACTGTTAACATAAGAGGCATAAGACAGAACATCATATGCCCACTAAAAGTATTCATCACCCATATGTAGAGCAGCATTACAGACTCCAAGTAGAAGTCTTATTCCTTATAGATGCTAAGACCCTCTAGAACCATGATGCAAACCTATGGCACATGCCAAAAAAGTGTATCCAGAGCCCTCTCTGTGGTCATATAAGCCATCGCCAGACAGAATTCATTAATAGAAAGGCAGAGGGAATTGAGGAAGCTTCTACCTTCCCCCTCTCCCTAATTATGAGGACATTTTTTTCACTTCACCTACCCCTCTGCCCAGCAGCCCAATAGGAGCAATTCCTCTTTCTGTCTGAGGTAAGGTGGCATGGTGGGGTACATGGCATGGGTTCGTAGTGGGGGCAAGGCATTGTATACAGTCTCTAAAATGTTAGCCATTCCAGCTTTAAAAGTTCCTTTTTGAGGACAACATCAAGCTCTGTAATTCTGAAGATCTATCATCAGGTTTTATATGAAGAAGCAGAAAAAGTCCATATTGAATGACCTATAGTGTTATTATTAAAAATCTGTGGAGGATATATCTTAATTTTGTAATTATTTATTAGATAATAAAAAGGTGACCAGAGAGAAAAAATGCGAAGCCACATAAGGCTAGCTAGTTCTCCCTCCATGAGCAGGTTCTATCAGTCCAAAGCCAGACTATACAACTCTTTAATCCTCTTATCCCTTATGCCAATTTATAATCTTTGTTGACATCCCTTTTCTATGCCTCTTTTGCAAACTCAGACATTAGTCCAGACAAGAGGAGGGTCTTCCATCTACCAGGAATAACCAGTTGGATTTTAGAATGGCCACACAGTGCAGGTATGATGTCTCCTAAAGCACTGTAGGCAAAAAGAGGAAGGACTCCACCCATGGCTTCAGAGAGATTTGGTTCAGAGGTTCATGCCTAAGACTGTTTGTTTTAAAATCAAAAGGTTGTTTGGAGGGTGCCAAAAGAAGGTTCAGATTATTTTTCCAAAGGGTGGTGTGCATGACATTTTTATATCTATCTCTTTTTTCTGCTTTCATAGTTGCAATCCTAATAGGTAGGGAAACAACCAATCTATTAGAGACTGAAAATAAGACAAAGAAAAAGAAAGAGGTGGAAAGAGTTAGAGTCAGAGAAAGAGAGAGATACAGAGAGGATAATTGTGAGTAGGTTTCTTGGAGAACAAGCAAGGGGATGAGATCAAGGATATAGGGGTAGATTTGATAAGAAGGTATCATATCTTCAGAACTGAAACCAATATATTACTTTCTAATTTGCTATCTCTTTGAGGAAGGGCAAGAAAGACATTTTTCAGCCTCCAGTGGGCTGTGAAGAAATCTTTAGTAAAATAGCTCCTTGAAAAACTTCATCTTTGCCTTTCCCAGAAGTATATTTGAAACATTTTTACTAGAAACTCTCACTGGAGTTTCCAAATGCCTTCTTTGAGATTATGCATGCTCAGAAAACATGGCACTTTAATTCATAATTCAATTTTAATAAAAAGAAACTACAAAACTTCATTCTCAATCCTTTGCATTTTTGTTTTAAATGATATTCAGTTGAATAATCATCTCTCTTGGCCAACCAAACCCTAGCTGGCAGAATAGAACCCTTTTAACAGAATTTCCTTAATAACCTATTTTATCATTTACATAACCAGTGCCATTCACAGCTTTCAATGTCAATAGTCAGATAATTAACTCCATTAAAATGCCAAGATATCATAACATTTTTTTCTTTTTCAAATATTTCATAGAGCTGTCAAGGTACATTACCTGAAGGATGTTTTCCTATTAACTTGCCATAGTGATATTTGGGAAATATGAGTAAGATGTAATTAAGAAAACACATATAACAGACCTTTTGACTTTTCTGGGGAAATGTCAGAAAGTTTTCATAAATACTTGGCTAAGCCATATGCATAGGAAAAACTTATGTAAAGCATCTCTTTATTTCTTTGCATTTACTTTTCCATGACATTATTTTTTTTTGAGTCAGAAAAAGAGTCTATGAACTTGAGAGAGTAAACTAAAATAGCCTATACCAGAGAGTAGTCTAGGTTGTTGAAATTACTCTTGCATTATTCCTATTACTCTGTCATTTGTAAACCATATATATATATATATGTATATATACTTACATATATGTATTACATATAAATGTCAATGATACATTTATATGTTATATTAATATATTATATATTATAACATAGGGATTAATACAGTATATATAATATGATGTATATAAATGTATATATACACATATACATACACAGACATATATATGTATATGGATAGTATAAATATAGGATATAACTTATCCTATATAATATAAATATATCTAAGATTCAGTCCACAACCTTAAGTTTCTGGGAGCAGTTAACGCCTCTTAGAACCAACCAAGGGTAACTATGATATCCTTTTTATCTTCTCCAGAATATTCAGAACTTTCTAAGTTGACACTGATCACTGTATGTCAAACTTAAAGCACTGAGCCACCTAGACTTTCTCTGATGTTGTCTTCCTGGCTCCCTAGATACAGAGAACTACTTCTAACTCTAATTCCAATTCCCATTTTTCTGTCACCAGGCTTTTGCCATTGCAACATTAAATATATGATCTATATGACCATTTTATTCTTTTTTTTTCTTCTTTGGCTCTAAAAATTCTAGGTCACAGAAAACCTTTTATGAGATTTATTTATACAGGAGAGAAGTACAGAAGTATATGTAAGTATGGAAATAATACACTGGAGTGAGGTAATGAAAGAAAATAGGAGAAACCTAGCTAGTTAAAGACTGGATGGACACTAAGCTTCTTAAGTTGTACTAGTTAGTACCATTTGCCTGAGTCTTGATTAGTTTATGTCAGTTTTGTCTTTCAGGGAAAAACATTGTATTTAGGGAAAAAAATTCTAGAATATCAAGAGAAATAGTAAAAAAAAAAGTAGAGATAAATGGGAAATAGTACTTTGAGTCCTCTTAAACTCTAGCATAAATCAGTACTCATCAAAAACCATCTGGTATTGCCTAAAGAAAAGAGAGATGGCTCAATGGAATATACGAGAATAAGGAAATTCAGAAACAATAGAACTCAACAACCAGGTGTTTGATGAAGTGGAAAACATGTTATGTAGAGACAAACTCCCTATTTGATAAAAACTGCTGGGATAATTGGAAAGTAGTCTGGTATAAATTAGACTTCAATAACATTCCATACCAGATTCAGCAATATATTCTAAATAGATATGTGACTTTAATATAAAAGATCATACTGAACAATATAAGAGAGACAGATTATGTATCTCTCACAACTATGGGTAAGAGATATCTTAACTAAAAAAAATCTGAATAGACATTAATGCATCTAAGATATGAACAGAAGTGGTTGAATGTGGGAAAAAAACCTTTCTATCAAAAATCTCTAATGATTTGAAATCCAAAGTATGTCTCCATATACCATAACTAAATTATATACATATGCATACATATACATTATGTGTATGTATATATATAAGACTTATATGTAAGTGTGTATATGCATTTCCCCAGTAGATAAAAGATCAAATGATATGAACAAATAGATTTCAAAAAACCCTACAGAGCAATGATAACCACATGAAAAATTCTATAAGCAACAAATAAGAAAAGAAATTCAAATCAAAACAACTGAAGTTTCAACTCTCATCCTGCAAATTGGCAAAAATGACAAAAATTGCAAGAGACAATGTTGGAAGGGTGTGGAAAGATAGTTGTTAGTGGAAGTGTGAAATGGCCTGACCATTTCAGAAAGCAATTTGAAATTATGTAGTAAAAGGGACTTAAATGTCTATATTCTTTGAAACAGACTCCATTACTCTACTTATACTTTAAGGAATTTTTGAACAAAAAAAATTCTGATATATTTAAAAACACTTATAGTAGCACTTTTTCTGATAGTAAAACATTGGAAACAAAGTACAAGTCCATCAAATAGGGAATGTCTAAATAATTGTGGCATGTGAATTTAATGTACAATAAATATTGGGAAGACTAGTAAGATCCATATGAACTGATTTTAAGTGAAGTAAGCAGAGCCAAGAACCCACCAAAAATATACTGTAACTCTAGCAAGGTAAATAGAATGAACAATGCACAAAAATTTTAACAGTAGATATACTTTGCTGAATACTATATGGCTTTACAAGTAAATTCTGAAAAACATTTAAAGAATAATTATTCCAAATACTATATAAACTACTTGGGAAAATAGCTGAGAAAAGACTCTACCAAATTCCTTCTATGATGCAAATATGGTTATTATTATTTTATTGTTATTATTATTCCTATTGACTCCCAGAGGAGCATAGGGCTGCAACCATCTCACGCCAACAGACTCTGTTCTGGGAAACTTCCCCCAACTGGGCATCTCACGCCAACGGACTCTGTTCTGGGCAACTTCCCCCAACTGGGCATATCTTTGCCAGGTCTGTTTTGGCCTTCCGACTTTCCTCCTCCCTGGTGGGTTCCATATTTTTTTTCATAGTGTCCTGACTGATGGGATACTGAATTGTTCTTTCCCAGAGTCTGGTATTGGAGATCTTTTCAGGCCATCTGAACAAAGACCTGGAGTTTGTTGGTTTTTGCCAGCATGCATCGTGGACTCTGTTGGAGAGCAATCTTCCAGACTAGGCAATCGTTGGTTTTTGTTGGTTTAATGAGGTTGCAGTTTCTGTAGCAAGTGAGATTTTTATGGGGTGAGGTTGCAAGCCTTGCGCCCAACCCTCCTCCTTTTTCAGCCAGTATTGGGACCGTCCTTGGCGGAGTTATGGTATTCATACCTAAATTAGGAAGTACAAAAACAGTGAAAGAAAACTATAGGACAATATCCCTAATGAATATTGTTGCAAAGATCTTGAACAAAATATTAGCAGAGAGATTACAACGATGTAACACAAGTACCATTAACTATGACTAGGTGAGTTTTATCCTAGGAATGCAGAGATGGATCAATATTAGGAAAACTGTCTATACAACTGACCATAATATCAATAACAAAACTGACAGAAACAATATGATTATTTGAATAGATACAGAAAGAACTTTTGACAAAATATAGTACCTATTCTTATTAAAAACACTAGAGAATGTTTGAATAAATGGAAGACTCTTTAAAGTAATTAATAGCATCCACATAAAACTAGGAGAAAACATTGTTTATAATAGGGAAAAACTAGAAGTCTTCCAAATAAAATCAGCAGTGAAAAATGGTTATCAATTATCACTACTACTATTCAATATTGTACTAGAAATGGAAGCTATAGAAATAAGGGAAGAAGAAGAAAATTAAGGAATTAGAGTGGGCAATAAGAATATAATCATCACTCTTTGCAGATATGATGGTGTGCCTAGAGAATCAACCAAAAAATTAATCAAAACAATGAACAACTTTAGTAGAATTGTAACATAAAATAAACCATATAGAAATCATCAGCATTTCTCTATACTATCAGTAAAGTCCAAAAACAAGAGATAGTAAGTAAAATGTCAATTAAAATCAGTGCAGACAATATGAAATACCTGGGAGTCTACTTGCCAAAACAACTCAGGAACTATGTGATCACAAGTACAAAGCACTTTTTACATAAATAAAGTCAGATTTAAACAATTGGAAAAAACTCAATTGCTTATGGAGCAGACCAAGTCAATATAATACAAATGATAATTCTTAAATGAATTCTCTTATTCGATGCCATATCAATCAAAGCTCCCTAAAATGATTTTATAGAGGTAGGGAAAACACAAAATTCATCTGGAAAAAAAACAAAAGACCTGGAATATCAAGAGAATGAATGTAAATAAATTTAAGGAATGTAGCTTAGCCATTCTGGTTCTCAAACTATATTATAAAATAGCAACTACCCAAATAATTTGCTACTAGCTAAGAAAGTGAGTGGAGAACCAACAGAATAGAGGAAGCACTTATGTAAATGACCATAATAACCTAGAAAAACTCAAAGATCCATGCTTCTTCAAGAGGAATTCACTCCTAGACAAAAATTTCTGGGAAAACTGGAAAATGGTATGACGAAAATTAGATGTAGACCAATACCTTATGCCATACTAAAGTCAAAATGATTACATAATTTAGAAATAAAGGGTAATGCCATAAAAAATAGGAGAGCCCTAAATAGTTTACCTGTCAGACTTAGGGATAAGGGAAGGAATTAGGTAAAAATAAGACAAGGAGAACATTATGAGATGTAAAATGCATAACTTTGACTACATTGAATTAAAAAGTATTTCTGCACAAACAAAAGCAATGCAACCAAGATTAAGAGTCAAAACACAAAACAAAACAAACAAACAAAAAAAAACAACAGGGAAACCTTTATAAGAAGTATCTCCAATTAAGACTTCATTTCTCAAATGTAGAGAAGACTGAGTCAATGTTATAAGAATAGAAAACATCCCCCAGTTGACAATTCTCAAATGAATAAATTAAAACTGAAAAAATATTTCAGATCTCTATGTTTTTCAATCCTTATCTTCCTAGACTCAACACTATGTATTATTTCTAAGGAAGAAGAGTGGTAAGGACCAGTCAATAGGGATTAAGTGCCTTGCCCAGGTCACACAGTTAGGGAATATCTGAGGCCAAATTTGAACGTAGGACCTCTCTACTCTAAGCCTGACTCTTTATCCACTGAGTTAACTGTGTTTCATACCTATCAGACTGGCAACATGACAAAATTGGAAAATAATAAATATTGGAAAGGACTTGGAAAAATTGAGACACTAATATACTGTGGGTGGAGATATGAACTAATAAAATTCTGTAGAGCACTCAAACCATAGTCAAAGGTTGCATCCAGCAATAACCACTATTAGGTCTGTATCCCATAAAGAATAAAAATAGAAGAAAAGGATCTATCAGTAAGGTGGTCTCTTTCCTAGTAATATTTTGTACCACTGGTACTGAAAAACTGATAAACAGTAGTTATTTTTTAATACTAAAGAATTAAATACAAACTCCAGGCACCTTTAAATTCTCTTCAATTTATATCCATAACCATATTTCCTCAAGGCTCAACAATGCTAATTTAATCATGATTAAATTTGGGTGAATTCCTTTGAACTTTGAAAAATCTCACTCTTTCACAGATATTACATACATGCTTTAATTGATTATAATGAAGTAACAAAAAAGTTTGGCAATATGTTGATAACTGTATTTATATGACTTTACCTTTCTGGTATCAAAATGTCCTAATTATATACTCAGTCATGATGACTAAACAGTAAAGGTATCTATTTAAAATGTACTTTAAATAAAAAAGGTATTAAAATTGTTCAATTTTGACTTTAGGGAGAAGAGAGGAAAAAAGAAGAGGTAAGGGCAAGAAATTACATACATTTTTAGGGCTAGCTCCAGATTATTCTCCAAAGTGGTTGCAACCATTCACTTCATAAAAATTCATTAATGTAGCTATTTTCCTCTTCTTTCACTTTAGCATTTGTGATTCCTGATAGTTGTGAGATGATTCTTCAGTGTTGTTTTAATTTGCCTTTCTCTAATCAAAATGAATTTTTATATGACTATAGATAGTTTTGACTTCTTCTGAAAGCTACTTGTTCATATATTTTGAGTATCAATTGGATAATGGCTATTATTTTTATAAATTTTACTGAGTTTCCTATGTATTTGAGAAATGATATGTATATCAGAGAAACTTGGTGTACTTTTTCATATTATTTCATTATCTAGGGTAAATTCTATCAAAATATATATTTTCCCTGGTAATCTCTTTCAATTAGATCTAATTTTGCTTTCACTTTGTCTGATATTATTTTCACCTTTGCCCTCTTCACTTAAATTTAAGCACAATAGACTCTGGTCTTTACTGAGAAGGCCCCTTGGTCCACTGCAGATGCAAGTACTAGTACATCTTTTGGTACTGGAAATGTGATCAAGGTCTCTTTTCCTCTGTGACTGACCATCAGCCTACTATTCTTCTCCAGAACTGGGACCCAGAACTATGTATGAGCAATAGAGTTCTCATTCAGTGTCAGTTGCTCCCAGTGCCAACAAAGGATCCTCTATAATCTTTCTAACCACTTAACCCACTTATCCTCTCTAGGCTGAGAGTTCCTAGAGATGTTCCAGCTGTCTCAGCTATCTCCACAGCCCATTTAATGGTCCTCAGCTCTTGCTCCAGTGTTTGTGGGCCCCCTGTGGTTCAAACATCTCAGACTTCCTAAGTTGCCTTACATAGGAAAAATGTCTACCTCTGATTTTTTTGTTAGCTCTGCTGCTCCAAATTTTGATTTATAGTGCCATTTTAAGGTTGTTTGGAAAGAATGTCGTAAGAATCTAATGAATCCCAACTTGGGTGTGCTTCATTGGGTCTACCCTCAGTAATAATATTTCTATGTTGAAAAGCTCCTAGACCTCAATTATCTTACCTTTAACCAAGGCTAATATCAAGGATATGATGAAGGTTATTCACCTAATTAGACATTTCATAGCATTGTAGCAATCTTGATATGCTTTGATAACTTCTTTCTGCAAAAAGTATTTTTCACCAACAAAATTATGTTTAAGATGTCATTGCCTAAGGAATGAAAAGGATCATGAAGATGAACTGTTTCTGATACTTCCAAAGTAAGATCACAATGACATTCTAATATAGAAAGTGTAACCTAAAGACTTTTCATTTAATTTGTGTGGACTGTGTGTGCTTACTTTTAACTTGTTTTTAATAAGACCTTGTAGAAGTCCACAGGGCATTTCACTGAATGAACAGATAATTTTTCCTAAAGAGTTATGAGGAACTTCAACCAATGCATGAATATGTAGGGATGTGTGTTGGTACTCTTGAAGCCGGTGCACATTTTCAGTGTGGCACACAGACAGCCTCTTTCAGATACTTTCCTTTATTAGTAGCAATCAATACACTAAATCATTTTGAGTTCTTAGTGATTATTTTCAGTGGATAGGTTGTTGGCTTTTTTATTTAGGAAGAGCAAATGATCAATGAAAAACCCATTTCTTTCTTTGTTTTACCCAGTATCAAAAGAATATTGGATGCAAATAGGTATTGAGTGATAATATATGTATAACCCAGGAGAGTTGCTTGATGGCTCTGGGAGGGGGAGGGAAAAAAGAGAGGGAAAATACATGAATCATGTAACTATGGAAAAATATTTAAATAAAAAAATAAAAATAAAAAATAAATTTGAAAAGAATATTGTAAGGATCTTCTGTAGCAAAGATATATGTAAAGATGTAAGGAATTAAAATTAAGGGTTTGACTAAAATATATGAAAATTATAAATAATATGGTAGTCGCTGATTTAAAATATTATAGCTCAAGTCAAAATGACTTCAATAATTTTCATTGCAAAATAGGTGGAGTGAAAGTTGAGAAATATAAAAAGAGGATAGAGAAGATATTTAGCCAATCACACTAAATATTGCTCTGATGCTTGACTCAGCCTGGAAGAACTTGTTAAACCTCGACAGGAATTAATCACTCACCAGAAGTCAGGAAAGAATAGCCAGCTATTCACTCACCCAAATTCCCTCCAAGAAGCAGTTCCAGCTGAAGATGATGAACCTGTTGGGGATGACTCCTAAAGTCAATGATTAGCTCCAGAAATTCAGGGCTTTTATAATGACTTCTTGTCTCCTCCCCCTCTTCACAGGGGCCAACCACAGCTTTCAAATTGTCTAGCACTGCCAAAAGGGCAGTGTCTTGCTGGATCTACTTCTTAACATCTGGAGGTATAAATCCTTATCAAAAGGATTCATAATTTCCTGACTGATTGAGTCATTACTCACTTTGGCAAATGACTTATGAATACTCTTACTTAGTGTGTGGTGAGGTAATAAGTAGAGGTACAAAAAGAAAGTCTGATTCACACTTCACAGTCTGGTGAGATACTAAGTAGGGATACTTAAGTTAGTGTTAACCAAGTATTAACTCAAAATAGCCAAAGAGAATAAAGAATTCCCTTTCACAATGACATAGATGTGAGCTGTACAGGAGGAAAGAACCTGAAGGAATTTTTTAGTGTATATCATATCGGGAAATACATATATTTATGAGATGTCCAGATTCTTAAATTTTTGGAGTAATTCAATGAGTGGGATATTCTATATTTACCCTATGTTCTCTTTATATGATTGATCTTATCCTTTCCAGAAAAATCTTCTACTACTTTGAAAATATATTAGTTTTGGGGGCAGCTGGGTGACTCAGTGAGCTGAGAGCCAACAATAAGGATAAGAGGTCCTAGGTGCCAATCTGGCTTCAGACACTTTCTAGTTGTGTGACCCCGGACAAGTCACTTAATGCGCACTGCCTATCCCTCACCATTATTCTGCCCTGGAACAAATAAACAGTATTGATTCTAAGATGAGATGTTAGAGTTTTTTAAAAAAAGAAAACATTTTAGTTTTCAGAAGACAAAACTGAAGGGAGGAGAGTAATTTCATTGTCACCATGTTACTGATTTCTAGGCAATACTGGCTTCACATATAAATGGAATACATGCTTACATAGTGAGATCTGAGGAGTACTGAAAGTCTTTCTTACAAAAAATCTTTGCCAAGTTATCTGAAATTCCTACCTCCTTGCTTCCTTAGACAAAATCACGTAGGGCTTCTTTTAAGATATTTTTCTGGCCAAACCCACAGATCGAACAAATAATTAGAGGAGCAAGATTGCAGACAATGACAGGGGGAGAGAAGGAAAAATATGAATAAACAACAGAAAAAGAAAAAAAAGAAATTACAATTGACAGCTTCTATCCAGGTAATTAATAAAGAGCAAATGGAAGAGAGGAGGACCCAGGAACATGAAGCAAAAACACAGAAACTCCACTGAATTGGACTCAGGCTTTGGAAGAATTCAAAAAACAATTAAGAGGGCCTGAAGCCAATTAGGAAAAGAACTTAAAAAGCAAAATAAGTCATCTAGAAACAGAGGCATATGAACTAAAACAAGAAAATAATGTCTTGAAAGCCAGAGTTGACCAGCTTGAAAATGTGGCAAAGAAAGTGAAAGATGACCTACAAAGAAAAACAGACCAGAAGGAGAAGGATGACCAAAAAGCTAGGGATGAAATTCATTCTTTAAAAATTAGAATCCAACAACTAAAAGTGAATGACTTTACAAGGCAGCAAGGGTCTATAAAACAAAATCAAAAGAATGAAAAAATTGATGGAAATATGAAACACCTCATTAATAAAATTACAGACCTAAAAAATATATCCAGAAGAGACAATTTAAGAATTCTTAGACTACTGGAAAATCAAGACAAAAGAAAATGCTTGGACATCATTCTACAGGAAATTATCGAAGAAAAAATGCCCCTACATTCTTGAACAAGAGGGAAAAGTAGAGATCAGAAGGATCCATAGATCACCTCCTGCATTTAATCCCCAACTGAAAACTCTCAGGAATATTATAACCAAATTCAAGAACTACCAGACCAAGGAAAAGATACTACAAACTGCTAAGAAGAAAAGATTTAGATATCACGGAACCACAGTTAGGATAAGACAGGACCTGGCTGCATCTATACTGGAGGACTGGAAAGCATGGAATATGATATTCTGGACAGCAAGGGAACTGGGTCTACAACCAAGAATCAACTACCCAGCAAAACTGGCTATATTCTTGCAGGTGAAAGTATGGTCATTTAATAAAATAGAAGACTTTCAAGCATTCCTAAGGAAAAAACCTTGACTTAAACTGAAAATTTGATGCCCAAACACAGAACTCAAGAGAATCACCAAAAGGTAATTAAGAAAGGGGAAAAAAAACAAAAACAAACAAAAAAAACTTTTTTAAGAGACCCAATACGTTCAAAGGATTTGTATTCCTGTAAGAAGAGATAATATTGGTAATCTTAAATGTTATCATCAGGGTAGCTAGAAGAAGTATACTTAGAGGAAACAGTGACAAACTGTATAGGATGAAATATCAAAAAATATCTATATATATAGACTAGGGGTAAAAAGGAGGATAATACTAAGAGAAATGGGAAAATAAATAAAATGGAATAATTTTATATTTCATAAAAAGAGCATGGGGAGGGGAGGAGAAGACAAAAACAATGGAAGACTGAAAGTGTTTAGAGACAGTCTCCAAGAAAATATTAATCATTACAGTGGGAAGGGTCAGTAAAGTTCAAATGGAAGGAAAACTTCCAACTCCAAATTCAATCATTATCATCATCATAATCCATATCAATATCAACATCATCATCAACATCAACATTATTGTAATCAACATCATTGACATCAACAACATCAACATCATCAATGTCATCAACAACATGGTACTCAACATAATCAACAACATCAACAACACCATCATCAACATTAACATTAACAACATCATCAACATCAACATCAACATCTAACTTTCCATCTTTTCCTAACCCAGGAAAGATTTTTGCTGGGTGGCCTAACCTAATAGCATACTATGCAAAGTACTGAATGAGAGCCAAAAGACCTAAACTGTAGGCTTGAATGCCACTATGTGTCCTTTGGGGGTAAAAAGAAAGCCTTCTTTATCCTGGACTCAGTTTCCTCATTTATGTATGATTGAAGCTTACCTGGACTCTGCATTAAATTAATCAATTAAAATAAAGAATAAACATGTGTAAACAAGAAAAAAAATGTTTCTACATGTAACTCAATTTCTCTATGAGTCCACCAGTTTTATTTAATTGAAATCAGGATGACTAAGCTGAGGTCTGAAGAAGAGTTGAGAAAAGGGTTGAGAAAATGCACCCGAAGAGGTGAGGGACTATGGGTGGGGAATATAGAATATACTCTCAGATATGTATGATATGTTGGCTAGTTTTGCTGACTTTGCTAACTTAAAACTTTATTTTGTTTTAAGAGATGGAGTACCAACCAGAGAATGAGTACAACCTTTGACTTGGTTTGCCAGAAAACATTTTTCTTGAAGAGAATCATGCAAATCCTAAGTAAAATACAGGTGAAATGTAAAATACTTATTCAGTAAATTCTTATATTTGGATATATTTAAATCTCAGTGACAGTTATTAATGTCACTTCTATACTTTTGTTTTTTCCAGGCAATGAGTACTTATGAAAGCCCTTTGTTATTTAACATTGTTTTTGTGCATAAGAAATAAATACCTGCCTTATGCCTGAACAAAAAAAAATAAAAAAAAATATTTTTTTTCTGGAAAAGGGTAGATTTTTAACAGAATTAAAGTCAATATCTCAATACAAGTTAGTGCCTCTAGCTGACTGGCAGAGAAGAAAAAGTTTTCATAGGGATTGGGGATTAAAGCAGTATATATGAAGGGGAGTGAAAACATTTGCCTAGAACAATCCAGAAAGTATAAGTGAAAGAGAATACCACAATGAGAAAAGGGCAGCCATTTTAAGGGCAATGTATATCTCTTGTGCAATCTAAAAGAGAGGACATAAGTACTTACAGAAGAATGTAAGGCAACCAATATAAAATTTACTACTTGGTTTTTCTGTTTCAGTTCTGCTCAAGTTGGTTTATTCAAATATGACAATTAAGAATTGTGGGATGATAGTATACTGAGTTTAGAATAACCACCATTTGGACCTTCAACTTTACAAAGTTGAGTATCCAAATACTAAAGGAATGTTTTAATACAGATCTGCTCTAAGAAAACTTTCCCATTCAGAACATGATCTCCCTTTCTTTATGGCATTTAGGCTTTTTAACCCATTTTTCTTATTAAAACCAAGAAGGATATGATTAACATATATTGATTACAAATAATCCTTATTTGCACTTTACCTGAAACTCATTCACTAAAATATGTTCACTCTCTCAGCTATTTGCATTTGAATTTAATAATATTACCTGTGTAATTACCAGGAGGAAAACTAATACTTGGAGTGAACTTGACAGCAATCCTTGCAGGAAGCTGGAGAAAATGTAGAAGGATTGTCAAAGGGAACTGACTGACACAAACATTTGGAGCTAGATTAAGCTATAAGAAAGGACCAATGAGAGCTACTTGCTGAGATCTGGAGAGAGATGTATGAACTAAAACATGAAATGCCTGAGTTATATTTAGGGTACATATAGAATTACTATGTCATAATGATCACTGGGGCAGAGATGTGCATTGCTGGGTGTTGCTGTTTTCCACAAGTTCAAATTTGAGTTTCATTTTCTTTTTACCTTACTTTATCTTCCTTTGTGAATTATGTATTTTCAAGATAATCAAGAGGATGAGAGTAGGTTCACAATTGTCAATGTGAGCATTTAAATATTAGAAAGAGCATGGACTATAAATAAGAGGTTAATTTATTCTTACTTGATTGTCCACAATTAAGAAAGCAATGAGGAAAATATTAAATTGGATTAAATTTAAAACTATGTATTTTAGAGGGCTAGTTAAATATTTATCATCATAATTCTGATTTAGTGGCAATATAATGCCACCAGCACTAACAACATGTATTGGAGACACAAAACCAAAGAAATAAATATACAAAAATTCCTGCCATGAGGAGCCTTACACTACAGTCTTAACCATTTTTTTTGTCATGGACACCTTTTAGTCTTGTAAAGCCTAATAATACTGCAGTTTGTCACCTCCATTTGTAATTGAAAGGAATGCCAAATTTTATTTGGAAAATCAATACAAATAAAACTGTAATTTTTGCCCATATAATTTTTTTCCTAAAAGTCCTTACCTTTTACCTTAGAATCAACACTTTGTATTGGTTCCAAGACAGAAGAGTGGTAAGGACTAGGATGATATAAGTAACTTACCCAGAGTCAAACAGTTAGGAGATGTCTAAAGCCACATATGAACCCAGGACCTCCCATTTCAAGACCTGGCTCTCAATCCATTGAATCCACCTCACTGCCCCAGCCTGATACAAGCTTTGATGAAGTCCCTGTATATCTTTCCAGAACCTTTGAATTTCTTCAGGGTTTCCTTTAAGAATATTGAAGAGAGGTTACTGAAATCATTACAGGGCTCCAAATGGTGTGATGATTTTGTGAATGGAAAAAGAGATGGTGAGGACTTCTAAAGAAATAAAGTAAGTTAGAAAAAGGATTGCAAATTCACAAGAAAGTACAAGTTCATTTTGGGTATTTTAAATTTGAGATGACTACCCATTGAGATGAATTATGCCAAAATGGTGAGAAATTCCCCAAAATGTATTAAAATTCTTGAAATTGTGTTAGAAAGTTTCTGACATGAAGGTTGAATTTAAAATTAATTTGTTTATATCCAGATAGAGATATTCAGGGGGAAAAGGGAAGATGTGGAAATTATATCTTTGGTGAAGAAGGATGTTTTCCTTGCCTTTGAAGTCTGGTGATGACTCTGAAGATCAAACCATTTGTAGCCAGTTTGAAAGAAGATATGGAAGAAGCTAGAGATGAAGGCAAATTCTCAGTTCTGCTGTCAGTTATCATAATTTTATTAGAGGAAATGAAAGCTGAACTTAAAGGTTCTTATAACTTGAATGTCTTTACTTTCTATCTGCTCATCATTAATAGGAGCTATAAACAAAAGGAACTGTGGTCAAGATGAACACTGGTTCCCTATGAGTCTCAGAGTGTCTTTTCAAATATGTAACCCAAAAATGAATGTATTTATTAGGTGTTGCTGCAAGATACTTTGGAAATTAACTGCCTCATTTTGAAATTGAAACTGAATTTTGGAAGAAACTGGGTTAACTAAGTGGACCAAATACACAGAGCTGGTTATTGGTTTAATCAGAATTCAAACTCAAGCCTCTCAATTTCTTTCCCATGATTAATATGTCTAGATAGAGTATTTAAATTATTTGTACCTATAATATGTTAGTAGAGAATATAAACTCTTTTATGTTAGTATTTGTATCCCCAAAATGTGGAATAATGACTGATGTAATATTTTTGGCTAGATCTATTATTTCATAACTTTCTCCCATGTTAGGAAATACCAAGTATTAATACATGTTGGTAACTAATACAACAATTTGTAACAGATGGATTGGATTAAAGAAAGGAAACCAAGCAAGCCATATATCTCTGAGGTGGAATCAGAACAAGCCCAGAAGTATCTGGAGGAAATAACTGTAAGGGAGGGGCCAGATTGAAGAGGAGAATTCTGAAGAAGATTTCTACTGCCTCAACACTTCTTTCTGAACTTTGGCTGTGTGAGGGAGGTGGGAGGTATTGATCCAATGAGAATCTGATGCTCCTTAACCCCCAAAATAGAGGCTTTCCTTGAGTGATTCAACTGCTATAATTTATCTACATACTTCCTTCACCAACTGAGAAGAGTTTGATATAGCAGTTATTCCATCTTGGGCCATAGAGCCTGGACTCCTGGGGGGAACCTTTCAGTACCTGTTTGATCCATAACCCTGTTATTCCCTCAGTTAGTTAATTAGTTTAGTAGATAGGAGTTATTGGGGCTTGAGACAGTTACTGGATTGAATTACAGAAGAGATCCAGTACTGCTCTCCGCAGAGAGAAACTCATTGATAGAGAAGCTTGTCCCTTTGCCCTCCATCCTAAATCCCAATCCCCTTTCCCTGAATGCTGAATTTCTTTATCTCCAAATAAATCTCTGTTAGTTATATTGATTAAAGTTTGGAATAGTGATCCTGAAGGGGAAGGTGTTGTTGGGTGGCTAAAAGGAGGACAAAAAAACTCTACTCCATCTTGAAGAAAAAGCAGTTTGGATGGGGGAGGCTTGACTAGGTTTTAGCAGCTCTGAACACAGGATAAAGGCCATTTAGGTCTCAAACCATTCCTAACACCTTCCTTTATCATCTCCACATTTTGGGGAGTCCCCTTGCAAACTACATCCTGAAAGGTCTTCTCAGTAAGGGGTAGAGGGAAAGAGCAGTGTTGGCCCTAATATATCTGTCAGGTGGAGGTCTCTAAAACCCACCCCATTTATCTGAAAAGCCCCCTTATAAACATTGGTAAGTTTTTTAGGATGTTCAAAGTATGCCCATATTTACTTTTAACTGTCTCAAAAGTGGATTTGCACTTTAATCATAAGGCAGATCTATTAGTTTTAAAGTATGGAATATTGTGTTATGTACTCAATATATAGTATGCATTATGTTTATGTTTAGTTTTATAGTTTGAGAAAAAAACATTTTTTTACGTGTGAGGATTCAATAAGGTTTGCCTCTAAAAAAGTAAGAATAAAATTCTCTAACTGTGCACTCTAATGAAATGTGCTGCTTCCAACTGTCTGCAACTTAAATTCATAAGATTTAACTGAGGAAGAAAGGCAGGTTTTGTTTCTTGCTTAGTGCCCATAGTCAATACGTGTCAGGGGCAAGATTGAACCCAAATTGCCCTAACTATGGCTATTTATCCAAAACACCACTTGTTTCTTGACTGATTCTTTGACCCAAGAGTCATACAACAAGTGAAGCTGGAATACACATTAGAATTGAAGGAAGGAAAAAATATAGACACACTACAATTGCTTGTGTTGTTCCCTTTCCAGTTAATCAGCATATCAATGGAACAAATGGAAATTTAAGTACTTATTCTATTTGGGCCCATTCCCTTCTTTATGATTTTCAGCAAAATTGCATGGAATAGATCTCAATTAGAAGTTCAGACTTTAATTTGCCATTCCTGGTTTCAACATAGATGAAGAACTCATAAACAAACATTTTCTGGAAAAGTATGTTGATGCATAATGGAAAAATGTATTCTATTTCCTGTCAGTTTGCTGCTTGAGAACTAAAAGACTTTAAAATGATTACTGATTTAGAAGTAAGAGTACATACAAAAGGCACAGAGAAAAGCCATCTTTTTTCCCCAAAAACAAACAAAATAAGAACTCCTTTAAACCAAATGGGAAGAGAGGTAGCAGGTACTTCCATTGTTTGCCTTATCTTCCCACCTGGGCTACCATATGACCTTTGTTGTGAAGAAGATTAGGTAGTAATTAATTAAGGATTAAGGGTGAACCTAACAGGAAGGGCTGGAGCTGGAGCATTCTAAAATGGAATTAAGGAGCAGGAAGAAGTGGCTTGTGCCCTGATAGAGACTCCATTAGGGGTTGGCACAAACTGTTGTTAGCCCTGGGAGATCTCAGAGTAAAGGACACCCTGCATCCTGATTTCCCTGAGATCCTGTGTGGTGGTGGTTTCTAACAAGAGGACAAGAATTACAGAGCAGCAACAGGTGGAGGAGTAGTTTGGAATCTGGTGGACAGCATCTCAAACACACTCACTCTACTTGGTTACCTTGGACCATTTTGGCTTTTGACATCCTGTGATCATCTGTGGATTACTAAAGCCACCATCAGCCCTTAGTTGTGCTGGTCAAGCCTGGCAGGAACCAGGTCTGATGCAGCCTCGTCGGGGACTCCATTACTGCTCCTTTGGCCCTGACTGCTTAGATCACTAAGATTAGAGTAGAGAAGTCCTCCCCTTTCCCCGGTGGTTTTGCCCTTTAGATTTTAAGTATAGAAATCCCTTTCCCACCTTTTAGTTAAACATAATTAAACCTGTTAAAACCTTTTACTTGCCTGCTGGTTTCTAGACTCTGGCCTAGCGAAAGCTGGGTGACAGTTAAAACCAACTGCCATTCCTGTGTTAATCCAGTGAACTCTGGTCTCCCTATCCTGGTCCAGTCTCTCCTTCAACCCAGTGTGTGTACCCACAACCATTTAGATTTATTGTAACATCCCTAGTGCCTCCATTTTCTATTTTTACACCTTTGACACATAGCCTTCTCTATTCCTTCTGTCTCACTTTGTAATTTCTTCTTTCCTGATCTTGGTGAATAAGTTTCAAAGAATGATCCAAATCAGAATCTTATGCTCTTTGAAAGGTCTGAAGAACAATCAGAAGCTCCACTATTGGAGTCTTTAGCAAAGGATGCTGGAAGTTATTGCAGGAAAGTTACTCCTTAAAGGCTGACCTGCTTGATCCCCCATCATTGAATTGACTCAGCAGCCCAGACACTGTATCCTGAAAGCTAACAGCAGCTTGTTCATTACTTATGCCATATCTAGAAATGATCTTGGTTAGATATTTAGTATTAGCTTCTTAGAGCTGGAGTCTTCTTTCCGTGAGTACCAAGGTAGTAGAATAAAATGTGATCCTAATTTCAGAGGTTTTTATAACTCAGTTCTAGCTATAGCTTTTAAAAATATATCTTTATTAAAATATAATTGTTGCTAATTCATTATCAGTCATATTAATGATTTATCAACTTCTAAAAAAGTCATTTTAGGCCATTAATTACTGGTTAAGTGATATTGGGAGATGGCAACTGGTCCATTGGTTTAGGGGAATGGCTATAAGAAAGAAGAATTTAAGGAAGCTTATGGTAGAGAAAATATCTCCCTGGAGCCTCCTAAATCCCTGAAGGTATTTACAGTCAGCAAAGTTTTGTGCACTTATCATACCACTGTGATCATGGGCTGGGAGAGTCAGGTTAGAATATATATTTATACTATACAAAAGCAAAAAGATCAAGTCTGATGCAAGAGCAAAGGATGTATGTAGGTGTGTGTATAGATTAATATATATACATATATATGTACACACACACACACACACACACACACACACACATATATATATATATATATAATGAAGTCATCACTCAATAGGTGATCCTGAATATTGGTTCTCTTCTCCACGCCTAAGTTGAGTCACCTACAAATAAAAAATTTTATAGAAATACCAGTTTTATTGCAAATGACCAAGTTAACGATCTAAAATAGTCACCTGACATCAGATTTTTAAAATGAATAACTGAGAAATTTAGACAAATGATAATAAAACAATTACATTTTTATTAGAGACATAGAGTGTAGAAAGTACTCCCTGAAAGCCAAGAAGGCCATGTGTTAATTCCTACTTCTAACATATATTGATTATGTTATTAGTCAAATCTTTTAACCTCCTAATTCTCTAGACAACTCTATAAGTTACAGAGAAGGAACCAAACTGTATTGTTAGAGGGAAACCCCTATAACCGTGTTAGCAAACCTATGGCACACATGCCAGAGGGGCTGTTCCCTTCCCTGTCTCTACCATGCCTGAGGACATTTCTCACATCCCCTACCTTTGCCAAGTAACCCAATGGAAATGCTTCCCCCTGTCTGGGATAAAGGGGCAGTTCACATGCCATATGAGGGTGCAATTTGAATACTCTGTCTCTAAAAGGTTTGCAATCATTTCCCTATATTGGTTATGGCAAACCTATGACACATATAGCCATTTTTGATGACACAAGGCCTCATGAGGCTGCATACAGAGAAGTATAAGGTCACATGCCAAGGATGAAACATTTGCTGTAGTATAGTGTAGATAATCTGTGTACTATAGATGACAATTCTACATATATTAGTTTACATATTTTGGTTTATTAACTACAGCTATATATTACAATTATACATTTTGTTATTTAAACTATAAGTATCATGAAATTATGTTATTTTTTTCCTCAAAATGTCATACCACCTGAAATAAGTTCAGTTTTTTGGTGAATTTTGACACACCAAGCTCAAAAGGTTGCCCATCACTGCCCTATATCAATGAAACCACAGGTTCAGTCCACTATCTCTGGCTTTAATTAAACCCATTGCCTGTAACTTCTTTTCATTAGTATTTCTCCTTTTGTATTAGTAATATTCCTTGCTATTAAAACCTTTGTGACTATCCAGATCATGATGAATCCCAAATGAGCATTCTCTCTATTATTTACCTCAGTTCTATAGCAGCAAAGTTTGGAAAACTCAGAGAAACAGGGAAACACCTTTGACAGTTCACTTTGGAGAGGTTGCTCTATAAGCCACTTAGAATGGTTTGATAGCTCCCCCAACAAAAGGTGTATTGAGGCATGCAAGTGGGGAAGGTGTGTGTGTGTGTATGTGTGTGTGTGTATGTGTGTTTGTATTGTGGGGGGACTTTAGAAATAAGAGATTCAAAAGATAAGGCACCCCAATAATGAATTCATTGTTGAATTTCTCAAAGCATAGTTTACTGAAATTATAGTATAAGAATACATGTAAGGTTAATGAAAGAACTTATGATAGCAGAAAGTGAGCATATTACAACTTTAAGTTCTTGCAGAGAGGTTCTTTCTATGGTGGAAATAGGCTCATGCTGGTTACAACTATACTTAAACATTGTTGTTGGCATCAGAGAGCTAACACCAACTCTCGGATGTCTTATAAATAGTGTTACAGAAAAATGTTCTTTGAACTAATTGGAACCCAGTGGGGAAGAGGGCAGAGAAGATACTGTGAGATGTCAAGTTGAATTTTTCCCAAGGTTTGTGTTGCAGCTATTAGAGCAAGTTGTTTCTAAAACCATGAGTTCTATCTCCTTTTCCCATATCTAAAGGATATTACTCCTCTAGTTTCTGGAATTGCTCTCCAGTCCCTAAACTTTAACAAAAATATGTGAAATATCAGTAAGCATCATGGGAAAGATGAAACTAACTTTTTCAAAATGGGGGAAAGAGAAAGGGGGGGGGGGGAGGGAGGGAGGTTGGGAAGATAGAAAGGGACAGGTTTTGATGGGCCCACCAAAACAAAATTTTACATTTGACATTGGCAGCAATAGAAGGCAGTGTGTGGGGGGGGGCAGAGGTGAGAGAGAGAGAGAGAGAAAGTGAGTATGGGGATAGTTACAGAAACAAACATAACTATTCCCAAAAATATATTTACTATTTATTACATAAGCGCTTAGATGGACTTCTGATTTGATCAGTACAGGCAAAGTGATTATCTACAACTTTCTATAAAGTATCCTTTCAGGATCTACCCAATGCCCTCAATGTCTCCCTTTTGTAATATTAATACTGTTTGGAAATTAGGTGTATTAGCTCTCTTGTGACATGACTGACCTGTATCATTTTCTGGACATGTTTGTATTTGATAACTTTTTAAATTTGCTTATTATGTATAAATCCCACCCAAATATGAATAGAATATTCTCATTAAGATTTGCTAGCTACAAAAAGTAGTTATATCATTTGTAGTCATGATGACATTTCAATCATTTTTTGTTAAAAGTATAATCTCAACTTTTGAGAAGATGGGAGAGAATTTTGCTCCATATTGAATCTGTATCCTTAAACATCTCTTGAATAGCAATGTATTTGGCATGGATTTTTTTCTAGTCCATTTTCTCTTCCTAATATCAGTTTCTTAAAGGCTATTGTCACTTTCTCAAATTTACCCAGTAACTAAGGAAGTAGATAGAGTGCTGGACTTGGACTTGAGTTTAAATGCTTCTATTCCACAGGGTTATTGTGAGGATCAAATGAAATACTCTGTTAAAAGCTTTGCAAACTATAAAGAAAAACATAAAGATTAGCTATTGTCATTAGGTAGAATATCCCCTAACTTGCATTCTTATATTATCAACTGCCTATCAAACAGCTCCACTGGATATCCAATAGGCATATCAAGCTCAACATATCCAAAATACATTTTATTTTCCCCCCTACCAAACCTATGGTTCCCTGAAAGTTCTCTATTTCTGATGACATAAACCTTTTCTAGGCACCCATGTTTATCCCCTTGGGATCACTTTTGATTCTTTCCTCTATCCCAGTGCCCACATCCAAATCTATGATTCTTGTTCATTCTACTTCTTCAGTGTAGTTAATTCCCATCACCTTTTCCATATAATGCAAATTCCACATGAGACCTTCATTTTATTGGTACACTGTGCCTGGATGAGGGACAGAGTGGAGTTGGTGAGAACATGAAAGAGAAAATCTCCAGACTTTTAAGTCTCATGGAGTCAAATTGTTTTTTAATTTTTACTTAGAATATTTTCCCAAGGTTACATGATTCATGACACACACACCCTTTATTTTCTCCTCCCTCCCAAAGGCAACAAGCCTTTCCACTGGGTTATACGTGTGTCATTGTTGAAAACCTATTTCCATGTTATCCATATTTGCAGTAGAGTTATCCTTTAACATAAAAACCTTTATCACATCCCTATCACACTACATGATCGATATTATATTTTTCTAATCCATTTCTGGTTCCACAGTTCTTTCTCTGGACCTGGATAGTGTTCTTTCTCCTAAGTTCATTGGGATTGTCCTGGGTCATTGCACTGCTTCTTGTAGAAAAGTCTATTATATTCTATTGTACCATAATGTATCAGTCTCTGTGTAGAATGTTCTCTTGTTTCTGCTCCTTTCACTCTGCATCAAATCCTGGAAGTTGTTCCAGTTCCCATGGAACTCTTCCATTTCTTTATTCCTTTCAGCATAATAATAGTCTCATAGAATCTATTTTGGTTCCTTGGGTCCACAGTTGCTTCAGGATTTTCTGGCTTTCACCTTTAAGAGAGAAAAAATTGACAAAGTCAATCTCATTTCAGGTTGGTAAAATAAAAGACTAGGAAGAAGATGACATGAGACTTCCAGGAGCAGAGCCAAGATGGAGGAGTAAACCAGAGCAGCTCACTGTCACCAGGAGAATCCTGTCTGACCAAGATAAAAATGTCATCACAAAACAAATACAGGTATGAAAGAACTAACAAGGAGACTGAGTAAACAACTTTTGAGTAAAGAAAAAACCCAAAAGGTAGGCAGAGACCATCTTGGCACTGGGGTGAGAGGAGGGCAGAGCCAGCAGGAGGCAGGAGCAAGGAGGAAAGAGAAAGCCACACACTCCCACCCCACATCTGCTGTCACAGACTCAGAACCAAAGGCAAAGCCAACATTCAGATCTTGAGATCGTACCTGGGCAAATAGTGATACCAGTCAACCCACTCTCCTTGAAATTCAAACCTGTGGTGAAGTCTGAAGTTCCAGCCCAGAGTAGTCTGGACTGAAGTGGGCTCATCCTTATGGGCCCAGATCTAAGCCATGAATCCCAATCTGGGCTTGGTATGAGGACATAGTTCACACTTTGGGGTGAGTACACAATTCACAGGGGTGTCCCCCTGATCTTTTTGCCAAAAACTAAGGACAGAACTCCAGCACAAGGCCATCAAGGATGTGACTAATTAGATCAAGTACACAGTGAGACCAAAAAGTTGAGCCTATGCCTGGGGCTGGAATTTGACCACCCTCTGACCTGATCAAGTTCAGAATAAGATTAAAATCTTATGCTCAAGCCTGAGGCAAGTTCTTAAACCATCAGTATCTCAAGGGTCAATTGAATCAGCAGGGGGAGGGAGGCTCTCAGAGCTGTCAGCCCTCAAATCATCAGCCTCCAAGAACTGAAACTGGTAAGAACCCAGAAAATAAACTGAGAATAAGATCAAGGAAAGATTGAAGTTTAAGAAGGTACACCAACTTCCCAGAAAACAAAGCCTACCTATAATTAGATAAGGAAAATGAACAAACAACCAAAAAACACCTAACTAAAAAATTATGGAGACAAAGAGGAAGGTACAGACACAGAAGGGGACAGTGAAAGCAAGAAAACACATGCAAAATGCAAAAGAAAAATATAGATTGGACATAGATTCTGGTAGTGCTCAAAAAAGACTTAAAAAAAATTAAGAGAGGCAAAGGAAAAGTGGGGAAGAGAAATGAAAGTGATGCAAGAAGAAATGAGCTAATTGAAAAAGGAGAACCTTTTTCTACATATCCTTTTCAGTTTGCATGTAACTGTTGTCTTCCTTACAGGTTTCTCTATAAATTCATTCTGAGTAATCTACCTTTTATGTTTGTCACATGTTAATCTCCCTACCTGTTTATTTTTCTCTCAACTTCTTTTATGATTTCTGAGGTAATAATGCCTTTATCTTCTAGCAACTTAATCCATATTTTAATAAAACCATCTAGTATGTGCTAACTAAATAAAAATCTTGGCTCTTCACTGTGATGACTCCTTTGAATTGATTAAAGGTTTCTAAAAAAATGATTCCCATTTTTCCAAAATCAATATCTTTTAAAAAAAATCTTACTAGATCTGATATAATTATATAGCATGTCTTCTCATTGTCATCCTTCCTTCTAATTTGGTATTGATTTTGAATTTTTCTTTAGATAGTTGATGGATTACAAGACTTTGTACAGATAGCTGAATTTAAAATGGTGGTAACTATTAATTCCTTTTCTATTAAGATATGATCAATTTCATTGTTTGCATGTTTGAATTAATTCATTATTTGTGAAGCTTAGCAATTTCTGATGTTTTTTAATGGTGAATGATTTTTCAGTTATATTTTATTTTATTTTTTTAAATCCTCATTTTCAATCTTAGAATCAATACTTTGCATTGATTCTAAGGGAAAAAAGGGTAAGGGCAAGGCAATGGGAGTTAATTGACTTGCCCAGCATCACACAGCTAGAAAGTATAAAATACCATATTTGAACTCAGGACTTTTCATTTCTAATTCTAGTTCTCAATCCACTAAGCCATCTAGCTGCCCCAGTTACACTTTAGATCCTGAAAGAGTAAAATTTCTAAACTGTCTACAAATGTTTGACATTTCTTTAGGTTATACTGTATTTTTTAAAAGAAAATTGTCAAAAAAAGTAAATAAATGTTGGCACATAAGTGTAATGGAATACAACAGTAAGAAATGACAGATTTGGAGAGTATAGAAAAGCAAAGAAGACTTTACACAGATAGATCTAAGGCAAACAAGGCTAGGAAACAATATATACAATGATTTTATCACTTAGCACCCCGTGTGGACTCTTTAAATTTTGTGAAATTATAAAGGATAAGCTTTTTAAACTTTTACCTTCCACTCCAGCAGAGTGGTAAGGGCTAAGTAATGGTGGTTAATTGAATTGCCCAGAGTCACACAGCTAGGAAGTCTTTGAGACTAGTTTTAAACCTAGGACTTCTAGTCTCTAGACCTTAATCTCAATCCACTGAGCTACCTAGCTACTCCCTCAGCTTCATTTTAAAGAAAGGATATGAAAAGAAATCAGTGCCTACTCATCTACAAAGGTGAAGGTAGGATGTAGAGGTATTGATTTTTTTTGTAGCATTAGTAAGTTTTGATGACAATTTTCTTTTCCTTTTTTAAAAAATGGCATCATGAATAATAGTCCTCTGGGAAGAGGAAGAAGATGAAGGAAAATCTATATCATGTAAAAACAATAGAGATCAATAAAATTGATTTTTTTAGAAAGGAAAAGGAGTATAAGATGCAAAAATTCATAAATCTTGGTTCATCATTAATTTAACTGTTCATACCCATTTTAAATTGAAATCTTTTTTTCTTTTCATCAATAATCTGAAATTACTAAAATAATTGAAACATTTAAAATTTTATGTTTGCTACAAATGAAAGAAAAGTAAAAGAAGTGAATAAATGGGGGGAAATGACCTACATTATGCTCAGAGATAAAGATAAGCATTTGGAAAGCTTACTTTCATCATGCAGCCATAGATAGTAAAAATCATCTTTTTGTCAGATACATAGCAATGCTACCATAGAGGCAGTAGAATAAATTGATACAAAACCCAACAAATACACAACCATGAATATTATAGAAACCTCAGTAAAATCAGATGCTAAAGATAAAGAAGAGAAAAAATCTTCAAATTAAATAAAAAATATGAGTAAAGAAAAGAATTGGAAAGTTTGGTACTTTTTTTAGAAAATATAGTATGGCCTAAAAAATGTAGAGGTTTGTAGAAATCTTAGAAACTTCACTCCTTCAGTATTTAAAGTACATTTGAAAAATCCTTCAGTCCACTAAAAAAGACATTGCTAATTTGGCAAATAAACTACTATTGTGGATGCTTGTGATTTGGAACATTTCTTTCTGAAAACTGTTCATTAATATTTATCTATCTATCCAGCTATCTATCTGTCTGTCTTTCTCTCTTCCTGTCCACCTGTATATCTATCTTTTTAGATATAGATAGATATTGATATACTGTACATATAAATACATATATAGACATTAAAGTATGTATTTCACGGGATGGCAAAATCAAAGATTTCACCTCTTAATGGACAAATTTCTGAGACTGAGCCTTTCCATATTTATATAGGCTTGTCCCTGATGACTTAAATTATATAATCATATGTCTAGTACACATATATCATCTAATTTAATTCTTTTATTTTATAGATGATAGATTTATAGATTGCAAACCCTAATACCTTGCTTTAGTCCTTTATATTATCCCCCTCCAACCAATAAAATGAAATGTCTAATGTCCTCTAGGAAAGGAATCCTTTCCTCAACTTCCTAAACTACATTTATATCCCCTGCTATTAGTTCAAGTCTTCCTCAACAGTCAATGCTTAATAAAAGCCTTTTCATTCATTCATTCATTCATTCATTCATATAACTTGTAAGAGTCTGTACCCAATGCCATTAATATTCCAGAAACTAGAATTTCTCCCACCAGAGGCAACTTTGCTAAGAAACAAAAATAGCAGTGACACAAAAATGATTATATTTTAGCCAATTTTAAGTCAACAAGACTATCTATCCATCATAGATTGGCCAATTAGGCGGCACAAACTATAAAGAGAATGACAGCAAATGTGCTTGAATCGATCCAACTGTCTTAACTGGCCATTATCAAACAGAGCAAACAAAAGCCCTCCCTTGTATTGAAAGATTGTGTTTTGATTAGAGTCTGAAATCCAATGATTAAATCAATGTGGGCTGTTTAGACAGCCCACAGCAAACCTACTCAAACATTTCTTTTTGCTACTCTGGAGTTTCTTTAGTATCATATAGATGAGACCAAAAGAGGGACATTCCTACTATTTAATCTAAGTCACCAAAAATGTTGCACAAGGTCCTTTCAGTGAATTGGGTTTGTGGTTGCTTAGGAAATGCTATAATTAGAACACTTGGATATCAGTCATAGGACAGCAATCAATCAAACCTGTGCACCTTATATTCAGGGTACCTTCTGAACTAAAACATTCCCCTCTCTGTTCAAAAGGCAGCTTGCCAGAGTTCAGGTAATGAGGACAGAAATGTAGGTGAGATAGAAAGAAGAAACCAATCAGGGACACAGGTGGAAGCAATCCTGAGTGTTTTATGGTCTTTATTCTACTTCTGAGTAATTTTGAATTATGGGAAATGCTTAAAAGCTTATTTGAACATATGCCCATTTGTTGGGATAATTTATGAAATTAAATACAAAAATGTATTTAAAATAACATAATTTAAAATGACTGAAGCAAGAGTATTAGGAGTTTTGTTTACCCTGTCCTTCCATCACTCCGCTCACCAGTGCAAGAACCAATGCAAGAATTTTTTTAGTTTATAGTCTTAAAATGTTAGATCTGGAAGCGATTTTATAGATGATCATATTCAACTTTCCTGTTTGCAGATGAGAAAATTAAGAACCAAATTTAACTCTAGGTTTATGAAAAGGGCAAATCCATGTTTAGAGTTTTCTGGCATAAGGTGTAAGCATTCTTGCACTAATAAAAAAACAAATTTCTAAGACATGCTATAAATTTCTCACTCATTTATATGAGGGATTTGAGTGTAACATTTTGACATTTTTAGAAACAGCACAATGAGAGGGGCCCAAACAAGATGGTAGAATCGGTCAGCTATACCTTTACTCATTTAAAAGCTAAGCACTGTGGTAAGTTTTAAGAATATAAATACAAAGAAAGAGACAAGAACTAATTAGGAAAAACCAAATTCACATATAATGACATGGAATAAATGTAAAGTTAATTAATTTAACTTAGTTTTATACAAGACACTTTGGCAAGGAGTTCCCCAGTGGTAGGGAAGATTAGGAAAATCTTAAGGAAGAATATGAGGCTGAAGCTATATCTTAAAAAAAAAAAAAAGATAAATTTTATGAAGTAGAATTCTGCAGCACTGCAATTCAGGAATAGAGGATATTTAGTACAAAGGAACATTCTGCTTCATCCTCAGTATCACCCAAATTTGTTCTGCCTCCCAGATCTAAAACTCAAGAATTCACTTCCATGAATCTAGTTCCCTATACTTTCACCTCCATTATTGCTTCAATCCTTTCATTCTTGATCTTCACTTCGACAAGACATTTGATACCTCAATTCTTTGCTATTCTTACAATCAAATATTCCTTTTCAAGTAAAATTTCATTTCGTATTCAGTCATCACCTAAATGTCAGACATTTTAAAATGCTCACCTTTCCATCCAGATCTCTTTTTGCCCTTGCAAGGCTGCCACACTTGCTCATCCAATCCCCTAACTCTTTAATAAGGAGTCCCTTTTCCCCACCATTGCTATTATTGAATTTTCAAATTTCCATTAAGGAGCATTTACTTAAAAGGCAATTCAGCCTAGGTGAAGTATAAAGTTACTCAGAGAGGTAGGAAGCATCATTTTTAGGCAAGAGAAACCCCTGCCACCTTGACCACTATTTCCCTGAAGTCCCTAAGGGAGATACCTCAGAACCTTGAGCCCCAAAACCTTAGGAATAATATTTTTAAGCCCTCAGCTATCATCCTGGGAAGAAAATTCTGTGGAATAAAGCCAAGTAACTGTTCCTTTGGGCAGCTAGATGGCACAGTGAATAGAGTACATGACTGAGGTTAAGAAGAATAATCTTCCTTAGTTTAAAATTGGCCTCAGACACTTACTAGCTATATGACCCTAGGACAATAACTAAACCTTATTTGCCTCAGTTTCCTCATCTGTAAAATGATTTAGAAACAAAAATGGCAACCCACTCCAGTATATTTACCAAGAAAACCCCAAATGTGGACATGAAAAATCAGATACAACTGAAGCTACTGAATACCAACTGCTGCAATGCATGTTAGAGGCACAGCTAATAATGATCAAGAAAGGAAAGTTCCTGACAATAAAGTCTTGGACATTATCAAATTGTACAACATAAGACACTAATTATTTTATTAGGATTAATGATGTAAAGGAAAAGTCATTAATATATACTTCTTGTATGATCTCTTTATCTTTCCAAATGAGGAGCAACCGGAACTTCTTCTAAAACACTGAAAACTGATGGATGAATTAGGTTACCAGAATGTAAATTTGAGAATCAGTAAAGAAGCATTTCAGCCCTATAAGGTAACTGTAGAAAATATAAATAAAAGCGAAAATAATCAGGACCTCACGTGGGGAGACATCCTATCCCACAGAGCAGATGGAACGTAACCTGAGAAGAAAAAGCACTAACTACTTGGGCTACTGGTAGATATCTCCTGCAGAAGATGAGACAAGCTGAATCTTGAAGTAACACAGGTAAACCAAAATACCTAGAAGAAAGGCTAGAGCATTTCAGATTTAGAGAACACCCAGTGCAAAGGCTCAGAGAAGGGAAATGTTAGCTCAGGTTCAAGGAAATGCCAGAAGGTTAGCATAGGTGGATCATAGAGTTACCTGAAGGGCATAAAACCTGGAAACATAGGAGTGGCCAAATGAGGAAGATATTTAAATGCCAAACAGAGGAGTTTAAATTTGATTCTTGAAGTAATAGAGAGCCACTGGAATACATTAAGCCTGTGAGTTGGGGGATGAGGAGAGGTGACATAGCCACCATTTTACTTTAGATAAAAACAATGCCATTTGAGTGGAGGTTGAATTAAAGTATGGAAAGTCGAGGTAGGAAGAACTACCCTAAGGCTACTGGGATAATATAGTAAAGAGCTGATAAAATCTTAACTACAGTTTAGAACTATTTAAGTGTAGAGAAGGTTACATGGAAGATCTATTATGATATGGCAACAGATTACATTATATAATCATATACACTCACAAACTGACACAGACAAATATATAATTTATATTCATATGCATAATCTAATAAATTTATTTCCTATTCTTAGAATTTATATGTTATATAAATTATATAGGTACTCAAAAATATAGACATATATAGACATGTATATAATATTTAAAAGCCAATGAAATTATTTCTAATTCTTATCTTAAATATATGCTATATATATGTATATACTCACACTAACATAGACATATATACATATATTTATTTATAAACTAATGAATCTATTTCTAATTCTTATTTTGTATAAAAATGTGTATATATAAAATTTATGTGATTTTTTTGATGTTCATTCATTTCAGTTGTGTTCAACTCTCTATGATTTCTTTTTGAGGTTTTCTTAGCAAAAATACTAAAGTGATTTGCCATTTCCTTCTTTAGCTCATTTTATAGATGAGGAAATTGAGGCAAATAGGATAAAAGGACTTGCCAGGAGTCACATACTTAGTAAGTGCTTGAGACTAAATTTGTACTTATAAAGATGAGTTTTTCTGTCCCCAGTTTTGGCACTCCATCTAAACTGTGCCACGTACAAATACACATATACATGGGCATACATGGGTACATATGTGTGTGTATATATGTCATTCATATATATATATATACATATACATAAGTATGTATATATAAATTGTGTGTATACGTATATATTCTACTATAATCTAGTCCTGGGTTTTTGTTTTGTTTTTTTTTTTAGTTAGCAATGAAAATTTATTTTTTCTTTTTTAGAAAAATTTTCCATGGTTACATGATTCATGTTCTTACTTTCCCCTTCACCTTCCCAAAATCCCCCCTCTCCCATAGTCAACACGCATTTCCACTGGTTTTAACATGTGTCATCTATGATAGTTGCATTGGTGTGGTCAATTCAAGTCTACATCCCCAATCATGTCCACATCAACCCATGTGTTCTGTGTTTCCACTCCTATAGTTCTTCCTCTGAAGGTGGGTAGCATTCTTTTCCATAAATCACTCAGAATTGTCCTGGGTCATTGCATTGCTGCTAGTACAGAAGTCCATTACATTTGATTTTACCACAATGTATTTGTTTCTGTGTACAATGTTCTTTTGGTTCTGCTCCTCTCACTCTGCATCAATTCCTGGAGGTCTTTCCAATTCACATGGAATTCCTACAGTTTATTATTCCTTTGAGCACAGTAGTATTCCATCACTAGCATATACCACAATTTGTTCAGCCATTCCGCAATTGAAGGGCATACCATCATTTTTCAGTTTTTTGCTACCACAAAAAGTGCTGCTACAAATATTTTTGAACAAGTATTTTTGTCTGTGATCTCATTGGGGTACAAACCCAGAAATGGTATGGTAGGACCAAAGGGCAAGCAATCTTTTATAGCCCTTTGAGCATAGTTGCAAATTGCCATCCAGAATTGTTGGATCAATTCACAACTCCACCAGCAATGCATTAATGTCCGAATTTTGTCACATCCCCTCATGGGGGAAGATCTTTCATCAAAGATCATTAAATACATCTGCTCAAACTAGCAGAACAAAAAAAGAAAAAAAATGAGTAAACAACAGAAAAAGAGAAAAGAAATGACAATTTACAGCTTATTTCAAGGAAGTGAAAAGAGAGCAAAAGAAATAGAAATAGAAGAAGAGGAAGAAGTTCCAGCTCTTTTGACAGAGTCTTTGGAAGATCTCAAAATTCAATTAACTCAAGAACTTCAGGAACTCAAAAAGCAATCAAAAGAGTCAAAACAGGCTTAAGACAATTTAAAAAAGGAAATTAATGAACTAAAACAAGGAAACAAAGTCTTAAAAGCCAGAATTGGCCAGCTTGAAAATGAAGCAAAGAAGGCATAAGATGATTTTCTTTCTACAAAGAAAATCAGACCAAACAGAGAAGGATGACCAAAAAGCCAGGGATGAAATTCAGCCGTTAAAAAACAGAACTCACCAAGAACAAGCAAATGACTTCACAAGGTAGCAAGAATATATAAAACAAAATTTAAAAAAATGAAAAATTTGAGGAGAATATGAAACATCTCATTGATTCAACCAAAGATCTGGAGAACAGAGCTAGAAGAGACAATTTAAGAATTATTGGTTCACCAGAACATCATGATAAAAGAAAAAGTTTAGATAGCATCCTACAAGAAATTATCAGAGACAACTGCCCTGACATTCTCAAACCAGAGGGGAAAGTGGAAATTGAAAGAATCCACAGACCATCTCCTACATTTAATCCACAACTGACAACTTCCAGGAATATTATAGCTAAATTCAAAAACTACCAGACCAAGGAAAAACTATCACAAGCTGCTAAAAAGAAGTCATTCAGATATCAGGGAACAACAGTTAGGATGACAGAGGATCTGGATGCATCTACATTGAAGGACTGGAAAGCATGGAATACAATATTTTGGAAAGCAAGAGAACTGGGTCTACAACCAAGAATCAACTATCCAGCAAAACTGAATTTATTATTGTAGGGGAAAGTATGATCATTCAATAAAATTGAGGACTTCTAAGCATTCATAAAGAAAAAAAACTGGACTTAGCTTGCTGCCCAAACACAGAACTCAAGAGAATCACCATAACATAATTAATAGAATGGGAGGAGGGGAAAATATTTTCTTTAAAGGGCCCAATAAGTTGTGTTATTGGAATTTGGGGTTCTTGGGGTTTCATTGAGCTTTAATATTTAGATATATGATATAAATTTTCTGTTGATGTTAGGAGACTTTGAAACTACATTTCTCATGATTCCTCTTGTAATACAGGGAGGCAGGAAATGTGATTACATAGACAGAGGTATAAGTCTCCTGATGTGATTGGGAGATGTTCTTTTTCATATGAAGAAGCCAGGTGGGGAGAAGGTAATGGCAGGCATTTGAATTAGATCTTAGCAGGCTCATGGACTTCTTAATTATCAATATGCCTTTAAATAAACTACTAATACTTTTAAATACATCCATCTATATCAATATTATTCATAACAGTTATAGCAACCATTTGAAGTTTGGAAATATAATTCTCAACTTTTCAGAAAGCCTACCAAGCCACACAACTCTGAGACACCTCCAGGTCCTTCCCCGATCCTCAGACCTGCTCTTATGCTAGTTTTGGCCACTTTGCTCAGTTCTTTTGAGCATTTTTTAAAAAAGGGGAATGCCATTTTTCCAACAGGCTGTTCCTGGCTACTAGTTCATACATTCCCCGTGAACTTGGTTTCAACGACTGCTGGCCTAGCCACCAAATCCTCCCTGGTTCCCTAGCTTCTTCCTGCCACCTAGTGCCAATCCCAACTCCTGCTAGGCTGTTCCAATGCTGGATACCTGCTGCTACCTCTGCCAGTGACCCCCTTACCCCCAAATGCCTGCTGCTCAGTGCTGCTGCTTTTTCCTCTGATTCCTGCTCTCCCCAGCTGACCCTGAGAATCCCAAAGACTGCTGCTGCCACTGCTTAAGATTTGGGAAGTATACAAAAAAAACCCTTCTCTCTCATTGCATACACCTGGGACTTTCTCAGGGGTGTTTCCTCATAGACATTAATGACTTTTAACCTGAAGGAAGTTTCTACTCCACTACCACCCTATATGTGCTTTTTCTAAAACCTGACTAAGGCACCCCCCCCTTACAAGCCCTCCAAGTGACATCTTCAATCTGAGGCTTTTCTAGCCCCTACCCCAGATGGCTTCCACATGGGCCCTAGATTTTACTCTTCAAACAAGAAGTAGAATGGCAAGGATGGGTCATATGGCCTATTTCAAACTATTCCTTGTGATTATCTTGCCTGAAATTCAGGGGAGGGATTCACCCACACACACACGCTGGCCTGCCCAAGACTTTGAACTATATACCCTTATGGAGTCATCCACACTATGCTCAGTGCAGAGCTCAGTTAGAGAAGGAACTTGAATTGGACTGGAGGTGGATTTTAAAGCCTCAGAACTGCATGGGTTTTTTAAAAGTCTCTGTATCTTATTGTATTTTGCTGATTGTTGTTTTGTGATTTAATTTTGTTGTTTTAATTGATTTTCTGTTACCCTAGATCATTTAAGCTAATGAAGTTTTGGCTGCTAGATTAGTTCTGTTTATGATTTTATTGTATCTCCCAAATAGTGAAAAAATCTATTAGAATTGGTAAAAAGGTTTTTTGACTGCATTGCTTGTAATCTGTTCCTTATATTGTATTTCCTGATTTCTTTAAGGTTTCATTTTTTAAGTTTATTTATATCAGTCTAATTCTATTATCTGTACCATTTATGAACATCTTAAACATTTTTTAAGTTGCAAAAAGCCCATGAGCCTTATGTATACCAGATTTGTCATCTCAACTAGAGGTCATATATTGCTTATACAACCTTGGAGATTTTAATGACTTAAGAATTTAAATTTAAATTTTATAAAGGTTCTTTAGAATTGACTTCAGATGCCTAGTACCCTTCTGTATAAATGTTTATGTTTGATATATTTATTATAAAGAATTTTGTCTTAAAGGGGTAGAGAGTTTCCTACATTTTTTTACACAGGAAGCCAGGAGAGCTCCTGTATGCTTGATGTTTTGTCTCTTTGTTTTGACCTGCTTTCTTATCATAAGGATCTAGAATTCCTGAGGATAATTTAGACCCAGAAGATTTTTTTAATTAGCTATTTTTAGGCTCTGCCCCAAAATTGCCGTGGAGGCAGTACTAGAGTTTGTTAAAAAAAATATATATCTTAGCAAAGGTTGAATGATTTACTATACCTGTTGAATTTTTGACAAGTACAAAATTTTAAAACATCATAGCAAATGGTTATAATAATGGGTTTGTTTGCTATTGTCTTTAAATGTGTTATTGGAAATTATGGTAGTTTATTTGAATGTACACTGTGAATCTGCAATTTTGTAAAAACCATTTACACTCACAGTTCATGCAAAAGATTAACAGGAAATAGATCTCATTTTTGGGTGAAAAACCTTTCACTAATTCTAAGCTATATATTTTTTATTTTTTTTAAATATTCTTTTATCATTTTCCCCTTCTATGTGCAATTCAATTTGTTTGTTTTTTTCTTTCTCATTTTTATGCTTGAGAGCATTGTTTTTTCCCTGAATTTTTATTTGTCTTGTTGCTTTTCCTTTTAATATTTTAATAGAGTAATTGACTATTTTCTTTTTTCTCATTTTTGTACTTAAGGTACATATAATCAATGTTAATCCTCTTTTGATTTTTACAGTAATATAAATATATATTTGCTATAATATTAATGCATACCCCAAAAGCCTTAGACTATGGTAACCTGCCAATTATTGGTAAATATTATGGGATTGAGATTAATGTCTCTCTGTCTGATTCCAGGAGAAGGGAGCAAAAGAACCACTAGATCATAGAGACCAATTGAGAATCTGTAAAGTGCCAAGGAATAAAAGGTCATGCAGACCATGGATTGAGGAAGTTCTATGCCAATACTGAAGGGCTTGAAAATAGTGTCTGAGGTTTGGGGTTGCAGTTTTTCTAACATGTTAGCGGCTGGACTTCCCCAGAGCTTCATTTCCTAGCTGAGCACCTAAGATTAGCTATCATTATGGCTCATCCCTGAGAAGGTGCAGGCAAATCAGAACAGGGAAACACACTTCCCTTGCACACATATTTGGTCCTGTTATTTCACTTATATATAGAAGGGCAATTTTCTGTAGTCCTGGCTCCTGAATGGGTAATTGCAAACTGCTTAAATTACTTTAATTGAACCTTGATTCATGGACCTGTTATAAGTTTATTTTTCTTTACATTTTTTTGCACATAAGACTTTGACATTTTATATTTTATTCACAAGTTAATTTTTTTTCCTCTTTTATTTGGATTTTATTTTATTTTTATTTCTTTTGCCAATCAATTTCATACAACCCCGTGATTCAGCTATGTATCCTTAGCTGACCTGGGATATCCTCTTCAGGGGAGAATGTGTCATTGATTTTCCTCAGGGGGGTGTATAAGTTTTATTATCATAATTTTTGTATTATAATCTATAATGTAAAATTTTAACTCTTTAGGAGTAATTTCAGGGGGGAATGAATGTAAAATTCTCCTCAGAAGGGAATGTATGTTTTATAATCTATAATGTAAAGTTTAAGTTCTTTGAGAGTAATTTTAGGATAAGAAATTTGCCATCTCCCCAGAATCGAGAAAACAAACCTGTTTGGAGAAGGCACCATGAAGACACCTGAAGAGCCTTCACTGGATCATAAAGATCCAAATTGAACTTTGGAGTGCAGTTGATTGGCCTATGGGGAGTTGAAGGCATTTATTTTAAATGTACACTTTTATGCCAAAGGGGACTGCCCCTAATTGGCTTTTTGTCAATGCAGCTAGAAACCATTGGATCATTATTTTTGTCCTCTTTTCTTTTATCCCCAAATTCCTGTAATTTAAAAGTTGACTATGTTTAAAAGATCCATCAAGAAGACCAGTCTTTTCTCTGGATCTTAGGGGGGAATTTGTTATTGGAATTTTGGGTTCTTGGGGGTTCATTGAACTTTAATATTTAGATATATGATATAAACTTCCTTTGGATATTTAGGGGACTTTGAAACTACATATCCCATGATTCCTCTTGTAATACAGGTAGGCAGGAAGTGTGATTACATAGACAGAGATATGTCTCCTGATGTTATTGGGAGATGCTCTTTTTTGTAGGAAGCAGCCAGGTGGTGAGAAGGTAATGGCAGGCATTTGAATTAGATGTTAGCAGGCACATGGCCTTCTTAATTACCAATATGCCTTTAAATAAATTATTAATACTTTTAAATATATCCATCTATATCAATATTATTAGTAACAAAGTTAAATCAATTTGTAACCCAAGAATAAAAGAAGATATTGGCAAATATTAAAAATTGTTATTACCAACAGGGTAACTAGAAGAAGTTTACATAGAGGGAACAGTGACAAACTGTATAGGATGAAATATAAAGCTATGTATATGTATATATATATGTGTGTGTGTGTGTGTGTGTGTGTGTGTGTGTGTGTGTGTGTGTGTATAAACATATACAAAACTAGAGGAGGGAAAGAAGGTAATATTAATAAAAATGAAAAAAACAAACAAAATGGAATAAATTTATATTCCATAAAGAAGCGTGTGGGGCCAATAGGGAAGAATAACAATACACTATAAGGTTAAAGAGGTTGGAGAGAGAAATATTTAATACTTAAGTGCATTGAAATCAACTTAAAGAGGGAAGAAAAATCAGATCCACTAGGGCAGAGAATTGATTCGTGCCCTATAGAGAAGTATAAAGGTAATCAAAGGACTTGTGGAGAGGGAAGTAACATTAAGAAGGGAGAGGGTGTGTGTGTGTGTGGGGGGGGTAGCTTAAAAAGATCTTAAAGAAAAATAAGAGGGGAATAATAAGGGAGAGGGGAGAAAGGGAAGTGCAATAATGTAGGGAATTAGGGGGAACAGATTAAAAACAAAACACTGGTATAAAAGGAAATAGCGAAAGAAGAAAAGACAGGACAAGGAGATGGAATCAAAATGTTGGTAATTGGATGGAATAAAAGAAAGGACAGGACAAGGAGATGGAATAAACAGTTGATAATTATAACTCTGAATATGAATGTGATGAACTCACCCATAAAATGGAAGCAAATAGCAGAGTGAATTAGAAACCAAAAAATCCTACCTTTTGTTGTCTACAAGAAACACAGGAGACAGGCAAACATACCTAGAGTAAAAATGAAAGGATGGAGCAAAATCTATTGGGCTTCAAATAAGAAAAAGAAGTCAGGGGTTGCCATCATTATCTCTGACAGAGCCAAAGTAAAAATAGATAAGGTTAAAAGAGATAGGTAAGGTAACTACATCCTAATAAAAGGCAGTGTAAACAATGAAGAAATATCAGTACTCAACATGTATGCACCAAACGGTATAGCTTCAAAATGTCTAAAGGAGAAGCTAAAGGAGCTCAAGGATGAAATAGATAGCACAACTATACTAGTGGGAGACCTCAATGTTCCCCTATCAGATCTAGATAAATCAAACCAAAAAATAAATAAGAGATAAGAGAGGTGAATGAAACCCTACAAAAATTAGAATTAATAGAAATATGGAGAAAAATAAATAAGGACAAAAAGGAATACACCTTCTTTTCAGCAGCACATGGAACATTCACAAAGATAGACCATGTAATAGGGCATAGAAACATGGCAAACAAATGCAAAAAAGCAGAAATAATAAATGCAAACTTATCAGATCATAATGCAATAAAAATAGTTATTAGTAAGAATACATGGAGAGGCAAATGAAAAACTAATTGGAAATTAAATAATATAATTCTCCAAAATAATTTAGTGAAAGAATTAATTAGAGAAACAATAATTTCATTGAAGACAATGACAACAATGACAATGATGAGACATCTTACCCAAACCTATGGGATGCAGCCAAAGCATTTCTAAGGGGAAAATTTATATCACTGAGTGCATATATTAACAAATTACGGAGGGCAGAGATTAATAAATTGGGCATGCAACTCAAAAAATTAGAAAGAGAGCAAATTAAAAATCCCCAGATGAAAACTAAATTAGAAATACTAAAGATCAAAGGAGAAATTAATAAAATTGAAAGTAAAAGAACTATTAAATTAAGAAATAAGACTAGAAGCTGGTATTTTGAAAAAAACAGATAAAATAGACAAAGTACTGGTCAATCTAATAAAAAAAGGAAAGAAGAAAACCAAATTAACAGTATCAAAGATGAAAAGGGAGACTTCACCTCTAATTAAGAGGAAATTAAGGCAATCATTAAAAACTATTTTGCCCAATTATATGGCAATAAATGTAGCAATTTAGGTGATATGGATGAATATTTACAAAAATATAAATTGCCTAGATTAACAGCAGAAGAAATAGAATACCTAAATAATCCCATATCAGAAAAAGAAATTGAACAAACCATCAAAGAAGTCCCTAAGAAAAAATCACCAGGGCCTGATGGATTCACAAGTGAATTCTATCAAACATTCAGAGAACAACTAATCCCAATAATATACAAATTATTTGATATGATAAGCAAAGAAGGAGCCCTACCAAATTCCTTTTATGACACAAATATGGTACTGATTCCAAAGCCAGATATATCAAAAACAGAGAAAGAAACTACAGACAAATTTCCCTAATGAACATAGATGCAAAAATCTTAGAATACAAGTAAAAAGACTCCAGCAAGTGATCACAAGGGTTATTAATGATGGTCAGGTGGGATTTATAACAGGAATGCAAGGATGGTTCAATATTAGGAAAACCGTCCACATAATTGACCATATCAACAAGCTAACAAACAGAAATCACATGATTATCTCAATAAATTCTGACAAATGTCTTTGAGAAAATACAAAAGCCATTCCTCTTAAAAAACACTAGAAAGTATAGGAATAGAAGGACCTTTCCTAAAAATAATAAACAATATATATCTAAAACCATCAATAAGCATGACATGCAATGGCAATTAATTTGAAGCCTTCCCAGTAAGATCTGGTGTGAAAAAAGAATGCCCATTATCACCTCTTTTATTTAATATTGCACTAGAAACTCAAGTAGTAGCAATTAGAGAAGAAAAAGAAATTGAAGGTATTAAAATAGGCAATGAGGAGACCAAGCTATCACTCTTTGCAGATGATATGATGGTCTACTTAAAAAATCCTAGATAATCAATTAAAAAGCTAGTGGAAATAGATTTATTGTGTGTGTATACATATATAAAATCTTAATATTCATATAAAGGATTTATTTCATTTTATATGTTTATATTTATATGCCTTTAGTTATCTAGTCTTAAAGGCCTTATACTACTATTTTTGACAAGTATTCTTTCTATTTCAGCCTAGAGACCTCAAATGACACACTTGAGATAATCTATGCTCTATTTTTTTTTTAAACCCTTATACTTCGGTGTATTGTCTCATAGGTGGGAGAGTGGTAAGGTTGGGCAATGGGGGTCAAGTGACTTGCCCAGGGTCACACAGACTATGCCCTATTTTAACAGCTCTAATTGTTAAAGTTTTTTTTATATTATTAAGGTTAGTTCTTCATGATATTGATTTAAAATATACCTCCCTCTAATTCTACCTCTAGTATTTACTATTTGGATAACAGTAAAACAAAACCTTGCCTTTCTTCTATTTGATAATACTTTGAAAGTCCTTCCCCTTAATTATGGGTCTAAAACATCTGTTTGGTGACCACTTGTCAACATGCTTGTAGGATGCTTTTTTTTTTCTCCCTTCCCTAGGCATGCATTTTACTGGATGGACTATGAGGCATCTTCCAGTTCTCAAATTCTGTCAGTCTGTGAAATACAGACAACCAAAAGACTGAGGCAGTTGAAATAACACTGGACTTAGAACTATAAATTTACAAAATTTGAAAAATAGTATCTCAGTTGTTGCATTATCCAAACCACATAGGAGAATCATTAGCTGAGCTTTCAGTATTGACTTTGTCATTAATTTACTGTGTGATCTTGGACAAATCAGCTTACTACTCCAATCCTCAATTTTCCCAGCATCAAAATGGAGATATTTCTATTTCCCTTCCTCCCAGAGCTTGTTTTGAGTCTCAGTTGAAAAATTATGTTAAAGCACTTAAAAAAAACTATAAAGAGCCAGCTATGTGTAAGATACTATCTTATTTGGTTCTAATTTTATTTCAAATTTAAAAAGTATAAAATCACCTGTTAAATATTCATTATTTCATTAATATTATATTTTAATCTCAAACACAGTGTACCGGTAATTAAAAGACACCTGTACCTAGCACATCATAGGCACTTAATAAATGTTTACTGATTCACTGACAATTGCATACTGCCATGAGTTTTAGATTTCACATCTATTTTAATCTTGGAGATATACCCATAAGAAAAGTTCTTTTCTCTTAGTTTGTGACATTTAGAATTTTGTCTTTCCTCTTTCTAATTTTGGCTACTTGAATAGTTAATCTGCTGTATTTTGAGCCTCAAGAGAGATAGAGATCCATTTCATCTATGGGGAAGGCTCTGTCTGGCTTCCACATTCCATTTATGTTTCTTTGAAGGGTCAAATATGAAAAAAAATATTGTCCTTGGTATGCCTGGTGGCTAATGAGTCCAATACTCACTTGAGGTGGCAAAAGATCTCATACCAAAAAAAAAAAAAAAGAAAGAAAAGAAAACCTGTTTATCATGCTATTGCTTGAGTGCAATTTCCATTATAGCTAATAATTTGTTACTGTCTTAAAAGCTAAGACTTCAGCTATTTGCTCGTAAGTGCATATTATCCAGCATGGCAGTAATGATCAATTAATCAAATAAATATCTCTGAGAACATAGAAACTATATATACAATGAACAAGAGAAGAGACTATTGATTGCTATTTGAAAGAACTCTCTTGCAGAGCCTGTTAATGGTTCATTAATCTGCTTTAAAATTCAGACTTTGCATTTGGATTGTGGGTTTTGAGGTAGGGGAAGCACATGACAACATAAAAGATCAGGTTTTAGCTCTAAAGAAATGACTATAATTCATTCTCAGTGATATTTTTAAAGGGTTCCTAGATTCTTTGTCATTGCTTTGCAGCTGTAAGCTTCTGGTTGGACTAGGCCATTGCTTAGTCTCTATTAAAATTAGTTACCCCGGTCTGGTGAAACCATGGTTTGGTAATGAGAAGATAGTGGGATGAAGATTCATCAATCTAGAGCAAATATGGATGATTTTTCAACTGCTTTTCTATAGACAGGATTAAATAATAAAAATTGGATGATAAAGAGAGTGTGAATTAAAATCTAAGGACCAGAATTCCAATCCCTTTTCTTTCCTTTTCTACCTATATGACCTCAGGCAAGTCACTTAAGTTCTTTGGGTCTTAGTTTTTTTCATCTATAAAATGACCTCAAAGGTTTCTTCCAACTCTAAATCCCTGATTCTCTGCTTTAATGACAGAGAACTTGTTAGGAAGTCAGATGTTCTGGCCTTACTGAAAACTTACTAGTGGGGCAAATCTTTTCATCTGTCTTAGCTTCAGATGCTTCATCTCTAAAATTGGAGAAAATATCACCTCATTTCATAGAGTTGTTATTAGTACCACAGAGAATTATTCTTAGAATTAGAAATTTAAAGGGAAAATGGCTTTAAGATGTTTTGGAGACCAAGATGGTAGAGAATACAAACATGATTATAACCTGACCTCTATCAAATTACCCTCCAAAAAACTATGATATAATGCCTTAGAATGAGGTTTGGATCAGCTTAATCCACAACAAGATGAAGTGAAATAATTTTTTAGCCCAAAACAACTGAGAAAGCCAGCACGAAAGATTTGGTGCACCAGCCTGGAAGTGGAGCACAAGAAAGCACAGCAAAGCAGGCCCAACTACAGTAACATGCCTTGGGGATGGCAGAATCAGCAGCAAAGCCTTCAAGAGCTCACAGCCACAGATGGTAAGGGAGGTTCAGACAACTGCTTAGAAGGAGATTACAAGGGTTCTCTTGCTGGTTTTGGGTGTAAGACTCTTCTTACATTGACTTTATGCAGATCCTGGAAGCAGTCCAAGGGTGTGATCTCAGGGGTAGGAACACTAGAACCCACTAGCACTTGTCGTCATGGGGGAATCAAAGACCCTGGTCATAGTTGCAAGGTGGAAATGAGTGCTTGGAGTTACTCCTAGACCAGAGTACAAACCAGGAGAGAATTTAACATATTTCTTCTTATATTGTACATACTTAGCTATTCTTATCATTGCAATGATCCAAAACAATCCCAAAGGATTCATGATAAAATATGTGATCAGCTTCTAAAGAAGGAATGAATGGAGTCTGAATCCAGATCAAAGCATATTTTTTTTTTTTACTTTTTTTCTTAACATTTTTTTGGTTCAACTTTCCTTCCACTGAAGAGTTAATATGCAGAACCATTTACATGATTGTAAATGTAAAATCTATATGAGATTGTTTACCACCTCAACTGGGGTTTGTGAAAGGGAGGGAGGGAAGGAAAGAATATGAAACTCAACATTCTATTACCATTTTTGGAAACTTGTAATTAGGGGAAAATAAAATGAAAATTGAAAAAAAAAGAGTTTATTGAGTCTAAAGCTAAAGCTAAAAAGGATAAATGATCTATCCAAGATCTCCTAGTGCAATGACAGGCAAACTATGACCCACAGGCCAGACATGGCCCCCTGAAATGTTCTATCCTGCCATGCAACATTATTCCTAATCTAATGAATACAATGAATAGGATACAATACAATGAAACTTCAAAAGAGTTGCCTTAGAAACAGACTGACAGATGAGTATTTCCTTTCCTTTGGCCCCCTCTTTAAAAAGCTTGCCCATCACTGTCCTAGTGAGTTTATGGCAGAGACAAGACTACTAACTCCTTATTCTTCAAATAAGTTTTTTTTTGCTACCTAATAGTATTCCTCTGTCAAGAGAAACCAATTTGAGGCATTAGTTTTACCATCACAAAGATTGAACAAGGTACTGTATAGTGATTATACAAAAATAGGAGAAGGACTTTCTATATCCTTACCTAATCTGTGCCATTGCTAGTGAGAAATTGGGCTGTTAGAATAGAACAGCATGTTTTCCTAATTATTAAGATAAAATCTGTATAAAACAAAATGTCCTTCACTTATCTAAGTATAAATGGTGGGACTATTCAGAGAAACTAACTCAAAATTTATGATAATGTATTATGGGTGGTTGAACTATATATGTCTTCATTTGGTGGTAAATACACTTCATTTCATTGGTGAAGCAGTTTCAGGCTGTGAGAAATAGCTCTATATGTTCCATCTTTTTAAAATTTTGGTGAGATTGTAAAGAAGTCATTTGAATGTTAAAGTTTAGGTAAGCATTCAGCTCTCTTGCAATCCCAAGTTATGTTTGTGGGGGCATGGAAGGTGCTCCATTTTTGTTTTTAATTAAAGAGACATTTTTGAGTATTGAAAGAACATTGAAATCTCATTCTGGTTCTTACAATTACTCACTTTATGATTTTGGTGCCTTAAGTTTCATGGTCCTCATTTTCCCATTAGGTAAATGAGGGAGATGGATTAGATGTCCTTAGCATTCACTTCCAGCTCTAGCTATAGAATCCTACAAGATTGGATATGAAGTGCTACTGACAGGCCCCAAGTCCAGTACAAGAGAAAGGCAAGTAGGCACCGTTAGAGGCCTATTCTCAAAGGTATAAATTCTCTATAATTACTCCTAATGTAGTAGGATATGTCAAAGGAAGGGGATTTTTTTGGTTAAAAGTTCCCTTCCATTTTATAACTAATGAAGAAAAAAGTAGCTTTGGTGTGGGTAAAAATTAAATTTGATGATAATTGGTTTATTTGGCCATTTTGCTTTTGGTATGAATATTGAACATCAAATAGCTAAACTCCTCATGATTTTCTTTATTTTTTCAAAGTCTTACTTTCTTAGATACTTGTTAGATACTTATCTCATTTCACCACTAAGTATTATTTCCAAGGCAGAAGAGTAGTAGGGGCTAGACCATTGAGGTTAAGCATCATTCCCAAGGTCATCCAACTAGGAAGTGACCAGATTTCAATATAGGACCTTCCATCTTCAGAGCTGGTTCTCCATCCACTAAACCACCTAACTGCCCTGCCTTGACATTTTCTGTCAGAAATGATCAATGGCATAGAATTTCATAGAGGGATGTTTTGGCAAAGATTTCATAACACATGTGCAAAAAAAGGTACATGAAACACCTTTAAGTTTAATCTTCATTATTACTTTATCCATCACTTCCTTAAGTCTAGGCAAGCAATAAAACAATAAATTAAGCAATCATTTTTTAGCATTCCCTGATACTTACATCAGAATTGTAAGTACTTCCTCTGAAATTTAACAATCAGCTTTCATGAGTCAATTTAAGCTGGCTCCAATACTCTTGATTTTATCTCACCAAAAGCGTAAATTAGACAGCTGTTTTTAAAAAATCAGCCACTTTTAGCTTTAGGCCTAAAGACTATGTATTTTTGTTCTTCAGTTGCTTTTCAGTTATGTTTTACTTTTTGTGACCCCTTGGGTACCTCTTAATACTGGTGTGGTTTGCCATTTTATTCTTAAACTTATTTTATGAATGAGGAAACTGAAGTTTGGTTAAGTGACTTTCCCAAGGTCACACAGCTAGTTAGTATCTGTGCCTAAATTTAGACTCAAAATGATGTCTTCCTGACAACAGGTCCAGCACTGTAACCATTGTATCACTTAGCTACCATAATAACTACATATGGAAGAGAGCAAAAATATGTGCAAATGCAGCTCTGATCTTTTTCTTGTATATAGAAGGAAAAGTATGAACATAGTGAGCTTCTAAGAGTGGTTATTCAATTCCCTGATTTGAATTCTCCATTTGATGCAACTTCATTATGTTAAAAGATTTTAAGGGGCCTGTTCCTCCCTAGCACTTTTTTGGGAAAGACACTTGAAATAAAATCCATGCTTCTGGATTACTGCATGAAAGTGAAGCAAATCGAAGTGGTCTCTGATGAGTATTTAGAGAATAAGAGGACATGTAACAAATCACTCTGAAAATTACTATACAATCCAAGATGAAATGGCTCTGTCTTTTAAATTCTCAAGACACAAGGGAAAGAAAGATAAATCTGAACCAGCTAGCTTCACTTCCTTAACCTCTGGTTGCTCATTAAGAGGTTTTAGTTGGCTAGAGAAAATTGAAGATGTTTATAGGTCTGGCAATGGAGAGTACTGGGAAAAGGGCATGAGAATTAAAACTCATTCCCCAAACCCCTGCCATATCTACCCTCTTTCTTTATAATATGGTTTGTAATGCAAAAGCCTTCAGGGCCTAGGAGCTACATTCTTTTAATGTGTTTTTTTTATAATTTTGATATTTTGCATTTAATTTCCTGAATTTTCTTGAATAGAAAAGAAAAGATGTAGTAAAGTCACTTTCAAGGGAATTAAAACTATTTTGAATGACTATCAGTACTCTGAACTCCTCCAAATGTAATAGTTGGGTTGAATGAAGCACTTCCTTTTATTCATTCCCAGAATGCAAGCAGCTAAGGTTTTAAGAGAACCATTTTTTTTCTCCACCATGACTAAAGCCTTGTCCGGAGGACTCCCTCTGAGTAATGAGAGGATAATTCTATTTGCCCTCCAAGGCCTTACTGCTAAGGCTGATAAGTCTGGTGCCAATTACCATGTGGATACCTGTCTATAGGAACTGGAATGACACCACCAACTCATTTCACTAGGGCTAACAGGAAACTGTCAGACAAAAAAACAGCATTGACTCTTCCTTTACCTCAGGCTATATCCAACCAGTTGCCTAGAGGTGAAAGTTTCAGTATCCCATTACTGATAATTTCAGCCACCCAGCTCCCTGAACTGAACTCATTCAGAAGCTGCAGTGTTCGAAATAATCTCCAAACAAGCTGAAGAGAAAGCAACAAAGTTCAAAATTTGAAGCAATCCAAAATCTTATGGAATGTTTTTCGAGATGGCAGATTTCTAGAGGGAGCTATCAATGTTAGCAACTGTGCCAATAGAAATACCTGGCTTATTAAATGCATTTGTGTGTATCACAATGTTTAGAAATGAAAATGCACATAAATATGCATACTTCTGAGGCTATTTGTTGGAATTGTAGATTTTATTAGACGAATGATAGTTTTGTTTTTGAAAATGGGGAAAAATAATATCTGTCTTTTGTTCAGAATATGATTAGTTAGTGGATAGAGGGAGGAAAATTTTTCACTGTAAGCAAACATATCATGCTACGGACTCAAAACATTCATGGCTGATTAATGCTTGTTTTACAACAGAAAAGAGAGATGAACACTTTCTTTTAAAAGCTCCCATTTCTCAACTATTTTCTTTTCTTTTTGGAAAAGGGTAAGTATTATTCCTTTCTCTTTTTCTGCCACTATTGCTAAAAGTAGGAACTGTGATATCCTGCTGAGCTATGGTACAAAGTACACTGATAACTGAGATGAGATCCATGGATTCTCTTTCTTCCTGCTGACAAAGTAATAAAGTGAGAGAGGGAGTGTGAGTGTGTACATTTCATGTAGTTGAATTGTTGGGACTCAGGTGTGATATGGAATCATCCTCATCACTTATTAGGAACTCTTCTTTGAACTTGGTACTACCCCTGCTAAAAGAAACTTAGTTCTTTCCTTTAGCGAGATCTTGGGCATTCAAAATCATCTAACAATCCCAAAGACATTTCTTCGGTCAAAACCTAAATGGGACAATATGAAGGAAACTTGAGTCACATCTTTAATGTTCCAGCTATTTAATAAATGAGACTAGGTATGTGTAAATCCATTCATGATTTCCAAGTCTTCATAGACTCTTAGTTTTCTTCAGGCCTATTGAAGCAGAAGTGACAAAAACATGTAATATATAACAATCAAATACAGTCATGTATAGAAATGTGGCCAAGAAGAAAAGTAATCAGAAAGGTTAAAGAGGATGTAGGAATAGGGAAAATAAAAATATCACTGAAGCGAACTAAAAGAAGGTGTGCCAAACTGAGAAAGGCTCTTTGGGAATGAGGATAAATGTTAATTTGAAGAGGAGCTTTGAAGGAGGGGAAGAGGAAATGATTGGTTAGAATGAAGCAATCAGAATACTATCTTGGATATGGAAAATGGAAATTGAAAAACCTGAAGTGAGAAGAGAGGGATGAAGGATTCAGTGCCACTTGAAGAAATAATTATTTGCTTGAATTTTCCATTGAGTTGGCAGATTGCTTGGTGGAATTCATTAAAATATTATCTCTTTGTCATTTGGTTGACAGAAAAAAGGCATAAGAAAAGCAGTAAAGACAGGTTTAGATACCTAGAATTCCATCAAATGAAACATACACCACATAGAACAGTGAATACTATATTGGGCCTGGTGTCAGGAATACCTGACTTCAAATCCTGCCTTACATCTTGCTAGCTATTTGATCTTAGGCAAGTCAATTAACCTCTTTTTTCTTCATTTTCCTCATCTGTGAAATGGGGATACTTCTCAGGGTTTTGGCATTAATGAGAATTAAAAAATAAAATAATTGTAATGTGCTTAGCATTGTGCCTGGCACATATTACTGTATTATTATTATTATTATTATTATTATTATTAATCTACAGCATTAACATTTTTATCACTTCCTAAATACAGAAAATCAAATAAAACCATAACTTAAACCTTGATTTAATATTTAACAACTGACAATATTTAACAAGTCAGCCCACCTTTGTTTCTTTGCCACAAAAGCTCTGAGCCTTAGCTCATTTTCACCAATATGTCTTTATACTTGGGAAAGGACAGGCTGAAGACTTTGTTTGGGATTGGGGGAGGCAGGGTGTTCTTACTAATTTTTCTTCCTGCACTATGTTGGTAAATACACCTCACTAAAAAGTTATTAAATCTGGATGATTATCTTGGGAGAAGTGAGGAAAGACCACTAGCTTGTGATCTTTCCTCACTTCTCCCAAGATAATCATATCTTCTAGGATCCAATCTTCTAACTCTAGAGCTGGGGCAGAGAAAGTAGCTACAGTGTACATGGGCTACAAAAGGCTAACAAACAAATATACAAATTGTTTATTAAATGCCTTTATTGAGCACTTACTTCGTGGCAAGCATTGGGCTAAAGAATGGATATCAAAGCAGAGAAGTTAAAAAGAACTTGTTCTTAGGGAGCATATATTCTAAATAGAGGAGAAAACTCATCCATGATATAATTGAAAAGTCCCAGAAATCCTTGGGGTATTAAAGTAGGGGAAAATGACATGGCCCAGGTTTCCTTGGCAGGTCAGAAGGTAATATCTACCAGGCAAGGGCAGATTCCAAAACACAGTGCATCTCAATCAAAATTTGTTACTCCAATCTGAACACAATCTTATAGTGTTATGAGGGCAGAATGTAGTGAGACCTTGTTCTGAACACTGTGCCTCTGAATTAAGCCTAGGGCACTATTAGCATTTTTAGAAATTATATTAAACTCTTTTTTAGATGAATTGCTACATAGTCCTTATATTGTGAAAATGAAGTTAATTTTTAATGCAAATGTAAGATATTTATCCTGATTCAATTTCATCTTAACACATTCAGCCCAATATTATAGCTTGTCAACATTTTTTTTTTATCCCGACATTGTCATCTACTATGGTTACCATCCTTCCCAACATCCTTCCCAACAATGCAAATTTAATGTGCATGCAATTTATGTGTTCATCCAAGCCTCTGATGTAAAAAGTAGCACAAAGAAAAGGAAATATCTTTGAGGTGCTTCATTAAAGCCTCCCTTTGAGCTGACCTTAAGGAATTAATTATATTCTTTGAATCCTATTCTTTAAATAATCCTAATTCCATCTAAATCTATTGTTTCCCTAAAATCTAAGCAAACTATATTTCTAGATTTTCCTAATCCATCAGTACAGTAATCATATCAAATAAAGGAGATGGACCTAGCCTACCTTGATTGGATCTTGAAAATGTCATGCTGACTCTTTCACATCACCATCCTCTCAATAATAAATTTTAGAACTTTGAGAAGGATCAATGTCGTCTGCCAATTTGTAGCAAGCAGAATCCATTTTCTTCTCTTTTATGTAGAATTGGAAAACATTTTTCCTTTTCTAGTCTTGTTTAACATAGTCTGCTACCTACCCCGCACCCTGAGGAAAACAAAACGAAACAAAACACAACAACCTCAATAATTGTGGCTAAACAATCATGCTTGCTTTTTTTTTTTCTGTGCTCTAAAATGATGTTCATCTTGAACATAATGACTTGAACTAGCAAGGGTAGCTGCACCCTCTATTATGTCCTTACTTATTTTGAATTCAAATATATATTAACTGTCTTCTTTTATATTTTCGAATTCAAAAATCATTATACTTAGCATAGAAAACAAGTAAAAAAGATTACTTTTATATTGTGATTCTTGATCATTCCATCTACTACAGTAATTACATCAACTTTCATTTTATCCTCCATTTTTTCCAAAATATGCCTAAAAATAACACTTTTTGTTTTGTGCTTATGAACTCTAACTCACTTGAACATTATTGTTTTTTTCACTATACTTATAGATACTACCATGATTTTGTAGTTATCTTCAGTTAAACTATTCCTGTGTCTATCTTCTACTAATGTCATTTTAACTTTAAGTTGGTCAATTATGTCCCAGTATATCTACATAGAATTCTTTAAACACTCTATCATTTTCCTCCTTATTTAAATTATTTCTTTTCTTTGTTTCAGATTTTACTTTTGAAGAATTTCATTTCCCTTCTGAACTATCTTCCCATATTAAAATTTAGTCTAAGTGATTCTATATAGCTTTAGTCTGAACCCTTTGAAATTTGTATTTCTGAATCTAAGGAGATGCCTGATTATAGCTGAATTCTCTATTCTCAATCACAAATTCTAATATGTAATAGCAGTCAACTCCTTCCATGTTCTATCACTTCTACTTCAGGAAACAATTTATCTTTCAGCTTCACTATTACATTTGAATTGGTACTTTTCCTTTTTATTTTCTTTATATTATGAAATGTGAAATAACATCAAGCAAAAAAAAAAATATTAGCTGCCCCGCGGCTGTCAGAGAGAACCATTGCTAGAACTATCTTGACAATAAAGTTCCAGATGACTTTTGTGTCATGCCTCCTGTCAAGCTTATCCTCTGTCGTTTGAACAATTCCTCATCTATTTCACTGTTCTCTCCAGATAGTCTAGTATTCTCCCAGTGCAAGAGCTGTTCTGGGTATTCCTATGTTTACTCAAATGTTTTCCACCAACCTTTTCCCCTCTGGTTTCTGAAGTTCTTCAAATAAACATATTTTTTCATACTATTTCTCTTCTCTTATCTCTTTTATTTCTCTTGAATAAGATATACCTTTCTAGTATCACAGTTCAGTCATAAATCCTATCCCACCAGGATTATAATATCTCTGAGGTCAATTTTGCCTGCTACTATTATGATCTCCAATCTACCTTTCTTATTACTCATACTTCATGAATCTGTGAATAAGCCTGACAGCCTGAATTTTATTTCTAGTTCTTTCCTCAGAATTTATATCCCAGAAATTACTGGTTCTATCAACTGCTATTCTCCCTTTTTGTTAGTCAGTTGTTTTAGTCAAATACAAATTGTCATGAACTCTTTAAGTGTTTTCTTAGCAAAGATGCCAGGGTGATCTGCCATTTCCATTCACAGCTCATTTTATAGATGAGAAAACTGAGGTAAACAAGGTTAAGTCACTTGCCCAGGGTCATACAATTAGTAAGTTTCTTAGACTGAATTTGAATTCAAGGCCCAGAACTCTATCCAATTCATAACCTAGGTACCCCTGTTATTCTCCCTACATTATCATTATTCTGGATGTTGCTAGCTTAACAGATCCCAAAAGGCAGTTTTATAACTTGCATTTTCTTTCCAATTTAAAGCCTTGTACTACATATATAAAATTCCAAGCAAATAATTTTACCAATAATCACCCCGATGTAGCCTGTCATTGCCCCATAACCCTTTTCTCCTTTATCTTTAGCCATGGATAAGAAATGTAAATCCTCTTCTCAAACAATATCTTTTGAACAAGAATTATTCTTCCCAAATGTACTGTTACATTTCCCCCCTTTCCAAATGTTTATTTTGATGTCATAGAAATATGATTTAAGCTAGGTAGATATAGTCTGAATGTTGAGGTAACCTTTGTAAACAATTCTTTCAGTTCGTTTGTATTCATTCTTGTTTCACTCAATTCTCCCACACTACCATAAAAAATGGAATTTAAGGTCTTCAGAGTCATGGCATAATGTTACCCTGACAACTAACACATTATAGTAACCTTGTTAATACTGAAAAGACAAAACTCATTGTAACATTAAAGAAAAAAAATCAAGTTACATTGGATATATAGTAAGCATTTCTTTTTAATCTAAAGTAGAACTAGACAAATCCAATCCAGGTGGAAGGCAGAAGTTTAAAAAGAGACTAAAATGAAAAAGAAAGTCAATCTATATAAATAAAATGGATTTGTTGCCTTATTTTACTTTCAAAGCAAATAGTCCTTCTGGGACTAAGGAAGAAAATAGTTTGTTTTTATGTTTCTGAGCAATGTCTAGAAGTTATATATGTTTTTGTTAGCATGAATTAAAGTGGTATATGAAGAGAGAAAAATCCCATATTCTAATTTCCTTTCATACAAAGACTACGTACTTCTAGTTTTGAAATGATCATCTTTGTTCCAATAGCAGCAAAAGTCCCACAGCACCTGATTTCTTCAATATTTCAAATATGTGTGATTTTATCAATGAGGTTATCAGCTTCACTGACACAGATCACAGCTCCTCTAAAAATTAGTGGACTGTCTTTTAGAGTCACAATGGCTGAAATTTTTATCACTCTGTAGCAACCTGATGAGGAGCCTCTCCTAAATGAGCTAAACCAATCTTCAGGGAGGAAAAAAATCATCTATTAGCAGATCCAAACTCAGGATCCTTTAAAATTGGTAGCATCTGCCAGAGCCTACACTTTCTGGCCTAGTTTTCTAGAAACCAGTTATATCTACGCCCTGAAGAGGTTTGTGACTGGGATTTTTAGAGTAAATTTTTTATACTAATGTCAAAAATAAACTGTTAGTGTTCTTGGTTAATATCACCAGTCTCTGCAAAACAAACTTAGAGAGGAAATAAAGCCTGAAGTCCCTTTATCCCAAGTTTTTCCTCAAGGAGATAAATTCATATAAATGATTTGTTCACATCCCTACTGCTCTATTTTATGACCTGAAGAAAGGGAACAACTAAATAAAGAAATGATGGAGTGCACCAGGAATACATCTGAATGTTTTAATAGTAGGTGAAAAATTATAAGCAAACAGCGTAGAAAGCCAACTGGGATACAGATGATTTTACTTCAGGGCAGGTTCTTCTGTGACACAAAAATAAAAGTTAATCCTTGATGTTGGGTTTATAACTCAATTCCCAGAAAACCATCAATAATCTAACAAGGAGATGAAGCTGGGCACTTCCTTCTCAAATCTTTACAAATGTTTCCAAAGGTAAAGAAATAAAAAACAGACATTAACTCTTTGGAGAACCTCTATTAAGCTTGATGAATGCAGGTTAATATGCTACTAAATCCATAATCAAAAGTCTAAAGGGCAATATTTCTCTTCAATATGATCAACTTAAAAGAAGAGAATGTGAAGAACCAAGTGCCCTTTAGAGGAAAGCATAGCCCGTGGAAGTCATCTGCATTCAGAACTAATATTTGTTTTAACTTGCTTTTATTTTATAATATTAAAATGCTACCTAAATTTGCCAACCTTTCCTAAATATTGTGCACAATAGAGTAGCCTTAGTTTTATGGATCTATTATTGTATCAGAGAGTGTATTTCTTTCTCTGAGGAAAATCAAATGAGATAATATATGGAAAGTCCTTTGAAAACCTTAACATGTGGTAAAAGCTTTATAATCACTGACATGTTGCATATTAAAATACCCTCTGTACCTTATACTTCTATCATTATTTCCCAAGTGTTTCTAAATTTTATGTATGAGATCCATACAAAGAACTGGATGCCTTTATCTGGTTCTTTTAATATTTTAGGTACCTGCTGAAGAACTTGGGTTATCCATTTAGCATCTTTCATCAGCCCAATTTATTTTCTGGTCATACTTGTCTTAATCTCTTTTATGACACTTATACTAGTAATTATTTGGGAGAAGTTACAGATAACTGTCATTTGTCTTTTCATTATCCATTGATTTATTTGTAATTTTGATTCTTCTGAGATGGTAGTGTTCGATGGCTAACAATGATAGAGCATCTTTAGGAAAATTTTGGTACTAAAGAGATGAGTCCTTTTAGTGACCCAGGTCATTGTCCATTTACAGTACCTTTCATACAGACAGACAGACACACACACAAAATATGATATATAGTTTATATATAAATTCACACATATATATTTATGCATATAAAGATATAGTGTCCTTTAACTACCCATCTCTCTAGTCTATCTGTCTATCTATCTATCTATCTATCTATCTATCTATCTATCTATCTATCTATCTATCTATCTATCTATCTATCTATCATCTCTCTACATCCGTTGTCTTATTTTGTACTATTCTTCTTTGTGTTATAAAGAAAGTGAGTGTTGTAGGGAGATATAGATATGCAGTGAGGTGGACATACCTCTGTATTCTCTTTAGGTGCTGGTGATGGGGGAACACCAACCCCAATCACTCTTGCTAGTTGTTATAATTTCCCCTTTCAATAATAGTTGCCCAGGAAAGGACCCCAAAAGGTTAGGTGGATGGGTAACTGTAACATGGAAAATGGCTGGGTGGAATTCCTGCAAGATACAGGGTCAAGCCTCACCCAAAATTCCAGGGGACCCCCCCTCTGGAGAAATCTGGGTGAGGGGGAAGTTTGAAAGGAGTTAAATAGTTGTTTCCTTTGGGTTGAGGTGAGCAGGTCTCTCTGCTTGCTTTTCCCAGTTTGGGGTTTATCTTGGTGGCCATAGTGGCAAAAGCCATTGTGGTTTATACTCAGGAGTTTGCCTGTCTAGTGGAATTAGACCTTTCCAGCAACAACATAATAGATATTTAGTTATTTAGATATTTGAAGTGATTATTATAAGCTTTGAGGGCCAGCTAGATATAAAGTCTGCCATTCCCTCCTGGGGGGGAGTAGCAGCTTCTGCCTAACACTTCAGGGCTTCCTAGATCTTATCCCAAATCCTTGATACCCCTTTTCTGCCTTCCCTTCATCTTTATAAATATAAGCTTAATCTTTTAGTAGCTGTGCCTGGATATTATTTTGGGCATACTCACAACTGCCATTAAGCTTGGTTCCTGTCAGTTGCCAGCAAAGAAGTCAGATCCTTCTCATTCCTTAACATCAAGATATCTAGGTTCTCCTCTGTTCCTCAATCAAACCTGTGGGGAATATAAGAGGAGAAAAGTGAACATCATAGAAATTACTTTGCTGAGCCTTGTCAGAAGTCATTGCCCTGACCCCATTTTTATTATTTTTTTTTAATTTTTTTTTTTAGGATTTTTTTTTTAATAAACCCTTGTACTTCGGTGTATTGTCTCATAGGTGGAAGATTGGTAAGGGTGGGCAATGGGGGTCAAGTGACTTGCCCAGGGTCACACAGCTGGAAAGTGGCTGAGGCCGGGTTTGAACCTAGGACCTCCTGTCTCTAGGCCTGACTCTCACTCCACTGAGCTACCCAGCTGCCCCCTCCTGACCCCATTTTTAACTGAAAACCCAACTGCTGAGTGGGAGGGGTTTGAGAGCAAGGAGCACTTACCCCTCCCTACTCACTCAAGCCTGTTTGTGGGGGGGGGGGAGAGGAGAGAGTCTTGCAGGCTCCTAGCCCAGGCCAGTCCATCAGCTTCCTAACATCCCTGTTATTACAAACATAACAGTAACCCTTTCAGGTCCAACCTGGGGTTGGATAAATTATTAATATTGGGCTCTGATTAGCCTTGGATCACATTTGTTATCCCTCCCCAAGGGTCATGCTATAAAGAACACTCAGGAAGGTACTTATTACACACTCTTTATCTATAATCTAAATCAAGGAAAGGATAATCAGGATAAGGATTGGGAATTGGAGACCCTGTCAATCTAATATCTAAAATCTATAATCACTCAGGACTGGAGGATATTGATTTAGTAAAGCTGGAGCTTTTGTTCTTCACACCCCTCTGGCCCAGCTTGGCCACTGCCAAACCAGAGAAAGTGACTGCTTTTGATACAGTGTTGATGATGTTACTCTTTCAGCTTCTCACTATTGGTGTTTGGTAATGTACTAGCTCTCAAAACCTTCAGGAAATATTCAAATCCTACCAACTCTCTTCTTCTTCAGACCTCCCAGTCTCCCTTCACCACCCAAGGACCCAGAGACCTAAAGAGCTAGGAAGATTCAGCAACCTAAAGATCTAAGGGACCAAAGTCCAAAGTACCAAAGACCAAAGACCAAAGTCCAAAGAATTCCTCCAGGTGGCTGTTAGGGGTATTTAAATTCCCAGGCCAATCGACTTTGCCCCTGGCTCAAGGCATCTGGGAACATTTCAATCTCTCCAAATGCCTCCCTTGTCAATCAAAGTGACTCTAACATTTCTCAGGATTTGAATATAACATTTGTAAGCACTTTATCTTAATGAAACTGATGTTTGTGTTCCCCTGTTCCTTTCCTCCTCTTGTTGGAACCCCTAGCTCAATGCAAAATTCAGCTCCAACCTTCTTTCTATATAAGGCATTTCTTGATTCTCAGTATTTAATTCTGCCTTACTAAGCACTAAAATTATTTTTATTTACATTATATGTGTTTTATTTTTATGTGTTATCCTTCCTTCCCTTTTCTAGCCCTAGTAGAAAATAAGCTTCTTAAGGACAAGTACTATTTCACTTTTGACTTTGTATATCCACTATCTACCATAGTACCTAATACATAGGAGGCACTTAGATGAATTGAAAATAATTGATTGATCTAACTTTAAAAATGTCAACTTCAAATAAAATAATTTGGAGATTACTACTTTATTTTTAATTCAAAGTTATTTTATTTCCCCAATTGCATTAATAAAATTTTCAAAATACAGTTTCCAAAATTATAAGATCCAAAGTATCTCCTTCCCTCTTTTTCCTCCATCTATTTGGAGACAGCAATCAACTTTATTTGGGTCATACATGTGTTAACATGCAAAACACACTTTCCTATTGGTCATTATTATAAGACCACACTCCTACAAAATGCAAACCCTAAACTAAAACTGTAAATACTCTTATGTGAGAGATAATATGCTTTGTTCCTCATGGACCTATATAAAGAGTTGTATCTCTGAAGATAGTTAGCATTCTCTCTCATAAGCCCTTCAGAATTATCCCAGATCATTGCATTCCTGAGAATAGCCAAGTTCTATCAAGTTCTGATCATTGTACAATATTGTTGTTATTGTGTGAAACATTCTCCCAGTTTGGCTTATTTCACTCTGCATCAGTTCACACAGAAACTGCATCAGTTTCTAAGATCATCTTTTTCTAATTTCTGAAATCTCAATAGTATTCCATCACCAAGATATAACAAAATTTGTTCAGCTATTCCCTATTTGATGGGCATCTCCTTAATTTCCTATTCTTTGTCACCACAAAAAAGCTTCAATAAATACATTTGTATAGGTAGATCCTCCCCCATTCCCACTGCCCTATCAACCATTTTTAAAAGATTTCTTTGTAAAATAGACATATTAATGGTGTTTTGGCATAGTTCCAAATTACCTTCCAGAATGGTTGGATCAGTTCACAACTCCACCAGCAATGCATGTATCCCAATTTTGGCATATTTCCTCAACATTTATCACTTTCCTTTACTATCAGATTGACTGATCTGTGTGGCATTGTATAACCTGACAGCCCTTTTATATTCTTTACATCTGATAGGCATGAAGGGTTTTAATTTGTGCTCCTCTAATCAAGGATGATTTAGAATGTGCTTTCCCACGATTATTGATAGCTTTGATTTCTTAATCTCCTAATAGATTATTGTAGTACGAGATTCCCCAAACCAACTGACTTCTCTCCCTCAAGATTCCAAACCCCTAACCAATTTCAGAACCCAGCCAAAGCTTGAAAAAAAAACTATAATGACCCCCTCTCTCTGTACTACATTATTCATATCCTTAGACCATTTGTCAATTGGGGAGTGGCTTTTATTTTTATAAAGTTGACTTAGTTCTCTATAGAGCTGAGAAATTAGACCTTTATCAGAGAAATTTGTTATAAAATTCCCCCCACCCCAGTTTGATGCTTCCTTTCTAGTCTTGGTTACATTGTTTTTGTTTGTACAAAAACTTTTTTATTTTAATATAATCAAATTATGCATTTTACATCTTATAATGCACACTATCTCTTATTTGGTCATATTTTTTTCCCTTCTCAAAAAAACTGCCAGGAGACCAGCACTTTCAATAGTAAATCTTTATTCTATTCTTTTTCTGAATGATAGTAGAGGATATCTTCCAAATACCATTGAACCTCTGAGGTAAATGCCTTTAAAATTGAGATAGTTATAGCATAAATCACTATGTGGTCATGTATATGTGTTTTTTGTCAGAATCATTCAATTCCAAATTTCATTACCTGGCTCTTATGAGGTGGGTGATATTTTTTATCCTTAGTAATTTGGACTAATGGTTGATCACTGAACTGAGCAAAGTTCTTAAGTGAATCAAAAGCTATTAAAAATCTTTTAAAAACAATTTTGTTATTAAATAAATAATTAGTTCTCCTGGTTCTACTGACTTCATTCTAAACCAATTCAGTAACATCTTCAGTTTTTTTCTGAAAATTATACTATAATCATTTTGGTATATGAATATATAGTCCTCTTATCCTTAAACTTTATTCCAATTTGATAATTACTTTGAATTTCATTTGAACTATTCAGTACTCTTTCTGCAGAGGCAGGTGATTCTGAGATCTTTGCTCTCTGTACCCAGTTATTTCCTGTCTGTTAATTCCATTATTTTATTACATTTGCTATATGACATTATAGGACAAATTAAATTAATTATTCTAGTCTTTTACCTTTCAAAATTTTGATATATATTTTAAAAGGTTTTCAATACTGATCCAACCCAAAGACCTGGTTGCCACTTCTCATGTCTACTCTGACTTCATATTTCACAGATCTTGGTATCCCCTGGAAAATGATATTCTACACTAACTTTTTTTGCCTTTATCTCACCCTTTCAATGCCTCTGACTTTTCCCTAATCACATATGCTTTAGACACCTCATCCTTCCTTTGAGTGTCTTGTCTTAAAAGCCTTTTTGCCATTTTGCTAATCCATCAATGTCCCATGCCAATTGTGAGGACCTTAATACCAAGCTTGACATGTAGAAGATGAGAACTTCTGTCCAGTTTTTTTCTTTGTTTGATGCTTCCTTCCCAAGTTGATTAGCTTGACCCTGTTGCTAACTAGATTCCAAAATTATTTGAGTATACTGAATTCTCAGCATCCTGCCAAAATAAAGCATTGAAGAAAATCTGGCAGATGGAGCATTTGGCAAAGATAGCTCTAGTTTAACTATGCCATTTCAATATTAGAAAAATCATTAGTACATTGTTGACAGTGACAGCTCTTCTGGGTTGCACCTGAGAGAATCCAGAATCCAAAGAAGCATTACTTCCCAAAAGAAGACCCAGCTGAATTATAAATCTTGGGATGCATGAACATTTTAGGGATTCATTCTTTCTTTAGATTTACCTTTTTGTGTGTATGTATGTGTTTTTGCCCTGGGGCTTACTTGTCAGAAAGATGTGAAAGAATCTAAGAAAATCCTCGTCTTCTCAGAACCTTTCTCATAAACACCTTTGGATTCTCTGCCTAGGTATCCTGGGGAATTGAAAGAGATGCGACAGATTGGCAGGGCAAGCTGTGCTTATAGATTCTAATGCCAAGATTATGGAGTCCTTTTTTAATGAAATTACATGAAAATTCTTATTATTAATTTGATTGTTTTTGCAATTAGTTGGCTTCACTCATCTGGATTGCATGAAAGGATCAAATTGATGCAACCTACACAATCATTTTCAAATTCTTCACAATGGGATAAGATAGGTATAAAAACAGCCCCAATCAAGTCTAATTGATTTTGAAAAATGATGGTCTATTGTTTGGCTATAAGAGTTGGATCCATTCTGAAAGAGGAGAGCTCCCTTTTTGAAAACACTAAGAAAATTCAACCTCAAACAACTGCAAATGATTCCAAGTTAATTAACTCAATCTCTGTTCCAATCTTATTAGAAAATACTTCTTCCTTTCCCTCAGCTTTTCTAGAGAACTATTTAGAGAATTGTCCCCAAGCATTTGTGTAGAAGAGAATTAACCCCTTTTAATCTCTTTTCAGATATCCATGAGCTATCTCTCTTCTAGAACTCTGAATTGTAACCATTCATTAAGCCACAATGTCCTGTATGCCATGATTAGCCCAGCTAAGATTTATGCTAATGACTTGTGAATTAAGAAGTGAGAATCAAATTAGTATTTCTGACCAAAAATACTTTAAGGAACCTTAGATTTTAATTGGAAGAAACAATAAATATAGAGTAGAAATAATACAGACAAATCATTGCTTGCTTGGTGATGTTTTTATCTGATTTCTCTCACCATCATAATTCTTCTGTCTTTCCATCTTTCTTGTGTTCAGGGTATATTCTCTTGAAGTTCTTTTTTTGCTTTCATGGTTCTTCTATTCCCTTTAATCTGAGAAGCCAGTTAAATCATCTAGAAGGTCAGTAGAATGAAAGTTCCTTGAGAGCAAGGATTCCTTCATTTATACCTTTGTATCTGTGGCAGCCTGCACAATGCCTGGGTACATGGCATATGTTTAACAAATATTTTTTGAATTAATTGAATATATATCATAACGAGTTTACCAGACCATTCCTCCAAGTCATATTCCCTCTAATATACTAAATAGTACCAGCTATCCCCTTGTATTTATAATTGAAAATATCCTAAATTTCATATTTATCAGATGATTCCATGACCGCATCTTAGATAGAGCAGGAACATTAAAAATGATCTTGAAAAAAAAAACAAAAAAACAACAATGATCTTTCAATAACCATGGTGATAACATTGGTTTTAGTAAAGAAATATGAAGTATTACCTGAAGTTTCCAGATGTAAAACTTTATAACTGATATAAGCCAATGCATTATTATAAATGACTTATGAATGTTTGTAAAGGTACCAGAAAATAGATAATTATTGTACTTCTTAAGAGAGAAGTATCTCAAGAAGAAAGAAAAAGTAAATTATCATATCATGTGAAGAAAAAAATAAATTATCATATCATGTTGGGTATTATATCATCAGAATTTATATTATCTTTGATATATGGTCTTTCTAAAGATCTCAACTTTTTTTTCTTTCTTTCCTGGAGGCTGTTTTCCTGACAACAAACTTATCCAATAAACTATAAGTTCTTTGAGAGGAGGGACTCAAGAACAATGCTTTGAATATTTGTTTTAAAGGGGGGCATGTAGAACAAGAAGTTTCCTGGGAAAAAGAAAAATTCTCTTTATCCAACAGAGATCCAATTACTCAATAAATTGTACCCTTAAACAGTTATCACTGACACTGAATGACCAAATGACTTGCCCTGAATCACATAACAAGTATATGTCAGAGACAGGATTTCATCTCAGATCCTCCTGATTATAAGGATAACTCTTTATGAAACACCTACTATGTGGGTTAAGTTGGGGTTTTTTTGGTTGTTTTTTAATACCTTTGGAAATGAGAAGAACAAGGATCTTCCACCAGTTCCTCAATTAACCCATTATTTCCATGAGCAAATCATGTCACATGTGTAATGCAGGGTTGCAGCAATAGCTTTTTGCTTTTGCAAAATCAACTGTGGCAGCTCTGGCAGTTAGAAGTTTTAGAATGTTCACAGAAAAACAGTTGGAGCCTGATTCCATAAATAGTCCTGAAGCTCTAACTGAAGGGCTTTTGGCTTTTCACTTCTGCCTTGGCCGGTGCTGATTGTCTTGGGGACATTTGGACCTAGCCTGATTTCTCTGGACCTCTCCCTGATCTCTCCATTTACATCCCTACTGTTTCCCTGAATTTCCCCATTGGGCCCTGGGAGGAAGGGTGCTTTTGGAGGTTGGACATTGTGAGGTTTAGCTTCTGTAGGCAAGTAGGACATCCTTAAATCAAGCCACCCCCTTATTTAGTGATCTGATAAATACTTTACTTCAGGGCAGTGAAACTTTCCTGACTGGGAGAGCTGGACCCTCTCAGTCTGACTCCCTTCTCTGTGACCCTTCCCCCAGCACCATCTTTTTCTCCATAGCAGCAGTGACAAAACCCTGAAACCCTCTCTCCCTCAACTTATCCCTGCCATAATTAAATCCCCTTTGTTACCTATACAAAAGCCTCTGGTGAATTATTGTATTGAATATTAAGGCAAAGGATGAAGTGGGAAGAAATTACTTTCCTATTTATTTCTTGAGGGAAACCTAGGCATCCATCTTGGGCAGGAAGTACCCAGCTGAGACTTCCTGCAGACATTCAGTTTCACTGGCAGGGTGGAGCCTTCTTTGACTCCTCCCTCAATGGACTTTAGAAATTAACAAGAGAAACACTACAGCCAGATCTAAACATTTCTGTCTGACCCATTTTCTCTTGTATCATAGAGAAACCTTCCCTGCCTGAAAGATCCAGCTTATTTCCTCCCTGTACCCTCTGTCTCTAGCCTCAGTGATTAACCTGCTTGAGCAGCCCCTCCTATACTCCCATTTATTCTCTTACCTTCATAAATATATATATATACCCATTCTTCCTTTCCTCCTCCTATCATCCTTTATCCCTGCCATTCCTCCACATTATCAACATTTTGCCTGTTTCTTCATAACACATGTCAAAATCTCATTTCCCCTCTTTGCAAAATGATGGGGTTGGAGTACAGGATATATAAGGTTCCTATCAGCTCTAAAATTCCACAATTTAAGGGAGCAGAGTCAATATGTTGGAGAAAAGACTGGGACCTTTCTTATCTCTCCCAAATTCCCCTCTAAATAACTTTAAAACAATACTTCAAATGAATTCTATATCAACAAAAAAAACCCAAAAGATGATGAAGTGAAACAAATTTCTGTCTCAGGGTAACTTAAAATGTCAGCAGAAAACATCTATTACTATGTGGTGGAGTGGCACACAGACCAAACACGATGGCATACCCCACCTCAGAACATCAGGACAAACCTTCGGTATATTTGAATCAGCAATGAAGGCATGCAGGAGAGCTCTCAAGAGAGAATAAGAGTTTCAGACAACTGGTGAGAAGATCACCTGGATCCCCTTGCTGACAGTGACTGCAGGACTCTGTTGTATTGCCTATACATAGATCTGTGTAGCAATCCTGGTCAGAGTCCTGAGATAAGGAGAATTAGTAGCCCACGTATACTTGCAGCTTATAGGACTATGATGGTAAATCTATGGCATATGCACCAGAGTGTGCAGAGGGGGCTGATCCCTTTTCCCTCTCAACATGCACTTGAAGACATTTCTCATATCACTCACCCCTCTTTCCAGGAGCCCAAGGAATCACTTCCTCCCTCCCCTTTCTGGGGAAAGGTGGAGGACTCACATTTGGCATGAGAATTACAGGTTGGGCACTCAGACTCTAAAAGGTTTGCCATCACTGCTCAAGGAGTAGGACCACAGTTCCAGAACAGAAAAGGGTACTTATGATTGCTCCCAGACCACAGCATAGGTAGGAGAGTAGTAAACACACCTCCCTTTCACCTTAACACACCTCAGAAAAACTGAAAGCTTAGAGATCCCCAGAACCAGATCTGAAAGTCTGAAAGTAGATGTACAAAAACTTGAATCTTGGGACAGTGCTCACTATACCATGGGAACAGAGCCCAATTTTAACATTTTTAAGTTAAAAGGCTGGAAAATGAGCAGATAACAAAAAAGCAAATTCACCATAGATATGGGTGACAGGAAAGATGAAAATACAAACTTAGAAGAAGATAAAAAATCAAAACTGCTATATTCAAAGCCTCAAATTTAAAAAAAAAGTGAATTTGCCTTAAGTTCAGAAAGAATTCCTGGTAAGAGTAGCAATCATTATGTCTGACAAAGTCAAAGTAAAAATAGATCTGGTTAAAAGAGATAGGGAAGGTAATTACATCCTGATAAAAGGCAGTATGAACAATGAAGAAATAGCAGTACTCAACATGTATCCATCAAATGGTATAGCATCAAAATTTCTAAAGGAGAAACTGCCAGAACTTTAGGAGGAAATAGATAATAAAACTATACTAGTAGGAAACCTGAACCTTCCCCTATCAGATCTAGATAAGTCAAAACAAAAAAATAAATAAGAAAGAGATGAGAGGTAAATGAAATCTTAGAAAAAATAGATCAAATCTGATCTCAGACACTTCCCAGCTGTGTGACCCTGGGCAAGTCACTTGACCCCCATTGCCTACCCTTACCACTCTTCCACCTTGGAGAATAAATAGTATTGGCTCCAAGATAGAAGATAAGGGTTTTGAAAAAAAAAAAGAAAAATTAGAGTTAATAAATATATGGAGAAAAAGAAATAGGGACAGAAAGAAATATACCTTCTTTTCAGCAACACATCGTAAATTAAAAAAGATTGACCATGTACTAGGGCATAGAAACAATACAAACAAATGCAAAAAAGCACAAATAATAATTACAACATTTTTAGATCATAATGCAATAAAAATAATAATTAGTAAGGGCACATGAATAGGCAAGTCAAAAATTAATTGGAAATTAATAATATGATTTTCCAAAATCAGTTAGTTAAATAGCCAAATTCAGACTTAACTTGTCAAGGGGAAAATATTGCAAACATCCAAAAAATCATTTAAATATTATGGAGCCATAGTCCAGATAGCACAAGGCTTTATCATTTCCTATATTATCAGAGGCTCTGGAATACAATATTCTAGAAAGTAAAGGAGTTGGGATCCCAACCAAGGACCTGTTACTCAGCAAAACTGAACATAACACTTCAGTAAGAAAAATTGATTTTCAATGAAATACAGGAATTTCAAGCATTCCTGATGAAAATAACTGAACTGAATGGAAATTTAGACTCTCAAATACATGACTCAAGAGAAGCATAAATAGGGAAACACAAAAGAGAAATTGTAAGTGATTCAATAAGGTTATATTGTTTACATTGCTAAATGGGAAGATGATACTTGTAAAATCTAAGAATTTCATCATTATTAGGGCAGCTAGAAGAAGTATACATAGGCAGAGGGCAAGGGTATAAGTAGAATATGATGAGATAATAAGTGAAAAAAACGCCCTTAAATTAAAGAGCAATGTGTTGGGAGACAAAGGAAAGAATATGTAGAATGGGATAAAATATCTCCCATAAAAGAGGTAAAAAAAAACAGCTTTTATAGTGAAAAGGAAGATGGGGGACTTGGAAAATGTAACCTTTGAAATTTCCTTTCATCAGAATCCTCTCAAAGAGGGAATAATATATGCGCTAATAATACTTACCTATGTAAGACCAGACAGGCAGGCTACAAGGCACAAAACCTTAAGAGGGAGATGGAAAAATGTGGAAAAGCAGTTGGAATTCCTCCCTCATTCAGCATAGAGTATGTTGAAATTACTTGAAGAAGGTAGGACAGTGGCTTCCTAATGAGGACTGAGTAAAACTCCCTCCACAAGCTAGAATGGTTGTGAGAACATATATCCCCACAGGAAGAGATGTTTCTAGATAATATATGAAGTCCACAGCCAAGGATAATCGATATAATTTGAATGGGCCCCTCTCAGCTGTCTCCTTGAAATCCCAACTGTCAGTTCCACTGCATAATGGAGAATCTCTCAAGGTAAATCAATTGGCTATGATTTTCTTAGCTAAATGATTCAATGCTATCTGGCTTTGTTGTATTATTACTTTTAATAACTAGAGTTTGAAAGTGAGAGAGATTGGGTAATCTCTTCTGATAATCAGTTGTGACAAGTGGATGGCTTGACCCAGACAGGGCTGAAGTCTCCTCACAGAGATCTCCTTCTCCCTTCCTATACTAAAGCTACTATTCTTAAATAAATAAAGTAAAGAGTAAACTCTAGATGGATTATTGATGATGTTGATTGAAGGTCTTCAGAGTTTGGTGATCTGAATCAACTAACTGCCTATACGATCTTTCAGCAGCAGTAGTAATCAGGTTCAATGAGGATCAATCTGGAGAGGATACCACAAATGGTTACAGGGTTGAAAGCACAAGGCTCTTCTCTTCTGAGGTTTGCTAGGCCTAGGAGTGTCTTATTTCCACCACCCACCTTCGTCCTAGCTCCTCAAACTCAGAGTGAGCTCTGCTCCGATGTTCCCCCTTTTAGAGCCTTATTCCAAACATCATCAATTGCCTTTGCCTTCTTGAGGTTCTGATGAAATGCACCCCATTTAGATTCTACAGGAAAGTATGAGAGGAAAAGGTAAGGAGAATAGAAGAGGCTGATAGAAAGGGTGGTCTATTGGGGGATGCATTGGTTAGAAGCAAAACACTTTTGAGGATAGACAGGATGAAATGAGAGAGTAGGATAAACAGGAAGGAAATAGGATAGAGAGTTAGAACTATGATAAAGTCACAAATTTCTCTAATAAAAACCTCATATTTCAGATATATAAAAAATGAGTTAAAAGTATAAGCATTCTGGTACTTCATCTATTGGTAAATGGATAAACAATACGAACAGGCAGTTTTTAGGTACACAATGAAAGCTACCTATATTCATGTAAAAAAAAGGGATCTAAATCACTATCAATTAATAAATTGAAATTAAAATAACACTGACATACCACCTGACATCTATCATATTAGCTATTGTTACAGAAAAGGAAAATGACAAATGTTGGGGTGGGGGTGTGAAAATTGAGACACTGGGGGAGTTGTGAACTGCTTCAATCATTCTGGAGATCAATTTGGAACTACGTCCAAAGAGCTAAAACACCAAGTATACTCTTTGAACCAGTACATATTATTAACTATGTCTGTACTTTAAAGAGATTTTTTAAAAAGGGAAAGGACCTAAATGTATGAAAATATTGATAGCAAGTTTTGGTGATGGCAAAAAATTTGGAAAGTAATGGGATATCCATCAATTAAGGAATGACTGTACAAACTTTGATATATGATTGTGATGTAATATTATTTTTCTGTAAGAAATGGTTAACCAAGTGACTTCAGGAAAAAACCCTGAAAAGTCTTCCATGAACTGATTTAGAAAGAAGTGAGCAGAACCAGGAGACCATTGTACACAATAGCAGCAATATTAAATATATATGATGAGTAATTACAAATGATTTATCTATTCTAAGTACTACAGTGATCCAAGACAATCCAGAAGGACTCATGTTGAAAAATCTCATCTACCTCCAGAGAAATAACTGATAAAGACTGAATCCAGACCAAAGTATACTCTATTTCACTTTCTTCATTTTTTATTGAAATTCTCTTCCATAAAAGGATAAACATGAAATAAGATTTTGAATGATAGCATATATAAAAACTTTATCAAATTGTTAGTGTCTCAAGCAGTGGGGAGAGGAGAGAGGCAGGTAGAGAATTCAAGACTTAATTTTAAAAAATAAATGTTGAATATTATTTTCTGCATGAGATTAGAGAAAATAAAATACTATCAAATAAAAAAAATAAAGTTCTAGGATTCCATGGCATAAACCAAAGGAACAAGGACTGCTAGGAATTTCAGTTTCAGGTCATATGATGATCTTGTGATGTTGGTGCACATGGGGAGATGAGTCATTGCCTCTGTAATAAGACCACCTAGATGAGTATCAATTTCTGCTAAAAATGGGGGTGGTCCTTCATTACACCTTCTTCAGACATCACTACTTTCACTTTTCTTAGTTCTCTTTTATTTCCTGAAACTTCTGAATGATTAACTCCAAGAAGAGATAATATTGTTTAAAATATTTGACAGATTCCATTCTAAAGTTTATTTTTTAATGATTTTAAGTTCATGATATATGGTTTCTTGAATAAATGCTTTGAGTTACACCTTTATTGACAGATCGCAGGAATTTTTTTTGTAATTTTTTAATTTATTTCTTTTTTTTAATTTAAACATTTATTAATATTCATTTTTAACATGGTTACATGATTCATGCTCCTACTTTCCCCTTCACCCTCCTCATTCCCCCCACCCATGGCCAATGCACATTTCCACTGGTTTTGTCATGTGTCCTTGATCAAGACCTATTTCCAAATTGTTGATAGTTGCATCAGTGTGGTAGTTTCAAGTCTACATCACCAATCATGTCCAAACTGACTCATGTGTTCAAGCAGTTGTTTTTCTTATATGTTTCCTCTCCTGCAGTCCTTCCTCTGAATGTGGGTAGAGTTCTTTACCATAAATCCCTCAGGATTGTCCTGGGTCACTGTATTGCTGCTGGTACAGAGGTCCATTACATTCAATTTTACCATAGTATATCAGTCTCTGTGTACAGAGTTCTTCTGGCTCTGCTCCTTTCACTCTGCATCTGTTCCCGGAGGTCTCTCCAGTTTGCCTGGAACTCCTCCAGTTTATTATTCCTTTTAGCACAATAGTATTCCATCACCAGCATATACCACAATTTGTTCAGCCATTCCCCAATTGAAGGACATACACTCCTTTTCCAGTTTTTTGCCACCACAAAAAGCGCAGCTATAAATATTTTCGTACAAGTCTGTTTATTTATGATCTCTTTGGGGTACAAACCCAACAATGGTATGGCTGGATCAAAGGGCAGGCATTTTTTTATAACCCTTTGAACATGATTCCAAATTGCCAGCCAGAATGGTTGGAACAGTTCACAACTCCACCAGCAATGCATCAATGTCCCAATTTTGCCACATCCCCTCCAACATTCATTATTCTCCCCTTCTTTCATTTTAGCCAATCTGCTAGGTGTGAGGTGATACCTCAGAGTTGTTTTCATTTGCATTTCTCTAATTATTAGAGACTTAGAACACTTTCTCATGTGCTTATTGATACTTTTGATTTCTTTACCTGAAAATTGCCTATTCATGTCTCTTGCCCATTTATCAATTGGGGAATGCCTTGATTTTTTAAACAATTGCTTTAACTCCTTGTATATTTGAGTAATTAGACCCCTGTCAGAATTTTTCGTTATAAAGATTTTTTCCCAATTTGTTGTTTCCCTTCTGATTTTGACTACATTGTTTTTGTTTGTACAAAAACTTTTTAGTTTAATATAATCAAAACCATTTAATTTACATTTTGTAATTTTCTCTAACTCTTGCTTGGTTTTAAAGTCTTTCCTTTCCCACAGATCTGACAGGTAGACTATTCTGTGTTCACTTAACTTGTTTATAGTTTCTCTCTTTATATTCAAGTCATTCACCCATTCTGAATTTATCTTGGTGTAGGGTGTGAGATGTTGATCTAGACCTAATCTCTTCCATATTGTTTTCCAAATTTCCTAGCAGTTTTTGTCAAATAGTGGATATATGTCCCAAAAGTTGGGCTCTTTGGGTTTATCATACACTATCTTGCTGATGTCATTTATCCCAAGTCTATTCCATTGATCCTCCTCTCTATCTCTTAGCCAGTACCATATTGTTTTGATGACTGCTGCTTTATAGTATAGTTTAATATCTGGTACTGCTAGGCCCCCTTCCTTCACATTTTTTTCATTATTTCCCTTGATATTCTTGATCTTTTGTTATTCCAAATGAAATTTGTTATAGTTTTTTCTAATTCAGTAAAGGAGTTTTTTGGTAGCTTGATAGGTATGGCGCTAAACAGGTAAATTAATTTGGGTAGAATTGTCATTTTTATTATGTTAGCTCGTCCTACCCATGAGCAATCAATGGCTTTCCAATTGTTTAGATCCAGTTTTATTTGTTTGGAAAGTGTTTTGTAGTTGTTTTCATATAATTGCTGTGTTTGTTTTGGTAGGTAGATTCCTAAGTATTTTATATTGTCTAGGGTAATTTTGAATGGTGTTTCTCTTTCTACCTCTTGCTGCTCTAGTGTGTTGGAAAAGTATAGAAATGCTGATGATGTATGTGCATTTATTTTGTATCCTGCAACTTTGTTAAATTTGTTGATTATTTCTACAAGCTTCTTAGTTGATTCTCTAGGATTTTTTAAGTTGACCATCATATCATCTGCAAAGAGTGATAGCTTAGTCTCCTCCTTGCCTATTTTGATACCTTCAATTTCTTTTTCTTCTCTAATTGCAACTGCTAGTGTTTCTAGTACAATGTTAAATAATAGAGGTGATAATGGGCATCCTTGTTTTACTCCTGATTTTATTGGGAAGGCTTCTAATTTATCCCCATTGCATATGATGTTTGTTGATGGTTTTAGGTATATACTGTTTATTATTTTTAGGAATAGTCCTTCTATTCCTATACTTTTCAGTGTTTTCAATAGGAATGGATGCTGTATTTTGTCAAAGGCTTTTTCAGCATCTATTGAGATAATCATGTGATTTTTGTTTGTTAGACTGTTGATATGGTCAATTATGTGGATGGTTTTCCTAATGTTGAACCAACCTTGCATTACTGGTATAAATCCCACCTGATCATGGTGGATGATCTTCTTAATTACTTGCTGGAGTCTCTTTGCTAATATTCTCTTTAAGATTTTTGCATCTATGTTCATTAGGGAGATTGGTCTGTAGTTTTCTTTCTCTGTTTTTGATCTCCCTGGCTTTGGAATCAGTACCATATTTGTGTCATAAAAGGAATTTGGTAGGACTCCTTCTTTGCTTATCATATCAAATAATTTGTATAGTATTGGGATTAGTTGCTCTTTGAATGTCTGATAGAATTCACTTGTGAATCCATCAGGCCCTGGCAATTTTTTCTTAGGGACTTCTTAGATGGCTTGTTCAATTTCTTTTTCTGATATGGGATTATTTAGGTATTCTATTTCTTCTGCTGTTAATCTCGGCAGTTTATATTTTTGTAAATGTTCACCCATATCTCCTAAATTGTTATATTTATTGCCATAAAATTGGGCAAAATAGTTGTTAATGATTGCCTTAATTTCCCCTTCATTATAGGTGAGGTCTCCCTTTTCATCTTTGATACTGTCAATTTGGTTTTCTTCTTTCCTTTTTTTATTAGATTGACCAGTACTTTGTCTATTTTATCTGTTTTTTTCAAAATACCAGCTTCTAGTCTTATTTATTAATTCAATAGTTCTTTTACTTTCAATTTTATTGATTCCTCCCTTGATTTTTAGTATTTCTAATTTAGTTTTCATCTGGGGATTTTTAATTTGCTCGCTTTCTAATTTTTTGAATTGCATGCTCAAATCATTAATCTCTGCCCTCCTTAATTTGTTAATATATGCACTCAAGGATACAAATTTCCCCCTGAGTACTGCCTTGGCTGCATCCAACAGAGTCTGGTAGGATGTCTCATCATTGTCATTCTCTTCAATGAAATTGTTGATTGTTTCTATGATTTCTTCTTTGACAAATTGGTTTTGGAGAATCATTATTTAATTTCTAATTAGTTTTTTATTTGCCTGTCCAGGTGCCATTACTAATTATTATTTTTATTTCATTATGATCTGAGAAGGTTACATTTATTATTTCTGCTCTTTTGCATTTGTTTGCCATGTTTCTATGCCCTATTACATGGTCAATCTTTGTGAATGTACCATGTGCAGCTTAAAAGAAGGTGTATTCCTTTTTGTCCCTATTTATTTTTCTCCACATATCCATTAAATCTAATTTTTCTAGGACTTCATTCACCTCTCTTACCTCTTTCTTATTTATTTTTTGGTTTGATTTATCTAGATCTGAAAGAGGAATATTTAGATCTCCCACTATTATGGTTTTACTATCTCTTTCTTGAGCTCTGCCAGTTTCTCTTTTATGAATTTGGGTGCTATGCCACTTGGTGCCTACATATTGAGCAGTGTTAATTCCTCATTATTTATACTGCTTTTAATCAGGATGTAATGACGTTCCCTGTTTTTTTTTTACCATATCTATTTTTACTTTGGCTTTGTCAGAAATCATAATAGCCACTCCTGCCTTCTTTTTCTCATTTGACGCCCAAAAGATTTTGCTCAAACCCTGAACCTTAAACTTGTGTATGTCTACCTGCCTCATGTGTGTTTCTTGTAGACAACATATGGTAGGATTTTGGTTTCTAATCCACTCTGCTATTTGCTTCCATTTTATGAGCAAGTTCATCCCATTCACATTCAGAGTTATAATTATAAGTTGTGCATTCGCTGACATTTTCATATCCTCCCCTATTCCTACCCCTTCTTCTAAAACTATTTCCTTTTAAACCAGTGGTTTGCTATTAAGCCACTATCCCTTATCCCCTCCCTTGATTAACTTCCCTTTCTACCCCCTCTCTTATTATTCCCCTCTTTTTGTTTTTAAAGGCCTAATGAATTCCCTCCAGATTCTTCTCCCCTCTTTTTTTTTGAAGTCCCCACTCCCCTGCTTCCCTTGGTTGATCCCTTCTGACTTTCTCAGTAGGGTTAGATAAGAGTTTTATATCCTAATGGATAGTATAGCTACTCTTCCCTCTCCGGGTTGATTACACTGAGAGTAAGGATTAAATATTACCTCTTAATGCTCTGTTCCTCTCCTTCTTATAATAGTATTTGTCCCCTCTCTTTCCCATGCCCTCTTTTTGTGTAATATAATATCCTATTTTTCTTATTCACTCAAGTTTCTCTTGGTGTCCCCTACTATTCACCCCCCTCTTTCCCACCTCCCAATGTCATCTTAGACCATTTAGTATTCCACCCTCTCCCTGTGAATTATTCTTCTGATTACTATAATAGTGAATACTATAATAGTGAATAGAGTTCACTACCGAGAATTATACATAGCATTTCTCCACATAGGAATACAGATAATTAGATCTTACTGTGGCCCTTAAAAAGGCAAATTTAAAAATTATGAGTTTTCTTTTTTTTCCACTCTGTTTCTTATTCACCTTTTCATGTTTTTCTCGATATTTGTGGTTAGATATCAAACTTTCCATTTAGTCCTGGTCTTTTCTGTGCAAATACTTGGAAATCTTCAATTTTGTTGAATGCCCATACTTTCCCCTGGAAGTATATAGTCAGTTTCGATGGGTAGTTGATCCTTGGCTGAAGGCCCATCTCTCTTGCCTTTCTGAATATCATATTCCAAGCCTTGTGGTCTTTTAGCGTGGAGGCTGCCAGATCCTGTGTGATCCTGATTGGTGCTCCTTGATATTTGCCTGAGGTCTGAGCTCTGGTTTTTCTCAAGGTCAAGCCCCCTGGTGGACTCCCTTGCTTGATCCTCTGTTGGAGGTTCCTTTACAAGTCTCAGGGTGCTGCTTCCACAGTCGTATACCCATCTGCACTTGTTCCCCACTCAGGGTTTCAGAGCCTTCACTTGTGCCTGTGTCTGCCTCCACCCGCACCTCCACCTGCGCCTGCGTTCTGTGTCCCCGCTCAGAGTCCGTGTGCGTTCTTTAGCTTTTTGGGGTCCTAAATCTTGCTTCTCTCAAGAACAGGCCCTGGAGGTGCCAATGACTCAATGGATGCCGAAACTTGCTCTATTTCTTTTGACCTGGCTTTGGTGCTATAGGTGATGTGTGTGGAGGGGGTGAGGGGGGTTGTTGCTCAGCCCGCGATTTAGTGAGAGCTGTTTCACCCCTTTATAGCATGGAAATGTCCCGATTCCACGTGCCTTCCATGCTGCACCCTGTTGTGGGGTCCCTCCATTTGTCTGGATTTGTTTTTATGTCTCCTTGAGGAGTCCTGTATGTTTCAGTCAGGAGGGGTTAAGAGCTGCTTTTTACTCTGTCGCCATCTTAACCCGGAACCAGATTGGAGTAATGTTAAAGTCATTTCCAAGTTCACATATTAGTTTTGCAAGGTGAGGCCACCAATCTGATTAAATATGAAAATGGGTTCAATGAAATAATGTGGCTTCCAGGGCAACGAAAAAAGTAGCTTTGAATTTGTAACCCCTTTGGATTTCAATTCAGATTCTGACTCATCAATGAGGAATTGAGAAAATAGCTTACATTGGAATTTATATTCACATACTTCTAGAATAAGAAGGTATGAGTACTACCAGTGATGGAAGATGCTATCGTAATATACAAGAGGATATTTTAATTTATAGAAATAAGAATATTTTAGTATATGTCTAGAAAAATAACTAAACTAAGTGAATCAGATATCTCCCATAAAGAGCAAGTAATACATTTGATTAAAATTTCACTGATGGAAAGTCAAGTTAGACGAACTTCAATGAAATGAAGTTCAATGTCCCTTTTGAATGACTCATAGAATTTCAGTTTCCAGAGATCTGCTGGGGGTCATCTATACCAACTAGTGATGTACTGACAAATATTCAAGAACTGGCTATTCTCAAAAAAAAATGTATGTATAACATACTTTCAAACTTAATTCCTATTATTAACATTTTCTTCCTCATTTTAATAAGTTTAGACAGTCAACAAAGTAATAAATCAAATCACAATTTGTGATATTTTTTACTTCCAAGATGTAAATGGTCACACTGAAAATTTAGCAATTGACTTAACACAGTTCAAGCTGACTCTAGTTTATCCTTAAGTCCAACATGTTATTGAACAAGAATCTCTACCCTCAACAACAGATTAGTCAAAAATAGTCAAAATTAGTCAAAAATTTTACTTGTTCAAGTAAAATAAGCTTACTTCTATTAACCATTTAAATATGTGAAGGCAACTGTGATCACATTCTGCTCCTCCTAGTACTACCTATAACAGATTATTAGAGTTGTAATGAGGGTTAAATGAGACATCTATAAAGTGTCTGGCACAGATTAAGTACTTAATATTTATTTATTGCTTTTCTTCCTTCTTTGACCCTCAAAAATATAATATCTAGAGGCTGAATCCTAGAATTCCTTTCCCAGTAATCAAATGATCTAATCTCATCTCTCCTTTTTCAACAAAAATATATAGATTGAATCCAACTCTCATTTTGCAAGTGAGAAAACAGAAACTCTGAAAGGTCATCATTTGCCCAGGATCAGAGTGTTTTTTCTGAGGTAGGATTTGAACTGAGGACTTCATGATTCTGAGTTCAACACTCAAATCCATGTGAATTATATCATCTTTCTTAATGCTGGATTTATAACCATACTTTCTTAGTATACAGTGGGAGAAGCATGGCTAGACAAAAATAAATCTAGAAACTATCTAGGGATTTTTTTAATGTGGACTCCTAGTTTAATTGCAGTCAGCTGTGTAATATGGCAGCCAAAAGAAAAGCAATTGTAGTATGATCATAGTCTGTATTAGAGAGAAATAGTATCCAGTCCCAGCGAGGTGATAGTGCAGCTGTACTTGGCTCTTTTCAGATCACATCTGGAATATTATGTTTTGTGATTGCCATCTTGTAGTAAGGATATTGTTAATCTGTAGAACATCTAGAGATTGCAATTAGGATGGTGAAGCTCCCTGAGATCATACAATTTGAGATTCTGTTTTTTCTTCAAATCAATTTCTTCTTTGACTCTCATGAAGCCATGTGGATGGAGAGAAGAAATCATGGGAAAATAACTAATAAAATATTTCGATTTAGATGTGTGTAGTGTATCATACAGTTTGTTGATGTTTACTTTCTTTATGGAGTTACTTCCTTAGTTGTCTTCAGCTTAAGCTAATATCAAAATACAATGTATTTTCTGTGTATATCTAGCTAATTACAGGAAAAGGAGTTTCCAGAGTATTCTTGGTGACAAAGGACACAATATGTGTGTATACACATACATGACTGTATGCATATAAGCGTGTATATCAATCTTTTCAAAGACAGGCACCTTTCAATGATCTAAAGATGAATGATCCACTTTATTGAGGATATATACATGCATGTATACATGCATGAATGTGTATTTTTAGAAGTATAGATCATTGAAAGTTGCCTGTCTTTGAAAAGATTGAATAAATGTATAGGAAATGAAGACATGTCTATGTGCTTAAGAATATCATAAAGACTATTTTATTTATTCTCTCATACATTAGATAAGTAATCATCTACTGAATTCTAAAAAGTGACCAGCAATGTGGACATCCTATTTATTGGCCAAACATTTTCAAATCCAGATTGATAAGAATAACATAAGAATAATATTCTAATGTTTAGAACACTGGAATAGCATTCAGGCATTCTAAATTCATGTCCTAGCTCTGACATTAAATTGTGTTGGCTTTAGCCTATGTATAAGATTAAATATCATAGATTTTTGAGGTGGAAGGGACCACAAAGGTCATATTTTTCAGCCCTTTTGTATTATATATGAGGAAAATGAAAACACATAAGGATAATAACAGGCTAAAGCCAAAGGAGTAGTATATAACATATCTAAGGTTTGAATCCACATCATTGACTACCAACAATACTTTTTTTTTCTTTATGCTAAATATCATTAAGGGGCAGCTGAGTGGCTCAGTGGATTGAGAGCCAGGCCTAGAGACTGGAGGTCCTAGGTTCAAGCCCGGCCTTGGACACTTCCAGCTGTGTGACCTTGGGCAAGTCACTTGACCCCTACTGCCCACCCTTACCACTCGTGGGCCAAGGACAGTCCCTAGCCTGGATGAAAAAAAAGGAGGAGGGTTGGGCATGGGGCTAGCAACCCCACCCTGTAAAAACTACATCTGCTAAAGAAACTGCAACCTAAAGTAGGGGCAGCTGGGCTAGCTCAGTGGATTGAGAGCCAGTCCTAGAGACGAAAGGTCCTAGGTTCAAGTCCGGGCTCAGACACTTCCCAGCTGGGTGACCCTGAGTGACTGTGTGTCCCATTGCCTACTGGTTGTGGCCCTATGCTCCTAGAATGGAGTCCCAGGATAAAATATATATCATTAACTTTAATAAAAGCAAGGTATAAATTGGTCAAAACAAAACAAAACAAAGACAATGCCACAGACCCTACTCTACTTTTCCCACAGAGATTCAATGGAATATTCATTAATAAATTAACAATATATGTTAAATTCTTACTGTGAACTAGACAATGATGATACAATAACAAAAAATGACATTTATTGCCTTTAAGGAGCTTATATTCTATTAGTAGAAACAAGAAAATTCTATGACTAGCCCTGAATGCACACTAATAACATTGTTGCTTAAATAGTAATTTAATGATTTCCTGAATTACTCTTCTCACAAGTCCTTGTTCAACCTTGAGACAAAGATATCCATCTCCCTAAAATGTATATGGAAAATGACAGCCCATTTTTAAGTGTAGCCTTCAGGTTACTAACAAAATGCCATTTGCCTCTCAAAATGTGCCAAGTTAAAGAATGTCTGATTCAATTAAAAATATTTAGTATCATTTTTTTCCTAGGGAAGTTTAGAAGAGTTTCAGGAGTTGACTCATTGAATTCCCTTTTTTGAATTTGGCTTATACCTTCCTTGAATGTGATGGCCAAGAGAAGGTATCAATGATTTGATTTGCTTTCTCTGTTGCTTTGTACCATAAATCATAGCTAAGCTCAAACAGCTTGTTTCCTTGACCGCCTTGTTTTACTATCACATTTAAGGCCAATGCTGATGTTACAGAAACCTTTACTAGTGAGAGACAAAATATTGAAGTCTAATTGAACAAGACAGACATTTCAAATCCTTAGTCAGAACAGACCTTTGAGGAAAGCTCTTTGCCAATGATTAAGATGATTAAGCCTATTAAGAAAAGGAATACAAAGATCACGTCTGTAAGGTTCATTCTTGCCCATTTCCAATCCGCCTGCTCCAAGCAATATTATTACTTCATTGATATTGGCATTCAAAAATTTCCAGCTATGGCATAATATGATTTGTACAAAACAAAGACCATTCATTCAGGATTTATACATTTTACCTACAAAAAGCCCAAAATCAACAACAAATTTATGTTGCTGTAGTTAAGAGTTGCTAAATTAAAGAATATATTTCTAAATTTCAAACTTAAGTTTTCAATATCAATGTGAAAGACTTAACTCCTCTAAGCAATTCAGTGATCCAGGACAATTCTGAGGGACTTATGACAAAGAATGCTATCCACCACCAGAGGGGTAAAAACTGTTGGAGTTGGGATGTAAATCAAAGCTTACTATTTTCCACATTAACTTATTTATGTTTTTATTTTGGAATTTTGTTTTTTATGAGTATTTTCTTATATGGAAGTATGTTTTGTATGATAATACATGTATAATCCAGATTGAATTGCTTACCATGTCCAAGAGAAGGGAGAGGAAGACAATTTGGATCTTATAATTTCAAAAAATATATGTTAAAATTGTTATTATATGCAATTGGAAAAAATAAAATATCTTTTAAAAATCAATATCAATGTATATAGACACATTTCCACTGCCTTCTCACATATATTAGAAATTGTGAAATAATTGTTACTATATATAAAAAAGAATTGGCTTCTTGTTTAGATGCATCATTTACTTTCTCTTCAGCTGCTTCATAAAAGAAGACAGCTACAACTTTCTATGAGTGTTTCTGCATTTCAGTGGTTTTTATGAAACAAACACTAAAACTCTTTTGGGATAAGTTGGCTACAGAAGGAAAAAATGAAAACATTTCATCAGGAGGCATGTTGCAGTTCCAGACAAACCCAGATGAATTCACAGTGCAGAATTTAAAAGAAAATATTATCCTTATTTTGTGGTGCCTTTGCTCCTGCCAAACCATTTATTTTTCTACCATCCTTTAAAATGTTGGTCATCTATATCCTAGAATGATAAAGAATTAGTAAATGTTAAGGCTATGAGACCTTCTAGATAGCCTGTTCTTTGGTTACAGGGCATTAGAATTTGAGAAGGTATTAGAGGTTACCTATCCCAAACCAAATATCACATAAATCCTCTTTCCAACATACTAAGTGACCAATTTGAAGGTCTGAAAACATATAAGATAGGGGAACCTATTGTCTTCCATTTCATGTTGGAATAGTTCTGATTATTTCTCCCAGTTCCAACTTCTAGGATCAAGTTAACCAAGTCTTTTTCCTCTTTCCTATGAAAATATTGCATAGCCTAAAGAGCATTGATTCTACAATCAGAGGACTTGTGTTCAAATACTGCCCTGATACTTACTGTGCTCCCTTGAGCAAATTACTGAACTTCCTCCCCTTAGGCATTGGTTTCCTCAGTTGTAAAACAGTAGGTTTACATTGAGAGCTTCTGAAAATCCTCTCCAGTTTTAGGCCTGTGATGCAAAAAAATTCTTCAAATATTTGAAGACAACTGTTATGCCTTCTCTTCTTCAAGGTAAATATGAACAATTTTTCAGTGATTTTTCTGCAGTGTGATCTTTTGGGTGTTTCTAGTTTATGAATGTCTTTCTGAAAATCTGGATCTTAGACAAAAACACAAAGCTCCAAATGTGATTCCACCAAGGCAGAATATGTCAAGATAGTTCCAATTTCACAAATAAGAAAACTGATACTCAAAATATTTTAAGATTCCTCATGTCATACTGTTTTCTGATGTTGAGTTCGAAAACTCATTAAATACCGAAATCATTTTAAAATGAACTACTATGTAGTCATGCCTCCTGTTTTGTATTTGCATTTTTTTTACTTTAAATGTAAAACTTGGCTTTTATATAAACTAGATTTCAGTTGAGACTTTTTTCTTCCTTTCTTCATCTTTGAATATATAGCTTTATGTAATTTTCAGTTGTGATTATCCCATAGATGTTTTTATTCAAATAAATGATTAAAATAATATTAAATGGCATCAAATCAGGCACATATACCTAGGACTCTATTAGAGATGTTTTCTTAAGCACTGAGCCACTGACAACTAGTTATTGAATCTAACAATTCATCCAGTTATATCTAGGGCAGTGATGGGCAAACTTTTTAAAGAAAAGGCCAAAGGAAAGGAAATGCTCATCTGTCAGTCTGTTTCTAAGGCAACTCTTTTGAAGTTTCATTGTACTGTATCCTACTCATTGTATTCATCAGATTAGGAATAATTTCATGCTGCCAGATAGAACATTTCTGGCCTGCGGGCCATAGTTTGCCCATCACTGCTCCAGGGAAACATATAAACTCTTCTTGTCATTTTAACCTTTTCTGGTCCATTCCTAGTTTTCTAGGCTTCTTATTCATTATTTCCTTCCACTGTGATTGAACGATACTTGCCTGATGGCTTTTCTCAGTTTCCTATCCTTGGTCTCTGTGCTTTCACATTAGATTTTCCCCAGTCAGATAATGATCTCCTTCCTCCCCTCCATCATCCTTATATTCCTTTAAGACTCCTCTCAAATGCCACCTTCCACAGGAGGTCTTTATAGCCAACTTTCTAACATGCCAGATAATAGTGTCTTCCCCTCAAAGGTCACCTCTTCACTCTTGTAACATTAAATATGCCTTTTTATTTATTTACACATTTTCTGCAACATTTTAAAATTAGATTCTTGAAAAATGGAATTATTTTTGCCTTTTATTTGTATTTCCAGCCATTTCTGGAACAATGGAACCATTGGAACAATGCTTGGTACATAGTAAGTATTTAATAAATGATTGCTGATACTTTGCTTTGCTGTTATTTTGTTGAGAAGATAATGTCAAATAATTTTCCTAAAATCAAGATAAACTTCATAGATAAATATGTACAAATTACATAGAAAGTAATTGGGAAAGGAAAGAGTACATAAAAGCATCAGATAGGAAGAAGTACCTGAATTGATCACTGAAGGAAACTAGGTATTCCAAGAAACAGAGTTAAGAAAAGACATCATTGAAGAGATAGGGGTCAGTTTTTGTTGTGATGGTGCATACTATAGCTCTGAGTCTAGACATTTCTAACACAAGAGACTGGTTAGGACAAAGATCAAGTAGGACAAGAATGCAGGTGAAGACAACTTTTGGTTGATCAACTCTTTTTGGAATTAGGGGAAATCATTTGGAATTGAGTTTTCTTCTTTAATTATAAAGCAGTGAGTTTAATATATGGGTAAATTATTGAGGAAAAGTCTAAAAATATTGGGGATATTGTTTTCTTGGACATTTCTTAACTCCTTTAGTACCTGAGAATTCACTTTAATTAGGCCTAATTTGAGTTCAGTATTAGCATATACATGCTATCTTGTGATTTTCTCACTCATGTTAATGAATAACTCCCTAGAAGCCATTGTTTTTATTCTACCTTTGTCCATCAAAAGATTATCCCTCTTGGCAGAGAAATAAAGGGGAAAGAATTGTGGAGCATCTCTCCTTTTACTTCATTGTCAGTTACTATCCCATCAATCTCATGCAATGGTCTAATCCCTTACCTGATGCTCTTTCCAAGTAAAGTTTCATTTTTTTGTAAAAATGAAAAAGCAACAGACTTTTCATTGTCCTTTATTTGTCAAAATTCAGCTCATTCCAAGCTTTAGCGCTCAAGCACTATTTTTGCAGGAACATGCTAAATTTTTATATTCATCCTCCAGTACCAATATGCTCTTGCTTCCTTCTTCTGTAAATATTTTTTTAAAAAAACTAATATAATGCCCTTTAAGCACTGTCTCAAGTGGAATAGTTATGCTTTGTTGAGAAATCTCAACATAGATTATTAATCCAGTATGCAGCAAAGAGAGGAAAATTTATTTTTCTTCATTCTCCCTAATCACAGGTTTTTAATGGCTATAAAAACAGACCCATAACTTGAACTTTGATTCCTTCAAGTGTATAGCATAGATGAGTTGTGATGGTGGGAATGATACTGATGGAAATTAACAAATTAATGACAAACATGGGAATAATATTTTGTAAAAATAACCCATTAGTTTGAAAGCAGACTAAATCATGCTATATTTCAGTTTCTTCACTTTTTATTTGACTTTTTTTCCACATGATTGCACATGTAAAAACTATATCAGATGGATTACTATTTTAGGGAGGGAAGAGGGCAGGAAGGAAGGGAAAAACAATTTGTAAGTCAAAAAAAATTTTAAAAAACATTAAAATTGTTTTTACATATTATTGGGGCAAAATAAAATAATATTTTTTAAATTCTCAAAGAGATTGTATCATAAACAGTGCATAAATTATAGATTTGATTATTTTGAGATCATCTTTTAGTGCTATCATTGCAAATGTGACATGGGATGATTCCAGCTAACGTAGGTATGAATTTGAATACCTATCAGAAGATAATTAGTTCAGAAAAGTTAATTCATGAGATGTAATTCTATGGGGTATGTAGACCAGATAGATATTTACCAACACAATGGTACCAACATGACACTGAAAGATTGAGGTTAAAAAATAAATTACAACTCCTTCACCTAAGTCACTCATCTTCACTACTCACTGACAAATTAAATGGATGTACCATATAGCCTAAAGACAGTATGTACAACTGATGGTTTCTCAGATATTTCCCCAGGTACATTTTGGCATGCTCCTTTTCAGAAGAAATTTGAAGTTGCACCATATAAAATGTGTTATACCTCATTACATGAACAGATTCAAAGAAAATACCACTGCTTTTCCTCTCCAATATTAATTAAATGCTCTAGAACTGATAAATTCTTCAGTGCACAAATAAAATGATTATTTTTCATTTGGCATCATCTATGCTAAGGCAGATGATTAGCCTGTTTAAAATTAATTCTTATCATTTAACAATATTTCAAAATAAATTAATTAAAATTGCTTGACACTGTTTCCTGATTCTTGGTTTGAGGTTTGCTGAACTTAAAATCACATGATACAAAATGGTAAACAGTGTTTATTTATACTAGCAGGCTTTCACTTCAGTGTCAAATGCACTCTCTTGTATTTGTGGGACCTCAACTCCACCTCTTGGAGTATTATAAAAAATATTAACCCTTCCAAATACCTGAATTTTACCTTACAACTTTGAGGAATGTCTGTGACCTCCACATCTTCTCAGAAAAGGGTCTTAAACTAGATTTCAGAACTCATGTACTTGAATGGGGAAAGAAATTATAATTTCATTTTCTCTAATTTCTAACTAAACTTTAGCATTTCAATTAAAAAAAAAAGATTCTAAGACTTCCAGTGGCAGCTATGTGGCTTAGTATAAAGGGAGACAGATTAAAGATGGGAGATTTTGTGTTCAAACCTGGTCTCAGATAATTCCTAACTGCATGACCCAAGGTAAGTCACTTAACATCAATTGCCTAGCCCAGTGTTGGTGAACTTTTTAGAGATGGAGTACTGGGCCCCCGCTCCATTCAACTCTCACCCCCAAGGTCAAATGCGGTGCCCATCTCCCCAGAGATTGAGTCCCATGCCCCACCCCACCCAGGAGAACAAGTACCACACCCAGCACCCCCATTTTCTTCTCCCCCCTCTTACCCCAGACAGGGGAGGGAGCTTCCCAACAGGGCTGGACAGAGGGGTGGGTGATGACTGGTGCATGTGGAGAAGGGGGGGAGATTGGCCATAACTATCACTCCACTCCCCTTTAGTTTTGTGCCACACTGTGAGTTATGGTCCCTTCAAACCTAGCTCTTCTCCAACCCCACCACAGGAATCACCTTCACCAACAGACTAAATGGGCTGATGTCTGTGCTTCACCTTCACACAGCATGTGACACTCTCCTCCCCAGCACTTTACTCCATACAGGGGAGAAAGGAAGCTTTCCCATTGGCTACTAGGAAGAAGAGTAAGGAAAATGAAGCATGTCCTCAGGTGCATGGATTGGGGGAGGGGAAAAGCTTGGCCCCATGTTCCTCTGCCTTTCTACTGATGAATTCTGGCAGGAGACAACAGATGTATCCATAGGGAGGGTTCTGCATGCCATTTTTGGCATTCATTCTATAGGTTTACCACCTCTGTCCTAGCCCCTTCCACTCTTCTGCCTTGGAAGTGATACTTAATATCATTAAGTTTTGTTATGTTTTGTTTTGTTTTTAAGAACTTCAAAGGCTTCATCAGATTTCTAAAGGGGTCAATGATACAAGCAAAGGAAAAGAGTTTTCTATAAGGAGTTTAGAATATATTTTAGAGATCTAATTTATGTGTCAGAGAAGGTCAGGTAAGAAACAAAAGGAAAGATTAGGTCAATTTTAAGTGGTATTTACTGAAACCACCCTACTATTCAAGGTGGCTTTGATATTTGCTTTATCTGCCTAAAAAGGAAAGATAATGAATGACCTAAACAACTAATTGAGGTTGGACACATGTATTATTTTTTTATATTGAGAATCAGAACTTCCTTCATTTGAGGAGTTATTTTTGCTAAGGAGATGAAACAGATATATTTTGTATTATAAAAATTTTTTGCCTGTACTTTAAAAGTTTTTTTTTTCAGAAACGAAACTGCTAGTAACATTAGATCACTCACTAAAAGTTCAGCAATGATTTTTTCCCCTTTGTAGTTTTTCTGAGAAGACTTATTGTACAATCTTTCCTCTATACTCTAAAATTAAAATTGTTTCTTTTTCAATATTGTTCTTGGGTCATTTATTTGTTGTTGTTCTTGCTGTTATTCAGTTTTTCAATTATGTTCAACTCTTTGTGACCCCATGGACCATAAAACCTCAGCCCTTTCTATACTATACTGTATTCTGAAATCTTCTATCCAGCTAATATTCTTTACTCCCACAGCACTATATATAATATATATATATGTATATATATATATATATATATACGTATATATATGTGCTATATCTTATCCTCTGCCATCACCTTGTACTTTTGAGTTCAGTCATTCCCAACATTACAGGTTTTTTTTCTTTTTTGAAAATCATATTTAATTTTTTAGTCAATTACATGAAAAACATAGCATTTTAAAAGGTTGAGCCAAAATCTGACCCTCCCTAATTTTATCACTTCCCCCTCCCCTCCCTGAGACAGCAAGCAATCTATAATAGTTTATACATGTGTAATAGTGTAAAATGTTTTTCTGTATAAGTGTCTGCAAAATAAAATTATTTGAACAAAAGAAAAAAGATAAATAGATAAATTATTTGAACAAAAGAAGATAAAAGATAAATTATTTGAACAAAAGAAAAAAGTGAAATAGAACATATATCAGTATCTATTCAGATTCCTTCAGTACTTCCTCTGGAGGCAGATGGTACTTTTCATCATGAGTCCTTGGGGATTCTCTTGTATTACAGTATTGCGAAGAATAAGTAAGCCATTAATAAATGTTCCTTATAAAATTATTGATGTCATTATGTACAATGTTGTCCTGGTTTTGCTCACTTCACTTTGTATCAGTTCATGCAGGGCCTTTAGGTATTTTTCGAAATCAATCTTCTCTTTTTTTATACCACAGTAGAATTCCATTACAATCACATATCACAACTTTTTCAGACATTCCCCAATTGATAGATATCACCTCACTTTCCAATTCTTTGCCACCACAAAGAGAGCTGCTATACATTTTTTTTTGTACAAACAGGTCTTTCCCCCTTTTAAAAATATCTTTGGAATACAAACCTAGTTGTAGTATTGCTGGATCAAAGGATATGCACAGTTTTAAAGCCCTTTGGGCATAGTTCCAAACCACTCTCCAGAAAGGTTAGATTAATTCATTCCACCAGCAGTGGATTAGTATCTCAATTTCCCCATACAACTCCACCATTTATTATTTCTCTTTTCTGTCATATTAGCTAATATGATTGATGTAAAGTGTTACCTCAGAGTTGCTTTAATTTTCATTTCTTTAATCAAGTGATTTAAAATATTTTTTCATGTGCCTATATCTAGCTTTGATTTTGTCATCTGCAAACTATCTATTCATATCCTTTTAGCATTTATCAACTTAGGAATGAATTGTATTAAAATTTGACAAAATTCTTTATCTATTTGATACTTGCTATAATTCCTCCCCATCCCAACTCCCTGATTTCTTGTTTTAATCTTGACTGTATTGTTGTTGTTGCTTTTTAATGTAGAAACATTTAGTATAATATAATCAAATTTATTCATTTTGTTTCCTATAATGCTTTCTTTTTTTAGTCAATAATTCTTCCCTTATCCATAGATTGGACAGGAAAACTATTTTATGTTCCTTTAATTTGCTAATGGTAGCATCTTTGATGTCTAAATCATGTATCAATTTTGACCTTACCTTGGAGTACTATGTAAGTTATTGATCTATACCCAGCCTCTGCCATAACATTTTTCCTGTTTTCTAGCAGTTTTGGTTAAACAGTAATTTTTTCTCACAAAAGCTTGGATCTGCCACTTATCAAACACTGAAAATCTATGGCCTTTATGGTTATAGTATTTCTGGGATTTTTTTCTTTGGGGATCTCCTTCATAAGATGATTCTTACCATTTTCATTTTATCCTCTGCTTCTAGGATAAAAAGGCAGTTTTCCATGATAATTTCTTGAAATATGATGTCCAGGTTCTTTTTTTTTGCTTATGGTTTTTAGCTAATCCAATAATTCTTGAATTATCTTTCTATGACTTGTTTTCCAGGTAACTTGTTTTTTCAATGATAATTTTCACATTTTCTTTTATTTTTTCATTCTTTTGATTTTATATGATTGAAGCCTGATGGAGCCATTAGTTTCTATTTGCCTGATTCTATTTGGGGGGGGATATTTTTCCAGTGAACTTGTTTATGTCCTTTTCCATTTGGCTGGTTTTATATTTTTAAGAATTTATTTTCTTCAGTGAATTTTTATGCCTTCTTTCTGACTGGCTCAATTATGCTTTTTAAGGAATATTTCCTTTGGCAAAGTTTTGGATATCTTTTCTCATTTTTTTTTGTTTCATTTACCCAGCTGTGGATTTTTTATGGTTTTCTTGAATTATACTCATTCCAGCCCACCCCTGATTTTTCTTCTAAATCTCTTATTTGGTTTTTAAAGTCTTTAAAAATCTTTTGGGGCCTGAGCCAGCCCATTTTATAGTTTTCTTTTATGCTAAACATGCAGTTATTTTTCCAGTGGTGTCTTCTTCTGTGTTTGTATCTTCATCCTCTCTGTCACTATAGTAACTAGGGTTAGATTCTTTTGGGGAGGTCATTTTATGATTTTTTACTATATAATTAAGTTGAGCTTTGTTTTACTCTTGAGGTTCTTGGGAGAGGACCTTGTATCACCCAGTGTGATGTGATCTGCCCTTCAGATTTACCAGGAGAAATTTGAAACTATCTCTTTACCTAATCAGGTTTCCCAACTCCCATGATAGAGATTATTTGCTTATTAAGACATTGGTGTACTGGACAACCCAAAGTTGGAAACCCGGGACTGGTTTTGATTTTAGTCTCTCCAAACATTATTGAAGATCATCCTATATGGCAAGGACAATCTTTGATACAGACCAAGCTATACTTGGAGATCATGGACAGGGTTATTTGTTGAACTAAATAAAAGTGGATCCATCTGTTGAAATTAGCCATTCTTGCATAGTGCTATGATAATGGAATCTCAAGGAGTTCTGAGACATGAATAACTAGGTAGATTCTAGCATCTGTGGGAACAGGGTATAGTAAATAATCTATCAGATTCAGTTTATTCATCTTTAAAATAAGTGTTGAGATAAATGGCCTCAAAGGTCTCTTCCAGCTTCAAATTTATGCTTCTATGACTATGATGTCTGACTATAATGAATATCAGAAATTAATACGACTACTAGGTTTGTACTCAAAGGAGATAATAAAAAGGGTTATACAAAAATATTCATAGCCTCACTCTTTGTGGTGGCAAAAAATTGGAAAATGAGGGGGTATCCCTTGATTGGGGAATGGCTGAACAAAATGTGGTATATGATGGTGATGGAATACAATTGTGCTGTAAGGAATAATGAAATAGAGGATATCAATATGAACTGGAAAGACCTCCATGTACTGATATGAAGTGAAATAAGCAGAAGCAAGAAAACATTGCATACAGAAAGTGAAACATTGTGGAATGATCAAATTTAATCAACTTTGCTAATTAAGAGAAAGAATGATATCCTCTATGAAGGAAAGAACTGTGGGAGTAGAAACACAGAAAAAAAAGCATATGATTTCTCAGTTGTTTATATGGCATATGATTTGGGGTTTTGGTTTTAAAAGATTGCTTTATTAGAAATATGAAAATAGGTATCAAGTGATAACACATATATAATCCAGGACAATTGCTTGTCAGCTCCAGGAGGAGGAAGGGAAGAAGGATGGAAAATAACATGAATCATGTAAGCATGGAAAAATATTTTTAAAAAATTTAAATAAAAGAATAAAAAGAGCAAGAACAAGATCTAAAAATGATAAAGTAATTAAGGATTAAATAATACATGTAATAGAGGTCAGAAAGAAAATGAAAATCAAGAATCTGAGTAAATAAGAATAAAGGAATCACAGTCATATGCATAGAAGATAAAAAGAGAAATTTCTAGTATTGGAAGAACTTTATACAGACAGATCCTCCAATACTCAATTTGTAGAACTAAGAATTAATCTGATAATTTGGAGAGAAAAAATATTGGAATAATTTTTAGAAAATGTAAAAATAAATCTGTTATCTGTGACTCAGAGACATAACTTCTAGGCATATACACTAAGAAGGTCAAAGATCCCTTATACACTGAAATATTCAGAGCAATAATTTTTTATAGTTAAAAAAGACCTGGAAACAGTTTACTATCAACAATAGGGAAATTATAAAGCAAATCGGGAAATATGAATATAATGAAATATTATTACTCTATAATAAATTAAAAACAGGAGAATTTAGAAACACATGAACACACGGAAAGGCTTGTATTTATGGATCATTATGAGGAAAACAATATGCTTGATTATAATTATACAAATAGAATCAAATCAAAACAAAACAAAATCCCTGAAATTTACCCATTGTGAAACAAAAATAACCAAATATGGCTCCAGAGGAGAGATAAGAAAAGCATCCTGCCTCTTTTCTTTTCAGAGGTTAGGGACCATGGATATAAGATATTGTTTATATATTGTTAGATATGAGTAAAGTCTTTTTTAAGCTACTTCTTTTTGCATTTTTTGTTTTTGTTTCTTTTTTGTTATAGAGGATGGCTTGCTGGTTAGGAAAAGAGAAAATGAATTAAAAAATGGATGCACTATGCAAATAAGAATTAGAAATAATTTTTAATCCCTTACCTTCTGTTCTAGAATTAATACTAAGTATTGATTTCAAGGCAGAAGCATGCTAAAAGTTAGGCGATTGGGGCAACCCAGGACTTCCCAAATCTGGGCCTGACTTTCTATCTGCTGAGCCACCACCAAGCAGCCCCCAGAAATAATTTTTTTAAGAATCAAGGAGCATAAATGTATTGAAGGTCACAAATGAGGAAGAAATGCATCCTGGCAAATAAAGCAAGTCAAAATGTCAGAAATCTGAGTTCCAGATTATTAACCTGTTTTGGTAGTCAGGCTGGTCTCTTGATGGGAGAGAACCTCCTGTTAATTACTGAATAGGTTTGACGCTAAAAATTACTAGAAATCAAAAAATACTTGTGAAATGAAAAGATGACAATAAGGAAAGAAAGTTGAGATAGCTCTTTACAAATATACAGAAGCAATGTTGTATAGTGATAAGAATTTTTGATTTGGAGTAAAATGACTGGTTTTTATTCTTGATTCTGAAACATTATAGTTGATACTCTGAAGATGCCATTGACTCCCTCTAAGCCTCAGTTTTCTTTTTTTTTGAAAGAGACCATGCAACATTTCAACTACATTTCATTTATGGGGTGATTTAAGGAAAATACTATCTATAATTTAAACCCTCCTACATGTAAATATGAACTGTTGTTATTTATTAACTAAGTTTTGACCTAAAGTATTGCTCTCAGTTAACATGCATTCCCAAATATTTTTTGAACCTAATATTAATGTTTAATAATAATAGAATGATTTTAAATTCTTCTTTATAAGTTTGGTCAATTAGATTTTTATAAATTAGGGAGAGATAAAGAATTTTTTAAAAACTCAATCATTTGTAGTCTGCTGAATGTAGCCCATGATAAATGTTAAACAACCTTGGGTAATAAACCTAAAAATATATAATTAAACTACTAATAAATCTTATTTTGATGAGAAGCATCTGGTCTGTTCCTTTGTGCTTTGGGGCAGTCTTATCTTTGCAATGTGATTTGGGTAATATTTCAAATTAATCATTTTTAAAGAAATTAAACTTTTCATGGAATGCTAGAGAACTGGCTCTGAATCTTAATATCACTTCTGTTTCATAACAATATTTTCATATTTTATTTTGTTTAAAATCTTTTTGATATCTTTGTTTTGTATGACCTTTATTTCAGAATATATTTCTCCTCCTTCCTGACCCAAGATATCATCCTTTTTAAAAAGTAATAGAAAAGAGAATAAAATTATAGTTCAGCATATAATTTTACCAACATAGCAATAAATATGGATGGTGTGAAATTTTCCTTACCCAATGTACTCCACCTCTGTACATGTGAGGTGAAAGAAATAGGGTTTATTTTCTTGTCTTTTTCCAGGACAAGCCTGATGACTATCAACATGTTGCTCATTGTTCAGTTATATCCAACTGCTTTTGACCTCATTTGGGTTTTGGGGGGCAAAGATGTTGGAGTGCTTAAGTAATTTGCCCAGAGTCATACAGCTAGTATCTGAGACCAGATTTGGACTCAGGAAGATGAGTCTTCTTGACTCCAGGCCCAGGTTTCTGCCATATATTCAATCCACTCATGTGCCACCCTATAAAAAAAAATAGCACTGCTTTTGAAACCCTGGAATTCTAATTAGGTGTTAAAAGTTAGTATTCTGGACTTTGAAACCTAAAATACAAATTGACATCTTGATCTGACTATTTTTAAAAAATGCTTACATTTAATAGTCTATCTGGAATCATTTGTTTAATAAAAAAATCTACAGTATATATAGATTCTATGCCATTGTTCAATTGGAAATGGGGAAATCTCCAATAAATTCCCTCAATCAAGTGAAATTTATTTTCTTAGAATTTATTTTCTTGACTAGATTTTTAATAGAAAAAAGTTTTTGACCAGGTGACAGCATGCTATAATTAGAAAAATATTTAATTTGTAATCAAGGTATATGAGTTTGAACTCCAATTGGACCACTGACTACTTATGGAGCCTAAAGCGAGCGATTTAGGTCCTTTAAATTTGAAGTTTTTCATCTATAAAATGGGGATAATGGTATTCTCATGTCTTATTTTAGAGAATTATTGTGAGAATAATATAAAGCAATATATCTGAAGGATTTTGCAAACCTCAGCTGTCTACATAAGTGGAAGTTATTCTAATTTCCACATGCCTAAGTGAAAAACATATAAAAATTATTGAAAAATTGTTGGAAAGAACAAAACTCACAAATCCCCACAAACATATATTCTAATCTATGATAAAATCTAAAATATCAAGCAAAACAAACCTCAGATTAAAATAGTTATATTCAAACTGAGCAGTTTACATTTACCAGATTCTGTCCTTCCCTGCTGAGCAGACATGAGTCTTGGAGCAATGTTTGAGGTCACTAAGGGTAGACAAATGGAAGAATTTACCTCAAGGCAGACTGAGCACAAAGTCAGAGGTGAGATCCCAGTCTGTGGGGGCAAAATCAGAACCAGAAAGAGAGGTTATTGAATGGAGAAAGGGCAAGATGGTGTCGAGGATATAAGAAGAAAAAAACAACAAAATAACAAAGAAAACAAACTCCTGTTGACTGATTTCTGCTGTGAAGGCTGCCCTTTTGTTTGGGAGGAAGTGTTTTGACTTTGCCCTTTGCCCACTGCCTCTTGGCTATTTTGTGCTTTAATTCATTCAAAGATTGAAAGTTGCATGTCTGCAAACTCCTACCTGTTCTTTATTTGGTTTAAAATCAATCCAATTACAACTTATTGCTTTTGAATCATTTCTATTTCCCAGAATCTATCTTCTTTCCTACCTATAGTCATTCTTATAAAATATTTTAAAGAAATATAAATATATAAACAGTTCAGTAAGATAGATAAATATACCAAACAAGTCTTACAACCAGTTTTACATCCACAGCTAGTAAATTGATATTCATAAAGCACAGGTACAATCATGTCCTAACACCTTTCTTACTTTGTTATCATTTTTTCAGTGGAGAAAATATACTATTTTCATTGGTGATGATAGTGGCAAGATGACATTTGTTTGTACAACCTCAGCCATTTTGGAAGGATATCAAGGTAGCACATGAAATAAAAATTGGATGTCTATCTGTATGTCCAAATGAATAAGAAATTTATAATGGGAGTAAAACAATATTAAAGTGCCTATGGGGCTAATTTATCAAAATATATGATGGGGATGAGATTCCAATAAAACAATGGAAATTATCCCAGATTAGCACCTGTATTTTTTTAAAATCCAAGACATCAATAACTACTGATTCACACATTACCTTCTTATCATCTCTATAAAATATTTGTGAATAGTCTGAATTCAATGAGGGTTTCAGTGATAGAAATATGAGTAGGAAATAAGGAGGGCTTTTGTGGATGATTCTCTACAGCAGACCCATATTTATAGTCTTACAAATTTCCAAGAAATCTAGAACATGTAATATCCAATATTTAAAAAAAGTCATTTGATTCAGTAAAATAAAATGGAATTTAGAAAGTGTACCTCAAACAAATTCTCATAAAAATGTAAAGTATAAAAACTGTAAGACAGATGCAATAATGGAATGAAGTTGGTAAAGCAATCTGTTAGTGGTAATATTGACCAATCTGTAAAGAAGTGTCATGAAATATGGTGTTATATGTATATTTAGAAAAAAAATGTATATAGATTAGAAAGTTCCCCAAGTGTGTCTCTTCCAGATGACTTGGTAGTATGTAAACAAAATCCGTAAACATGTTGAAATATAATACAACATCATACAGGGTTTAATAATGTCTATTGGGTATAGAATACTGTGCTAGGGAGCAAAAGAAATGTTTAAAAATTGTCTAAAACATACTTTTTACCAATATAGAATTTACATTCTAATAAATGGAGATAAGATACCTACCCAGATGGCTATAAAGAATAATACCACTTGCTAAACTGGCAAGCAGCTAGTTGGTACAGTGGATAGAGTACTGGGCCTGTGATAAGGAAAATCTGAGTTTGAGTCTAACATCAGACACTTGTTAACTGTCTCATCCTGGTACAGTTGCTAGAACATGGTAGACACTTAATAAGTGCTTCTCCTTCCTGCCCCATCCCTGAAAATGCATTAAAGGATAACAAAACAAAGATACTATATGATTCTGCAAAGGGAGAACATTGTCAATGAAGAAGATCATGGAAGCTTCATGAAGGGATTGATGTTAAGGTGTTTAAAGAATGAGTAGGAATTTAATGGGGACATTTAGGATAGGAGACATAATGAAGAACTAGAGGGAGGAGATGAAAATATGAAGCATAAAGCATGTTGGGAAGGGGAGAGAGAAATTTGTTAACTTTGTGTGAAGAACAATGAATATACAGAAATAATATGAGTTTGGGAAGGAAGAAGTTAGAATCTTTCTGATCACAGGCAAAGTAGTCTTGAAATCTTTGGCCTATCTCTTTTCTTACCCCAGAAACATATTTTCCAATATATTTTTTGTCATCTTTTGATATCATTTTCCTCCTCATGGGATTGAGTCTGAATAATTAATTAATAATTATTTATTAAATCATTATTTATTTTATGCCTCACACTGTCATAACCTCTGAGCACAGAAAGAAAGACCCATTGAATAGAGTGATGAATTTAAATCAGAAAGACCTGAGCTTAAATACTTTCTCAGACTTATAAAAACTGAACAATCCTGGGCAAGTGATTTCACTTTTGGCCTCAGTTTGCTTGTCTATAGAATGGAATGAAAGTTGTATCCACCTCATAGACTTCTGAGAGTCAAAGGAGATCATACATTTATTTGTTTTGCAAACCTTAAAGCAATATATAAATGTTGGTTACTAAAAAACAATCCCCCAGTATTTAAATATGTTGGTTTAGTTGGGGCATGATGAGTCCTTACTGAGTTCTTAGACTTTCTTTGTTTTCTTATCCTCTAAAACAGATGTTGGTGCATAAGTTGAAATTAGATTTACAATTAGTTCCCTAGTGGTATTTTTGGAAATATCAATCCTGCCACTCATAAGACCTCAAAATAAAAGAATGACAGAGCATCTTCTAGAAACGGAATTTCACCTGGGAAAAGTCTACCAAAAATGCCCTTCATAGCTAAAAGAAATCCTTTCAAAGAAACAGCATAATGTGGTAGAAAGAGTTTTGTCCTTGATATCAGGGGTACAAAGTTTGCATTCTCCCTATAATGTTTATTAGTTATGTGATCTTGAACCACTCAGCCATTTAATCCTTTTGAGCTCCAGTTTTTTTTTGTTTCTTTGTTTTTTGTAAAAGGGGGATAATTATAACAAGAGTAAACTACTCCGTAGTGATGCTATAAGGTTCAAATGACATGTTTTTAAAATACTTTACAAATCTTGAAGCCCTATATAGATATCAACTGTTGGTCTTTTGTCCCTTCCGTGATCTAGGAAAAGTTATCTGCCTGACTTGAACAAAAAAGAGGTGGGAAAAGTAGTCCAGCTCATTCTATTAGAAGATCTGAAGATCTAGGTCAAGATGTTCTTAGTGGATTGACAAAGGTAGTAGTAGAGAGCAAGTGGCATGTAATAAGATGATTTTGATGGCAGAAATTAGTATTGGCTAATGGAGAAAAATAAGAAGGAAAGGGGGCCAGGGAAGATATCACTTCCATTTTTAGACAAGAGATGCTAACCCTGAATTCTCAATGTTTCTGCTTTTGCTTCAGTATTTTCAGGATAGGTAGCTCAGATAAGCACATATATTTTTATCATCATAGTCTGATAGGCCTCAATAATTGAACTGAAATGGCCTTCCTAAAATGTCAAATTATTCAAGTGTTGTTGGGCTCTTTTTGAGTCAATAGGCATCCAGTCTGTCCCCCAGTCCCTATAATCCCTGTATCTCTTCATTTGGGAATTATTGAAGTAGCCTCCTGTTTGGTCTCCTTGACTTGAGTTTCTTCCCACTCCAGTTGATCCTCTAGTCATTTATCAAATCAATCTTCAAAAATTCAAGTCTTTTGAATATCCATGTCACCTCTAAATTCTATAAACTGCATTGGTTTCCTATTGTCTTTAGAATCAAATATGAAACCTATGGTTGTTTAGTATTTTTTGGTCCTTTCTGAGTCTTCATGATGTTAAAGGGGTTTTCTTGGCAAAGGCATTAGAGTGGTTTTACCATTTCCTTCCCTGGTTCATTTTTACAAATGAGAAAACTGAGACAAATTGGGTGAAGTGCTTGCTCAGTGTCACACAGCTATTGTGTCTGAGGCCAGATTTGAACTTATATCTTCCTGATTTCAGGCCCACTGTTCTATCCACTGAGCAACCTAGATAATTATAAAATTATTTACTTCTCTTTTAAATCCCTTCATAACTTCCTACCTTTCCAGTGTTATTTCACCTTACATCCTTCCAAGTACTTTGTGTTCCAATGACCCTAGACTCTTGGTGCTATTATTTACATAATTCTACATTCTTTGTACATTTTCACTAGCTATCCCCTATGCCTAGAATTTTATTCTTCCTTCTGGTTTCCATTACTTCTTTTGAGTCTCACTAAAATCCTACTTTTGCAGAAGTCTTTCTTTATATCCTTTAATGTTAATGCCTTCCATCTGAGATTACTTCTACTTATCTTTTCTCTCTATTTTTTTGTACATAGTTGTTAGCCTGTTGTCTCTTTAATTAGACAGTTAATTCTTTAAAAGGCAGCTAGGTCGTACAATGGAGAGGGTACTGACCTTAGAGTCAGAAATAAAACACTTAAAAATTGGTCTTAAATCCTGTGTGATCCTGATCAAGTCACTTGACTTCCATCAGCTTCATTTTCCTCAACTATAAAATAGCGATAATAAAATACACTTTTTATGATTGTTGTGAGTACAAAATGAAATGATTTTTGTAAAATAATTTATTACAATACCTGTCATATAATAAGACATGATAAATTCTTATTCTGCAGAAATAGTTTTTTCTTTTCTTTTTTAACCTGAGTATTTAGCTCAGTATTTTTATATATCAAGTACTTTAAATAATTGTTGACTTGTAAAGATTTCTAACAAGCCCTTCAAAACATGTTTCCATCCTACAAATTTTCAAGAATCTAAGTTCACTTCAACACTAAAATGAGTCCTTGAAATAAGATTTCAAAAATGGTATTTCTTTTTTAATTTGACAATGGCCTTATGTGACATATTACTATAAAGCATATCCTGGAATCATGTCACTTTATCTCACCCCTTCAGGAGTTTAAGTATGATAGAAAACTTTGATAAAGGAAAATAAAATATCTATATAGGGTTGGGCAAGTGAACCTAGTTTAAATCCACCTTGCACTGTCAAAGACAAACTTTGCCTGTTTTTAAATTTTCCCCAGGTTCAGCCTGGATTTCCCTGTAACAATTTAAAAGTCATAACCAATTAATGCATAGAGAGTGATGATGAAACAAGATGCTCCTACATCCTCTAAGATCTTACATAGTTTGAAAAGTTGGACAATTTGAAATAGAGCATGAATGATCTAAATTTAGAGACCGCTGGGAAAGCAATAGTTCTAACCTTAGAGAGAGCAGAGAAACTAGTAACTTTCTACTGTTCAATCCCACATGAGGTGGGGGCAGGGAGAACACAGGAATAGTTTCAGCAATTGAAAAGAAGGATTTTGATGAATAGTGGGAGAAGTCTCCAGGCTATTTGGAATATGTGTCAGAAGGAAAGCAAAAAGTGGGGATAGCAGTATGGAAGATCAAGGAGTCAAAGACTTTTAAGAAGTCCTAAAGAGTTGGATCTTGGATTTTTTCCTGGACCCTCCATATTAAGCAAAATACTGGATGGGGGTATTAATAAAATAAGAAATGAAGAGAAAATTCATTTATTTATTTATTACTAGTCATTTATCTTTATCTTTTAAAATTATATTTTATTTTTATTTTGAATATTTTCCCATAGTTACATGTTTCATGTTCTTTCCCTCTCCCCAAACTCCCCTAACCTCCCTTTAGCCAATGCACAATTCGACTAGGTTTTACATGTATCATTGTTTAAGACCTAATTCCATATTATTGATAGTTGGACTAGAGTTATCATTTAGTGTCTTCATGCTCAATAATATCCCCATCAGCCAATGTGTTCAAGCAGTTGTTTTTGTCTGTGTTTCTCCTCCCACAGTTCTTCCTCTGAATGTGGCTAGTTTTCTTTCTCATAAGTCCCTTGGCCTTGCTCTGGAATCTTGCATTGCTGCTAGTAGAGAAGTCCATTATGCTCGATTGTACCACAGTGTATCAGCCTCTGTGTATAATGTTCTCCTGTTTCTGCTCCTTTCACTCTGCATCAATTCCTGGAGGTCATTTCAGTTCACATGGAATTCCTCCAGTTCTTTACTCCTTTGAACACAGTAGTATTCCATCACCAACAGGTACTACAATTTGTTCAGCCATTCCCCAATCGAAGGACATTCTCTCATTTTCCAATTTTTTGCAACCACAAAGAGCCCAGCTATAAATATTTTTGTACAAGTCTTTTCCCTTATTATCTCTTTGGGGCATAAACCAAGCAGTATTATGACTGGATCAAAGGCAGATAGTCTTTTAAAACCCTTTGGGCATAGTTCCAAATTGCCATCCAGAATGGATGGATCAATTCACAACTCCACCAGCAATGCATTAATGTCCCAATTTCACCACATCCCCTCCAACATGCATTACTCTCCCCTACTGTCATTTTAGCCAATCTGCTAGGTGTGAGGTGATACATCAGAGTTTTTTTTATTTGCATTTATCTAATTATTAGAGACTTAGAACACTTTCTCATGTGCTTATTAATACTTTTGATTTCTTTATCTGAAAATTGCCTATTCATTTCCTTTGCCCATTTATCGATTGGGGGATGGCTTGATTTTTTGTACAACTGATTTTAGCTCCTTATATATTTGAGTAATTAGACCTTTGAGTCTTTTGTTATAAAGATTTTTCCTAATTTGTTGCTTCCCTTCTAATTTTGGTAACATTGGTTTTGTCTGTACAAAAACTTTTTAGTTTAATGTAGTCAAAATTATTTATTTTACCTTTTGTAATTTTTTTAGCTCTTGCTTGCTTTTAAAATCTTTCCTTTCCCAGAGATCTAAGAAGTATACTATTCTGTGCTCCCTTAATTTACTTATAGTTTCCTATGAAGAGAAATTTTAAATAAAAGTTGTGTTTGTAAAAATCCTCCCCCTTTATTTATGTGAAAGGGATGAAGACAGCATTAGGGTTTATGTGGAAAGAAGCATTCACATTTTGCTTAGATAGATAAATAGAATAAGTACTATGTTAGCAAATGGTGGAATATAATAGTATCATGCTTAGGGCCCAATTATATAATCCCCCTGCCCAAGAAGATCTAGTGTCTCTGTCCTACCTATAGGATAAAATACAAGCTCTTCTGTCTGGTAAATAAAGCTCTTCAACCTACCTTTCCAGATTTGTTACACATAACTTTCCTTCTTATACACTTTGTACCAGCCAAACTCACAAATTTGACATCTCCATCTCTCATCTCAAGTCCTTTGCCCTACTTCTCATATATGCTCAGTGTGCTCTCCCTCCTCAACTTTGCCTTACATAATCCCTAGTATTAGTCTAAACCCAAGCCCAGTTCAAATGTCACTTCTGAAAGAAAACCTATTCTGATTCCCTCATTTGGTTCGTGCTGCTTATTCTAAAGTCATCCTTGTTTTCTTTGTTTCTGTGTATAAATATATATATGGATGTATTTTAAGTCCAACTGATGTGTATAAATGTGAATGTGTAGATATATGTATGTACATCTATACAAATGTGCATATGTGTATATTTCTTTTCATATTTTTCTTAAAAATAGAATATAAATTCCTTGGAGAAAATTTTTGTTATTATATCCCTAATATCTAGCTCAGTGTTTTCCATATAGTAAGTACTTAATAGTTAATTATTGAATGAATGAATGATGTATCATGCAAAAAGCTCTTCAATCACTGATGCCATAAATAAGATGAGGCTTCCAAATTCTGTTTCAATGAGATATCACAGTGACAAGACCCTATTGCTCACAACTAAGAAGGGAGCTCTGCACATTCCTTCAGGTGCCATCTACTCCTCTGAACTGAAAATTGATTTCAGCTGTTTACCTTCACTTAGCGATCACAAGCCTGAAGCCAGCAATATGTTGAGAGAGATGACAATACGTTGCTAAGTAGAGTCCCTAAATCAGGTAGTGAACATGAAGCTGCAAAATGAGATGAACACAGAAAATAATCAGGAGGTGCCAAAACAAATTAACCTCTGGGGACTCTCATTGCTAATGGAAAGATGAAGCCAATAACACTGTATACACTTGTCAGGTCAGACATATGCCCTTTCGTAAATCATAATCAACAAAAGCTTGTAAGGAATTCCTTGACATAGACAACTAATTTTTTTCTCTTTCCTCTTTTCTCCTCCATCTCTTTTCTTTCCTCTCTCTCCTTCCCTTTCTTCTCCCCACCATCTCTCCTTTTCTTACTTTCTCCTTATTTAACTCCCCATCTTTCTCTCCTTCCCATTTCCCCCTCCCTTCCAGAAACTTTTTCTTCCATTATGTTCTTTCTGTTTGATCAAGCTCTTTGTCATGGGACATATTTTGCAACTGACTAGAAAAGTAATTGAGAAAACTGCTATCAGTCACTGATACAAAGATAGACTCCCAGATTTTGCCAACAATTTCATGATTTAAAGGTTGTCCTATGATTATCAGACTCCATTTTTAAAGTATTTTATAAGTGAATCCCATTTAAGAGAACTTGCAGGAAAAACTGCTTTAGAAGCAAAAACAGAAAATAATTTTAAAAATAGATGAAAAAGTTACAGTTCTTTACTAAGTTTCCCTTCCCTGGAGTGTACATAATCAATATCCCATCTGGTTCTGCCCTCTGCCATCCCTTCATCAAGCCAACTACTTACTCCAATCCTTCCTTATTGGGCAAGTGTTCTAACATCAGAGGTAACACGAAAGCAATGCCATACTTCTGTTGACTCATTTTCTTCAATTGTAAAATGGAAATAATGTCATCTACCTCACAGAGTTATGATGAGATCAAATTAAATATTTATAAATCACTATGCTCATATTAAAATACAATAGAAATTTTATTATGGTTGTGATTTTTTCCCAAGATTTGTATTTGGATCCTCTATAATTAACTCTAACTCTTCTGGTTTTACTTCAGTTTGGCTAAAGTATAATTCTTAATTCTTTCTTAAAGGTGGCTCTCAGGGCTCTCCATATTATGGGTACTCATCAACATCACATTTTTGATGAATTACTTCTCTTGCCCATTCAAGCTCTATGGGATAAAATGCTACAGCTTCAGAATATTTTATTCCTTGTACCAAAAAGCAGTTGTAAACTCACAGTCTGATTTTCCACTGCTATTTTATAGTTGCTTGACCAGGGAACACTTCTATTCTGGCAGTTTCCTTTGGGGACTGCAGGGTTTAAAGCAAAGGGAAAACACCCTGTGACATATTTTCTATCCAATGATATAAGCCTATTCTGTTCACAGTTCTAGAAGTGTTTAGATAGATGGGTATATTTTCCTTATTCCTCATGAAGAAGGTTAATGTAGTGCAACTTATCTTTTTCAGGCCATATGAACCTCTATTATATTCTTGTGTATCATTATTGAATCATTTATCTAGATTTCAGTGTCAACATGGGTGCCCTTGTATAACTCCACACACATATATATCAAGATAATAAGAAAGTAGTTTCTTTTACTGTTTGAGAACACAAGAAAAAGCTAAGCCCAGTGTAGAGGAAAGGCAAACTCTTTGGAGAATGGTTTTGTTTTGTGTGCCTGCCTATTTATCTGTGCAACTTCTTTATAAGGAATTCCTTTTTTGAGTTACATAAAACTTTAATATCAGAAGGCAAGGTGAAGAGAGGAAGAACTACTAGAGCTTTTAATCATTAATATTAATATATGGATTTTAAGCAATGCAGAATATCCTAAATATACAAATAGCTTCTCTTTCCTATTTTGTGAACTACCTATGACTAAACTGAACCTAGAAAATCCTCTTCCAGTTCTTAAATTACTTTAAGAGTGGGGAAACTTCATGCTAATTGTTTCTGATGATGTTATTCCAGTCTTAAATCTGTGTTTTTATTAAATTCTCATTTGATTCTCTTCCTGAACTTTTTTGCTTTGCATTAAATTTAATAGTCATGATTTAAGGATTAAAGAGATCAGTGTGTTTTGGTATAGAAATGGCAGGATTATATATCTCTATCAAAACAATCTTTTCAGATTATCTGGATAGAATTTGGAGTTTGAAAACTTTTTTCCCCTCCCAAAGACAACAGATAATATTAAAAAAAACAAAAGACATTCCTACCATTCCTCTGTGACTTCCAAATAATGAATTGAAATATACTAAGCAGTAATAAAGAAACCTTGGTCAAGGTTTGAATTCAGGCTCATTTTCTTAAAAATAAACAACTTTACTGACTTTCTAATATCACTGCTATTTCCCAATTTCCATATCCAATTGTTCTCTCAGTTGTAACAAAGAAGAAGAACTAAAGAAATAATGCAAAACAATCACTGTCTGACAGTATATGCCTCATTCTGCATCACCTCTTTAGGATTTTTCTTCATCATTTTTATATGCCATAATATTCAATTACATTCAGATACCACAATTTATTCAGCAATTACCTAATCAATAAGAACAACTTTGTTTTCAGTTTCTTGCTACAACAGAAGTACTATTATAAATATTTGGATACATACATCTTATTTCCTTCTGTCTTTGATCTTTTAGTGTTAGGAATAGTATCATTGCTAAAGTCAAGGGGTACAAATGGTTTATTCTCCCCCCAACCCTTTTGCATAATTTAAAATTGCTTTCCTCTATAAATAAACCAGTTCACAGCTATATGCAATCTATTGAAATTTGTCTGCCTTTATAGAGTTCCACAACTCCCACTACATTTTCCTAAGGAGTTAAAAATTCAGACAAGGAACAGTGCTTAAATATTGTACATTTGAAGAAGTTATTGCTGTTTAAAAATAAAACTTAGTTTAATTGTTTGAAAGAGGAAAAAATATACATTTTTTTCCTTAGGACTCATAAAACAGCAGGTGACTGAGTATTTCCATTTAGTACAAATCTCATTAGTTCTATAATTTGTTCAATAGCATAATAAAAAGAAAATTCCAAGTCATTAAAGTCTTCTCAATCTTTACTGTTGCAAGTAGATGAAAAAATAAGTAAACAACTCTCTCTACACAGAAAGCACTTTTTTATTTAAAATCACAACTAATAGCTAAAAATTATATGCCCTTTTTTAGGTAGGAAGGAGAAAGGAAGGGGCCAATTTGAAATGATGAAAACCATGGTGAAACACCAGACAGGTATTAGAGGACGAGTCTTTCATATTTAAAATTTTATTTAAAATATTTTCCAAGGTTACATGACTCATAATCTGTTCCTCCACTTTATCCTCCCCCCTCCCAAAGCTGACAAGCAGTTCCATTGAGTTATACATGTACCATTGTTCAAAACTTATTAACTTATTTCCATGTTATTCATATTTGCAGTAGAGCAATTCTTTAACATCAAAACCCTAATCATATCCCTATTGCACTATGCGGTCAATCACATATTTTTCTAAGGCATGTCTGGTTCCACAGTTCATTTTCTGGATATGGATAACGTTCTTTCTCCTAAGTTCCTCTGGATTATCCTAGGTCATTGCATTGCTGCTAATATAAAAATCTATTAAATTAAACTATGCCATAATGTATCAGTCTCTGTGTACAATGTTCTCCTAGTTCTACTTCTTTTGCTCTGCATTAATTCCAGGAGGTCATTTCAGTTCACATGGAATTCCTCCAGTTCATTATTCCTTTCAGCACAATAATATTCCATCACCATCAGATACCAAAATTTATTAAACCATTTCCCAATCAATTGACACCACCTTATTTTCCAGTTTTTTGCCACCACAAAGAGTGCAGTTATGAGTATTTTTGTACAAGTCTTTTTCCTTACTATCTCAAACCCAGCAGTAGTGTGGCTATCTCTTGCTTGGTCTTAAATTCCTCCTTTTTTCCACAGAGATGACAAGCATACTAATTCATGTTCAGCTAATTTATTTATGAATTCACTTTTTATATTTAAGTCATTTACCCATCTTGAATTTATCTTAGTATAGGGTATAATATGTTGATCAAAACCTAATTTTCCCAATACTGTTTTCCAATTTTCCCAGCAGTTTTTGTCAAATAGTGAGTTCTTGTCCCAAAATCTGGGATCATTTGGTTTACTGAACACTAGCTTACTGAAATCATTTATCCCTAGTCTATTCAATTGATCCACCCTTCTGCTCTTAGGCAGTACCATATTATTTTGATGACCACTGCTTTATAGTACAGTTCAAGATCTGCTACTACTAGACCCCCATCCTTCACATTTTTTATTATTTCCCTTGATATTCTTGATATTTTGTTCTTCCAGATGAACTTTATTACAGTTTTTTGTCTAATCCTTTAAAAAGTTTTTTTGTAGTTTGATAGGCATGGCACTGAATAAATAGATTAATTGGGGGTAGGATTGTTATTTTTATTATATTAGGTCACCTACCCAGGAACAGATAAGGTTTTTCAATTGTTTAGATCTAGTTTTAATTGTGTGAAAAATGTTTTGTAGTTGTGTTCATATAATTTTTATGTTTATTTTGGCAGATAGATTCCTAAATATTTTATATTATCTAGGGTGATTTAAATGGAGTTTCTCTTTTAACTCCTCCTGCTAACTTTTGTTGAAAATATATAGAAATTCTGATGATGTGGGCTTATTTTGTAACCCGCAACTTTACTAAAGCTGTTAATTATTTCCACTAGCCTTTTAGTTGATTTTCAGGGGTTCTTTAAATATACCATCATATCATCTGTAAAGAGTGATAGTTTAGTCTCCTCACTGCCTACTTTAAACCTTTCAATTTCTTTTTCTTCTCTAATTGTTACTGCTAGTGTTTCTAGTACAATATTTAAAAAAGAGGTGATAATGGACATCCTTGCTTCACTCCTGATCTTACTGGGAAGGCTTCCAACTTTTCTCCATTGCATATGATACTTGCTTGTGGTTTTAAATATATTCTGATTTTTTTTTATTTTGAGGAATGACCCTTCTATTCCTATACTTTCTAGTGTTTTCATTAGGAATGGGTGTTGTATTTTTTCAAAGGCTTTTTCTGTATCTATTCAGATAACATGTGATTTCTGTTGTTTGATTATTGATATGGCCAATTATGTGAATGGTTTTCCTAATATTAAAGCAACCTTGCATTCCTGATATAAATCCCACCTGATCATAGTAAATAATCTTTGCAATCACTTGCTGGAGTCCTTTACTAATATTATATTCAAGATTTTTGCATCTATATTCATTAAGGAGTTTGGTCTATAGTTTTCTTTCTCAATTTTTGCTCTACCTGGCTTGGGAATTAATAACATATTTGTGTCATAAAAGGAATCTGGTAAAACTCTTTATTTGCTTATTTTGTCAAAAAATTTGAATAGTTCCGGGTTAAGATGGCGGCAGAGTAAGAAGCAGCTCTTAACCTCTCCTGACCAAAACACACAAAACTCCTCAAGGGGACATAAAAACAAGTCCAGACGAACGGAAGAACCCCACAACAGGGCACAGCGTGGAAGGTACGTGGAATCGAGACATTTCCAGGCTAAAAAGGGCTCTCCTTAAATCGCGAGTTGAGCAACCGCCCCACCCCCACCCCCTCCACACTCACCTATAGCTCCGAACCCAGCTAAAAAGAAATAGAGCAAGTTTGGGGCACCCATCGAGTCATCGGCAGCTCCGGGACCTGTTCCTGAGAGCAGCAAGACTTAGGACCCCATTAAGTCAAGAACGCACGCGAAATTTGAGCGCGCGGGAGCAGAGAGTGGACGCTGGGCGCGCAGAGTGCTGGCTGAGCAGAGGCGTGGGTGCCGGCTGAGCAGAGGCGTGGGTGGAGGCAGACACAGCCAGGAACTAAAGCCTAAGTGGGGAACCAGTGCAGACGGGTATACGACTGTGGAAGTAGCTCCCTGAGACTTGTAAAGAAACCTCCTGCAGAGGATCAAGCAAGGGAATCCACCAGGGGGCTTGACCTTGGAAAAAACTAGAACTCAGACCTCAGGAGCCAATAGATCTCAGACAGACACTGAGAGCGAGGATAAACCTGAGAAGCTGCTGGGCTAATGATGGCTAACCAGTTACAGGAAATTCAGAAGAGAAAGAATAATAACAAAAAAAAGAAGTCTTTAACACTCGACAGCTTCTACACAGAGAAAATCCAGACAACCGAGCAAACAGAGGAGGAGAACAAACAACCATCCAGACCCTCCCCAAATAAGGAAAACTCCTCACAAGCTATGGAAGAGTTCAAATCTGAGATTTTGAGGAAAATGGAAGAGATCTGGCAAGAAAATAACAGCTTAAAAGGTAGAATCTTGCAACTGGAAAGCGAGGCTCAGAAACCAAATGAACTGATAAGCAAATTGAACACAAGAAATGACCAGATTGAAAAGGAATACCAAAAGATTATGGCCGAAAACAAGAAGATTATGGCCAAAAACCAAAAGATTATGGCCAATTACCAGAAGATTATGGCCGAAAATCAATCCCTAAAGGCTAGAATTGAGTAAGTAGAAACTAATGATCTCTCAAGACAACAAGAAGAAATAAAACAAAGCCAAAAGACTGAAAAAATAGAAGGAAACATGAAATATCTCAATGAGAGAGTGACAGACCAAGAAAACCGGTCTAGAAGAGACAATTTGAGAATAATTGGTCTTCCAGAAAAACCAGAAATTAATAAAAACCTGGACTCTATACTAACAGAAATAATTCAGCAAAATTGCCCTGAAGTCCTACAACAAGAGGGCAATATAGACATTGAAAGGATTCATAGAACACCTGCGGCATTCGATCAAGAAAGGAAAACACCAAGAAACATCATTGCAAAATTCAAGGGTTTCCAAGCAAAAGAAAAAATCTTACAAGAAGCCAGAAAGAAACAATTCAAATATGAAGGAGCAACAATCAGGATCACACAGGATCTGGCAGCCTCAACACTAAAAGACCGCAAAGCGTGGAATACAATATTCAGAAAGGCAAGAGAGCTGGGCCTGCAACCACGGATCAACTACCCATCAAAATTGACTATATATTTCCAAGGGAAAGTATGGGCATTCAACAAAATTGAAGAATTCCAGGTATTTGCACAGAAAAGACCGGGGCTAAATGGAAAGTTTGATATCCAACCACAAAAATCGAGAGAAACCTGAAAAGGTAAATAAGATACAGAGGGGAAAGAAAGAAAACTTATAATTTTTAAATTTGCCTTTTTAAGGGCCTCAGTGAGATCTAATTATCTGTATTCCTTTGTAGAGAAATATTATGTTTAATTCTCTGTAGTGAACTCTATTCACTATTATAATATTCACTATTATAGTAATCAGAAGAATAATTAACAGGGTGAGGGTGGAACACTAAATAATCTAAGATGGCATGGGGGATGGGAAAGAGGGGGAGAATAGCAGGGGACACCAAGAGAAACTTGAGCGAATAAGAAAATAGAATATTCTATTACACACAAAGAGGGCATGGGAGAGAGAGGGGACAAATACTATTATAAGAAGGAGAGGAAGAGAGCATAAAGAGGTAATAATCAAACCTTACTCTCAGTGTAATCAACCTGGAGAGGGAAGAGTAGCTATA
>NC_058132.1:292702663-292902931 GCF_016433145.1 Gracilinanus agilis
TGGCTGAACAAACTGTGGTATATGCGGGTGATGGAACACTATTGTGCTAAAAGGAATAATAAACTGGAGAAGTTCCAGGCGAACTGGAGAGACCTCCGGGAACTGATGCAGAGCGAAAGGAGCAGAGCCAGAAGAACTCTATACACAGAGACTGATATACTGTGGTAAAATTGAATGTAATGGACCTCTGTACCAGCAGCAATACAATGACCCAGGACAATTCTGAGGGATTTATGGTAAAGACGCTACCCACATTCAGAGGAAGGACTGCAGGAGAGGAAACATATAAGAAAAACAACTGCTTGAACGCATGGGTCGGGGTGGACATGACTGAGGGTGTTGACTCGAAACTACCACACCAATGCAACTACCAACAATTTGGAAATTGGTCTTGTTCAAGGACACATGACAAAACTAGTGGAAACGCGCATCGGTCCTGGGTGGGGGGGGTGCGGGGGGGGTTGAGTGTATAAGAGACAGAAAGGTGGAGCATGAATCATGTAACCATGTCAAAAATGAATATTAATAAATGTTAAAAAAAATTTGAATAGTATTGGGATTAGTTGTTCTTAAAATGTTTGATAGAATTCCCCTGTGAATCCAACTGGCCCTATGGATTTTTTCGTAGGAAGTTCCTTGATGGCTTATTCAATTTCTTTTTTCTGAGAAGGGATTGTTTAAGAATTCTAGTTCCTCTTTTGTTAATCTAGGCAATTTCTATTTTTGTAAATATTCACCCATTTCACCTAAATTGTCATATCTATTGCCATATAATTGAGCAAAGTAGTTCTTAATAATTGCCTTCATTTCCTCTCAATTAGAGGTGAGATTGCCCCCTTTCAACTTTGACACTGTTAATTTGAATTTCTTCTCTCTTTTTTATTAGAATAAGTACTTTATCGATTTTATGTTTTTTTTCAAATTACCAGCTCTTAGTCTTATTTATTAGTTCAATAGTTTTTTTTTACTTTCAATTTTATTAATTTCTCCTTTAATTTTTAGGATTTCCAATTTAGTTTTTATCTGGAGATTTTTAATTTGTTCTTTTTCTAATTTTTTTAAGTTTCAAGCCCAATTCATTGATCCCTACCCTCTGTATTTTTTTTGGTATAGGCACTCAGTGATATAACTTTTCCCCTGAGTACTGTTTTAGCTATATCCCGCTGGTTTTGATATGATGTCTCCTCACTGTTATTCTCTTTAATGAAGTCTATAATTGTTTCTATGCTTTCTTCTTTGACCTACCTGTTTTGAAGAATTAGATTATTTAATTTCCAATTAACTTTATATTTTCTTTCCATGAACCCTTATTAAATATGATTTTTACTGCATTATGATCTGAAAAATTGGCATTTATTATTTCTGCTTTCCTGCATTTGTTTGCAATATCTCCATGCTCTAGTACAAGGTCAATCTTTGTATATATACCAAGTACTGCTGACAAGAAGGTATATTCACCTCTCACTCTCATGGTACCCTGATATTGGCATCCTTCAGGTGCCTCACACAGAACAGAGGAGGTAGCACCAGTGTCAAGGAGTCTATGATAACATACCCCCCAATTTCCAAGCTAACAAAGGGGTTCCCTGTAGCTACTGGACTTTACTGGGACTAAGGGCAATAAAGAGACCTCAGTTGTATCTGTGCACTTGGTTTCGATCCAGTTATGCATATGGTCTTGTGCAAGCTCTTCTTTAAGTCTTGTTTGGTCACATTCAGCTAAACCAGGATTTATTGCAACACCAACAGGCAAGTCTTGTTTAGGAAAATCAGTACAGAATGCAAGCTTAGAGAGCAAGCTCTCTGTATTACTGGAGAGTAAGTAACCATGGTTACTAGGTTAAGCTGTGCAAAGCTCACAGAATCTTCAGGTTGGTTCTGGCTAAGGGCTGCAGAAATGGAGTTTTGATATGTTTCACCATCCATTCTGTTGTATTGTGAACCACCAGACTACAGACCAGGAGTTTTCCCATTGGTTATATCAGGGAATGTTTGATAGATAGTTTGTGTTCCCTTCAACACCTCTGGTAAAACTCCCAACTCAGAAGCTGTCTGGCGTTCACTATCTAGCCCTGCAGTCTGTGTGGCTGAAGTCAGTTGATTTGTGTCTCCAACCACTGAACAGACTTCACTGATGTTATCATTAAACACACTAACCACTGGAGATGACAACTGCCCCTTGACCCTTCCCCAAGCCTCTGGTTTGAATTCTTGAGCTAAGGGATTGAGAAAGGTAGATGTAGAATTTTTTAAGCAGCTGCCAGCACCCTATAACTCAGTGGGATGTACTGTTAAAGTCAAGCTTCTGCCAACATTCCATTTTAATTGCTCTCTAACCTCATTCTGGGTCTTTATGTCTACAGCAAGTGAATGGGTTTGGACATTGGGATCTCACTCCTCCAGGGTTACAAATGATACTCCTTTCTGAATACATTGTAAATCCCTGCCACTTTGTTCTTTATAAGCTGCCCCGTTGTTTTTAACTTGGAATAAAGAGAGGAGTTTGAAATTCTGATGATTTTAACCAAGATTGCAAAGCTTCTGTAGGCAAGCTATTGCAAATTCTTGTATGGTCCCTATGCTTCTCATCCAATCCTTTTGTGGTGGAATGAGAAAGCTGATCCCTATTATAGTCATCCTCAACAGTCCCATAAATCTCTCTAGACATTTGCATTATGTCCTCCCATTGTTGATCTTCTGCCACAGAAATATCATTGTATTCTGTGCAGCTTGCTAGAGAGATATGCTCTCCTGTGCCCAGTCTTTGAGAGACATCTACCCAACTCAGATTATTTATATTGACTTTCATATCATAGCCATTAGACCTTTTTGCTTTGAGAATTTCGGTTAATAAAGATTTCAGCTTTTCACCTTGGACCAAATGTCTCTCCATTTCTTCAAGGGATGGAGATTGGCTATATTTCTTGCATTTATGGCTGCAGCATTGACCATCATGCTAATTGCTCTCAATTTTTTTAGTATTATTGTTGTACCATTTTGTATTGTGATATGTCCTATTTGCACCCCTGTCTTTCTGGCTGAAGTTGTCAGTCCTGCCAAAGTCTATTTGCTGTTTAAATCTGCATGCTCTCACTATATGACCTGCCCTGCCACAAAGATAACAGTGTGGAAAAAAGGATTTTGGCTTAGAGACATTAGCAGGTTGCTTGGATTGACTATGCTCCCTACTGGCCTGGAGGGCAAAATTCTTGATTTCCTCTATTTCCTTTCATTTCCTTGCCTGCTTCAACTGTATCTTAAGGTCTGCAATTGTATCATATTTGTCTGAGTCTGACTGCCTGGCTGCCCTTGCTTCCTTTTGTTTAGAATCATGGATATAGGAAACATACTGCCTAACATCCTCCAGTGGCAATGATTCCCACTGGGAACAGTTCTATCTAAAGTAGTTCTGTACAGGTATTGAGGCACCCTTTACGAACTATCTACGGATATGGTTGATGGTTTCTGGGGCATGCACATCTCTGAGGCCGAAGATTGTTTCAGCTGCCTCGATCACCCTATCAAGGAAGCTGCTGGGATGATCTTCTCCTCCCTGCCTCAATTTTTCAAATTTCTACCATGAGTTAGGTCTTTTTGCATGTAAATGCATTGCTTCTAGTAAGTCTGCCCTGCACTGTACCAGATATCTTAGGTTTGCATGAGATGTAAAGTCTAGGTCATGATAGACCATTGGCCATGCAGTCAAGTTGGGATTTGAGTGAGTCTTGGCCAGGAATTTTTCCTTTTCTGAGGGAGAGTAAAATTCTCTGAGAAGAAATTCCACATTGTCAAAAGTTGGTTTAAAAAGTGTAAACACCTTTTTCAATTCTTTTATACTTTTGAATGGTGGGAGGAAAAACTTGGGGAAGCATCTTCTTAATACTTCCAGGTCATTTGGGGTAAAGGCTTTGTAGGTTTTGATGTGGACAACACCCTCCCCAGTTTGCACTATGGTTCAATCTTCTATGGGCAAAACAGTAATGGTAGTCTCAGCAGGTGGTTCAGTTGTTAAAGCTTGGGTGTCATTGGTAGCCTTTGGTGTCTTAGTTGTTGTGGTGGTCCCTAGGATTCTACAATCTCCAATTGGAGAATTGTATGTTTGTCTCGTTCTTTCCCTTCCCTAATTTGTTTTAGGACTTGGAAAAGCAGTTTCATATTCTCCATCATTTCCATTGAGCCAGAGTCAGGTTTAGTTGCTGAGGTAGAGCCAATCATTTGTCATAGATGAACAAGTACTCTTTTTAAAACAATTAAGAACTGCCCAACCATCAAAATTAGAGCCAAAGCCATGGGGATAAAGCAAATAAATTCTGCCAATGTTATGGTACACCACTTATAGTAATCGTATATCTCGAGCAATTGATGGACAAATCTTGGTACCTTATGGAACCAAAAATCTAAGGCTCCCTGCATCATGGACCAAATCAGGACTGAGAAACTTGATAATATAAATAGTACTCTAGTTACTCCCATTTTGCTTCTTTTTGTAAGCTGTATAACCTAACTGTGCTTGCCAGATGTAATAAGTAAATAAATGGCGCTAATGAGAGGCTTATATTAGAAGGCAGGGGTGGTACCAACTGAGTCTTCTAGGTAGGGAGACTATAACTTCAGTATAGATTGATTTGGGTAAGCCAGGGTTGTGTGAGCCTGAGCTGAAATATTTCAAGTCAGTCTCCCTGTTGCCTCTAAGCCCCTTGAGGTAAGGAGTGAGATGCCCCTCCCCTCCTGATGGAAACTGAAAGCCAACAGGAAGTGAACTTGTTTCACTTCCTGAGCAAGATGGATGCCTGGTTTAGCCCTTCAGGAAACAAGGGAAAGCTATCTTTCCCTCTTCAGCCTTGACCCTAGTTGATGATATAAATGAATCAACAGAAGCTCTTTGAATAAAGGCCAAGGGGTTTATTCAATGCAAGAGTAAGCTGAGGGAAAAGGGTTAAGGTCTGGAAAACTGTTGCTAAGGGTGAAGGTTGGTGCTAGGAGAGGGTCTCAGAAGGTAGAGGTCAGGCTGAGGGAACCAGCCCCTCAGCCAGGGATAAATTTCACTGCCCTGATGTAGAAAGGTCTAGCAGACTAACAAATGAGGGTATTGGCTTGGTTCAAGGGTGTTCCTGCCTGCCTAAGTAAACTAATTCCCACGTTCTCCTCCCACCAAATTCCCTTCTCCCAGGGCCCAAGGGGGAGATGCAGGGGATAGCAGGATGTCTGGGTCAGGTCAAAAAATCAGCCCCACAGTTGGTTCTCCAGGAATATTTATAGTCCCAGCTCTAACAGTTTTTTTCTGTGAGACCAGGGCCAGGCTGGGTCAATATTCCATTTCTCTGTCAGGATTGCTTCTAGTGGTTTTGAAAATGCAAGAGACTCTTGCAGTAATCTTGCATTACACTTTTTATATACACCAAGTACTGCTGACAAGAAGGTATATTCCTTTTTATCCCTATTAGGCTTTCTCAAGATATCTATTAACTCTAATTTTACTAGCAATTAATTTACTTTCCTTATTTCTTTCTTATTTGTTTTTTGGTTTAATTTACCTAGTTCTGAGAGGGGAAGGTTAAGATCTCATCCCCCCATCATGATTTTACAATCTATTTCCTCCATGAGCACCTTTAATTTTTCCTTTGGAAATCTAAATGCTATACCATTTGTTGCATAGATGTTTAGTAATGATATTACTTCATTGCTTATAGTGCCTTTTAACAAAATGTAATTTCCTTGCTTATCTTTTTAAATCAGACCAATTTCTACTTTGGCTTTGTTTAGTATCATGATTGCTGCTCCTGTTTTTTTTTTTTGTTTTGTTTTTGTTTTTGTTTTTTATTTTAGATGATGCATAATATATTCTGCTTCAGCCTTTTACCTTGAATCTGTGTGTGTCACCCTGCCTCAAATGTAGTTTTTTTGTAAACAACATAAAGTATGGTTCTTGTTTTTAATCCACTCTGCTATCAGCTTCTGCTTAATGGGTTAGTTCATCCCATTCACATTAAGCATTATGATTACTGTGTATTTACTTCCATCTTATTATCCTCTTTAGATCCTGCTTTATTCCCTTTCACTCTATTCCTTCTCACCAGTACTTTGCTTTTTGTCATGCCCCTAGCCTTTCCCCTTCCTTCTATTACCTCCTACTTCCCTTGTCTTGTTCTCCTCCTACTTCTTTATGGGGTAAAATATAATTCTATGCACCATAGAGTATACTCCTCTTTCCCTCTCTGAGCCAGCTACAAAGAAAGTAAAGTTTAAGCATTGCCCACCATCACCCTTATCCTCCCCTCTCTGTACTGATTTTTCTTGCCTCTTTATGTTATATAATTTACCCTATTCTATGTCCTTTTTCCATTTTTGTTTCTGGTCCTTATTATTAAATCACATGGAGTCACTGTTTTCTTGACATACCAAAGAAATATAAGGGATTTTTCTGATTAGATTTTTTAACATCTGAAAAACTCTATTTATTAAGGGACCATTTGTAATTGCCAAGCAGCATTTGATTGGAGAAGCAACTCAACTCAAAGTATGGAGATATTGGTTCAAATCCCTATTCTGTCTAATGTAGTGTAGCTCCTCAGACAGGTCACCTATCTTTTCAGACTTATATTTCACTTCTCTAAAATATTTTTCAAATATGTAAAATGGGAGAATAAGATCACTTCCATTTGTAACATTCCATTCTAGCTTCTAATCAAAATCAGTGATTCAAAGAGGGCAAGGCAATTTTAGTATTCCAATTCATTCCTCAACTATCTTACATTTACTTTTCTGTTTTATTAATTTTATCTCCTTAGCCTTTAAAAGAATCTGTTTGTTGAGATCAGGAGTTATTTTTTAAATTTATTTTTATTTTGCCACAGTCCAACATCTATGCCATTTTATTTACATTCTCATTCAATTATAACAACTCTATGTGATAAAGGCTGTGGGCATTATTAGACCTGCTTTTACAGATTAAACAAAAAAAAGAGTTTAAATTACCTATGATCAGAAATCAAATTAAAATCAGAGATGCAATTTCAACCCAAGACAAAGGAAGAAAGGAAGAAAGAAGGAAAAAAGGAAGGAAGGAATGGATGGAGGGAGAGAGGGAGAGAGGAAGGAAAGTAGGAGAGAGGAAGGGAGAGGGGGAGAAAGGGAAGAATCCCAGGACAGAGGAAAATATTGAAAATATAAGGGTTTTCACAAATGTTTTATAAAATTGAATTGATTTTAGGTGATATGTTTAGAAAAGACAAAACATAACAACAATCATACCCTCAGCACCTGGGATGCACCCTAAGGCTGCCTACATATGCCAGCACAAGTCAATGAAAAGTAAACCTATATCTCTCTTCTCTCTAAGATTAATGTTGTGCTTTCTATCATACTACTCTGATATTAGCATATATATTTTTATTATCAAGAATTTGAACTGTTTCATCAGTTTTACTTTTTGGTTTTGATATACTTTTCTTGAAATAGCTGCTGAAATTAACAAGCCAGTTCTTACTATTTCAACATATCAGGCACATTTTCATAGCAGAGTCATCCATACCATCACTGATAATCTCTGAACTCCTTCAGGAATCATTTGTTAGGTCAGTATTTCAATAAAGCTAGCAGATGAATGCTACAACCCTGTTTTGTAAGTCACTCGGGAATTGTAGTTATTGCTTTTTTATTATTATTATCCCTAGAAATCACATGGTTGTTTATATTTTTAAAACTCCTAGTTCTTGGTCATTAGATTGTTATTAGGAAGTAGTGGGGGAATCCTCTATTCTAGTTCTAAGTCTAAAAAAATCCTAAAGGATACAATTTGCCTGCTCTCTTTCTCATTTCTTGTTTTTAACACTCTGAAAATTGTACCAATAGAACACAACTACTTTTGAGATAACAATAGTGAATACAGTGCCCATGAGGGATAAATTAGCAGGCTGTCCTGGGTTTATGCAACTGTACTCCTAATCATCACCCACCTAGCTAAAAACAATGATATTAACAAGGATTTAAACTTTTTCCTGTCCTGAGACTAATTCCCCTTCTCATTCCTCTGCTGTCTTTCGTACTCCTCTTATCTAACATACATAGGCATATGTGTATGTCTGTGTGTGCACAGGTTTGTGCACACACATGCACACACACACACACACACATACACACACACACACACACACACACACACACACACACCTCCTTTAAGAAGAATCCCTGAAGGAAGATAGCACTGTAGTACATTTCATGACCCAGATATAACACCTTCACGTTGACAAGGTGGGAAGAATATGTTTAGATAATTTAAAAGATAAATGGTTCTTAGTTTTGCTGATCCACACACTTCTATCAATCTATGATTTGCTAAGTTGCTAAGTGCTCCCAATTCAGATGATATATTTAGCAAATGATGTATGTAGCTCAACAATTGAAGGTGATTGAAGTCCAGACAATAAAACCACAAGGAAATATGCCACAAATAATATTTAAATTCAGGCAGATCAGGGGCATATTATAGATGTCCACTAACACAGTGTTGGTCCCCTCACCCTAGGCAATAATAGTTAATTTATGACAGTTAATAATAGGTAATAATAAGCCAGTTTTTCAAACAAGTAATTTGGCAGACTAGATGACCTATATAGTTTGTAGAATGTCAAATTAAGATTATTTTCTTTTTGAGTTGTTTTTTTTTAACCACATGCATTGATGTTTCTGAGGCCACATTATGGTAAAATCTCTGTTATCCAGAATCATTAAAAAAATAAACCCTTCTGGAAAATAAAATCTTCTTTACTGCTGGGTGATAAAATCTTTCTAGTTTTATTTTCAGTGTTTGTGATGACAGACTATAAACTATAAATCTTTATACTATGTATTTTACTTTCTTTTAAAAATACAATCTATATAATTAAGTATTTTCTTGATAATTCATCGTCATTATTAAAAGGACCAATTATTTTAGCAACCTGCATGTAATTGTATATGCAGGCTCAGGTGCAGGTGCAAATAGAATGTGGCAAAGGGTTGAATCACTTGATTTACATAACCACTACCCATCTGTACTGCAGAACTGAATTGGTTGGACAATATTATTTTTTAAATGGAACAGAAAATCATCTGTTATTCACTTGCTATGTACTAAATACTGTGTTAAGTAGAGTACTAGAAATACAATAGAAAATCAATAATGCACCAGCTTCCAAGGAGCTCACATTCTAATAGGCTGAGGCAACAAATAAAAGAGGGTTTATGTTCAATTCATGGCAAGTGGAAGTGTCCTGGAATACTAAGATTTTGGCAGGGTGAATTGTAGTGCAGATGGAGAGGTCCTGAGGATCTAAGGAAGCAGTGGCAAGACATATGGTTCCCAATCAATAGGATTATGGGTCCAAAGGTTAGAGTGAAATGGGTAAATGTAATACCTCCAACAGAAGTAAGGAATCAGTTTTCAATTGACTATGGATTTCTTGGACTTGCTAGTAATTGAGCAATGGAGCAATAATAGTTGAAATTGTGCATTGAGCCTGACTCATACTAGTATTCTGGAAATTTTGGTTTATTATTGCATCAAAATGAAATGCTTGTAGGTCATTTGACAAAAGGGAAAAAGAATTTTACTTAGCCATTACAGGAGAATAATTTTGAATGAGGATGGACATTGAGGACAATTTTATTTGATTCAGATAAGCAAAGCTCCCTTTTCTGAAATGCTCATCACAATCTACAACCCAAGTATCAGAGAAGGCAGTTAAGGTTGTTGTAGATATTTTTATATGGATACATTAAAAAGTGATATCAACAGTCCAAGTCTTTAATCTTGTGAACTTCCTAAGACTTGAGGGAAAATATTTTAGGGGAAAATTAATTTAACTTGTTTAGCATGGAGAATGAGGCTAAAATATTATTACCAGCATAATACACCCTTTGGTGGTAAGAATTTTAAGGTTTCCTAGTGAATTTTTTACCACTCAAATGATTTTAGGGCTGCAATTGATCATCCATGACCAATTATTCAAGAAGCCTTCTACAGCCAGCACTAAATGAAAAAGGAGGGGAAAAAAGTAAGGAATGAAAGAAAAACAAGTATTAATGACCTAAAGCCCATTAGATATTGAGCACTTTGAGAGGAGATACTGCCTTTTCCTTTCTTTGTATCTCTATCAATTAGTATAGTGTCCAGCATAAAGAAGATACTTTAAATATATTTTGGTCAAATTTTGACTGACTGAAGGAGTAACTAAATATGGGATAGTTCTGGGAGGTATTGAGTTCCAGTTCTAAATGATCAGATTCATGTTGTGGAAGTTGCCCAAACTTTGTGGTAGATAGTGGTTCTCTTAATGTAAAAAAAATTATACACACACACACACACACACACACACACACACACACACACAGAAGAATAATTACCAGGAATGTCAGAGCTACATCTGAGAAGATAATGTATCCTTATCATTGATTCTCATCACAAAAAAGGAGTATTTTCCTACAACACCACCTAGTTATCACTCCCTCACCCACCAGTCAGGACCTCTCCATTCCCAGAAGCTCAATAGGTAAAATACAAAATCTTTATTTAATGAAAATCTCCTGTGGGATTCTTCCAGTTCTTCTCTGGATACCAATTAGATACTTTCACCTCCCCCTTTTTTTTCCAAAAAGTGCTCTAAATCTACCCTTCAGAGTAGCAGTACAGACTATAACTGGATGGTATACAGGCAACAATGTGAAGGGGAAAATCACTTCTTATTTGGAGTACCTAATGGGTTACAGAGGAATTACATTTTGACACAGCACCTATCACTGTCTATTCTGCCAGGAGGCTACCCCTGCCTCTGCAAACATCTCCATTTTCTACTCCCACTGGGGCCCTCATACCTCTGCCTTCTGCCTGCTGCTGTCAATAGTCAATGGACCCTGCATCTGTGACTTTTGCCCCTTCACCAGAATCATTGAAGCTTGGATCTGTACTCATTGGCATCTTTGCCAGAATCGATTTCTACCTCCCAACTGCTGGGCCATGACAAGTGTTCCTACTGAGACTTAAAATGTGCTATATTTTGGGGCAGAGTATTGCACTACAACCAGCTATTGCTGAGCATATATTTCTGGAGTATCTGCCCCTCAGGTGAATGGTTGCTGTGAGTCTCTGCTTCGAAATTGCCCTTCTTTTAAAGGTGAAAACTTCTGAGGTCTGACTATGGACGATTCTTCAGTTAATTTGATTGATGTATTCATAAGCTCCAAAAGAATGTTGGTGATCAAGGGCTCTTCTACATCCTAGACCACCATCTTTCTACAATTACATTTAGTGGGAATAGTATTCAGTATTTGTCAAAAAAATGCAGGGGGAAAATGGAATGCAATCCAGAAAAAAATTAGACTGATTCCTCACATTATATACAGAGATAAGCAAAAAACTGCATAGATAATTGGATATAATAGGTCATATCTTTAAAAAACAAGGATCAAGGAAGAATTTGTCAGATCAGTGCATAGGGGAAGAATTAATGAATAAAAAAGCAATAGAGAGGATAAAACAAGATAAAATGGATACTTTTGATTATGTAAAAATGAAATGTTTTTTCCACAAACAAACTTATCTCAGGTAAAACTTGAGAAGAAATAGGTAAATTGGGGAAAATTTTGCTACAAGTATCTCTGATAAGAGACTCATAGCTAAGACAAATACGTAACAGATTCAAGTTTATAAGACCAATGAGGAAAACATTCCTCATTTCATAAATGGTAAAAGGATATGAATATGCAAACAAAAAATCCAAGTGATTAAAAATCGTACAAAAAATTCTCTAAATCACTAACTAGTGAAATGTAAATCACAGCAAATTTGACATTCCACCCCATCCTTGTCAGATTTACAAAGATGACAAAAAAAGAAAATGAAAAATGTAGGAACTGAGGCAAAGCAGATACTTTAGTATACTGTTAAGAGAGTTGTGAAATTGTCTATTCATTTCAGAAATTAATTTGTAACCATAATCAAAAATTAGCTAACCCGTCAATAACAGCTTTGACTAAGATAGTAGACCTATCCCCAAAGATATCAAAGAAAGAGGAAAAGAACCCATATATCCAAAAATTCTTATAGCTTATCTTTTTTATATTAGCCCCAAACTGGAAATGACAGGGCCTTTCTTCCTTTGGGAAATGACAAGACAAATTATGGTATTGGGAATATAATGGAATATTTTTATGACATAAAAATGATGAAATGGACATTTTCAATGAGAAACTGGAAGATCATCATGAATTGATGGAGAGCCAAGTGAGCAGAACTAGAAGAATTGTTTATACAATGACAACCTTATAGAGAAAAAGATTAGAAAGAGATTTTATAACTGATCAACGGAATGCTAAACTAACTACTGGTCTATAAAACTAAAATGAAATTCATCATTCATCTCCTATCAGAGAAGTGATAAACTAAAAATACAGAGAGATTCATTTTTGGATAAGACTAGTCTAGACATTTGCTTTGCTAAACTATATGCTTTCATGATTTTTTTATTTTCTTTTGTTTTTCTTTACCTTCTTTTCATTACTCCTTTGTTTTTTGTTGTTTGAAGAGAGTAAGGAGTTGTAAGAAGGATAGGTTAAAGATATCTAAAAACAAATAAATACACTGTAAACATTCTTATATCTGCCACCTTTTCTACCATTGAATCATTTCCTTTGTGGAAATTTAAAGGCACTACCCAGATTTCTCATGCATTTTATATTTTAATCCATGTCCTGGTTGTCATAGTTTTGTTTTGTTTTGTTTTGTTTTTAATAAATACATTATTTGGTGGTTAGTGTTTTAGTGATGTGTCTTTTCACACTTCGTCAAATTCTCAGTTTGAAAAAAATTGTCACTGGGACTGTAATCTAAGATATTATAACTTGATATAACTGGAGATATTTTTGTATTTCACTGGAATATCATTCAGTAACTCAGTCACCTATATGCTGAAAAGGAGAATCATAGTATGATTTTTGTGCCATTAATATGATTTCTTAAAAAATACACATGGAATTGTAAAAAATAATCTTTTAAAAAAGATCTACTGGAACATGGTTCTTGTTCTCTTATTGCAATTAAATCCATATTTAAATCTACTCATGTAGACAATCTTTAGTTACTGTAGTCCAGTGGAAGCAGGGCTGCATTTTGGATCAGAAGACCTGAGTTAACTCCTGATACAGGTCACAGTACCACCAATAAAGCAGAATAGTTGTTTTTGGGAAACTTTTTCAACTCTAACTTCAATAGAAGTAAAGCATGGACCACTGATCAAGAAATACAGATGATTCTACAACAGGGGTAGGCAATGTATGGCTCTTAAGCCATATCTGGCTCCACCTCCCGACTGGCCAGTCCAGGCAGAGCCCCAGGATGTGCCCCAGGGGGCCCTTCAGCCCCTGCTCCATATTCCAGCGCCTTCCACCTCCATCCTCCTCCTTCCACAGGCTTTTATGCCTCTCATGGCCAAAAAAGTTGCCAACTCTTGTTCTACAAGATAAAATGATAGATACTACTTCTCCCTCAAATGAGTTTTTAACCAAGAACTTGAATTCTTAGATATATCACCCAACTCTCTGTACCTCAATTATGCATAGAATCCCATCATATGCAGCAGAAACTGAGTTACAGGTTTGTGATTGGGTGACTGACTTTTGGGGTTCTCATACTATTTCTTTCTTTGAAAAAACACCCCTCATCCACCTATCTTACCACTGCTCATCCCTGAAAGAAGCAGTAAGCCCTTATTCCGTTTACATATGTGAAACAGGAAAAGAGAGCCAGGCTAATAGAAAGCCAGTAGGAAGGGTGTCTGTGCACAAAAGACACACTTCCAATCTCATTTCTGTCATCTATTACCTATATAACCTTAGCTTCCTTTCTGGGTCTCAGTTTCCTCACTTGTAAAACGAGGGAGTTTGACTAGAATTTTTTGTAATTCTAAATCTATGATTATAGTACCTTCTAAGTATATTTCTGCCATGTCATAACCAAACATTTTTATAAAAAAAATCAAAATTCATCAATAAAGGCTCACATCACCTGTACCAAAGAGCAGATCAGAGGCTGAGCCGAAAGAGAAGATTGACCAATTGTCATTACACGAAAACAATTTATTCAGCTGGACAATTGACTACATTGTCAATGGAAAAATAGTTGTCCCCTAGGGATGTGAATTAATTCCTACAAAAAGGGTAGGATGATGATAACATGTAATTTTGAAGTATTATATACATACTAATATAATATTATGGCCATTATTATTCTCACTAGCTACTAGCTAATAAAACCCTTTAGTTTGATAGCTGGGTGTAGAATGTCTGCACTTATAATTCCTTTAATAAATCTATAAACCGAAGTCAAGAAATACAAAAGATTTTATGCCCTGATTCAACATACCTACATCTGTTAGGTAGTAGATAATTCCACATTATCAAGCAGACCAATCTCAATAATTTCTGGCATATTGTGAAATAGAAACGGCCCAAATGCCCACATCTAGATTTCTCAGACACATAACTTTCAGCAGAAGAAGACAATATAGGTTCCTTCCTCCCCAAAAATTACCTTGAATTTATATGGGATACATTTTGTAAATGCTTATATGAGAATATGTATATATGTACTCATGTACAAATATGCACACACATGTATCTAATTTACCTGTATAGAATGGGATTCTTGAGACCAGAAACTTTTATTTTTTCCTTTGAATTTCCAACACCCAACTGAAATCTTCATATATAAAAGAATAAATGCTTTTAGATTGATCCATAGTCTGTTGCACAGAAACTCATATGTGCCCATTTCTTCCCCCCAAAAATCACATACTATTATGTGTTTTCCATTATGACTCTAATGGTAAATTTAAAGCTGGAAGTTACCTCAGAAGTGATTTAGTGATCATTTGAGGATCTAGATCTAAGGCATAGAGAAATGAAGTAACTTGCTCAAGGTCATATAGATAGTATGTGGTAAAGCTAGGATTTGAACTCTTATTTTCTGAGCCTAAACCTAGATCTCCCTTGTTATTAATATTTTTAATTTCAGTAAATTGGTGACCATATCTTATACATTAATTTTACCTGTATCTTAGCACCTAACACAACACTTTTTACAAAATGGCATTCAATAAAAACTCATTAATTCCCCAATTTAAAGTATGAAGAGCTAGAGGGAAAGAGCATTTAGTAAAAGGCCTATTTGTGACAAAGTATGTCACTTCTAGTCAGACACAAACTCATTTGATTCATTTTAAGGTCATGGGACTTTAAGAAATGGATTAATATGACAGTGGTAATTGGGGGAAAATGTGGGATTTTATTTTTCTGATAGTTTATATATTAATATGCTTTTCACTGTTGTTGATTTTAATGAATAATTTAATTGTTTATTCATCCTGAGGCCTTACTGTAACAACCATTTTTAAAAATTTTCATCCCAATAATTAAATGCCTAGTTTTAAATTGTCTTTTTTTTAAATATGAAGAACACATTCAGTCATAGCTTAAAAAAATTTGCTATTTCCCCTTTCTCTCTCACAATCTTTATCTTGATAATTCTTGGTATAGATATGTGCACAATTAATTTATCTCTGGTACTCTATAATATTGAGAGATGTTCTGACTTCTACCTTAATGAGTCACATGAGTGTTATAATGACCATGTAGTCTAGAATTTCCCAAGATATATTTTCTCAGTACACCCTCCCAACTACAAATATATGAATGCACATACATACATATATATTTTCTATTAATTCTATCCTCCCATATTGCTTTCATTGAGGAAAACTAAAAGTTGGTGAGATGATTGATAAAGGAGTAGAATTTGGATGTGTGAGAGAGAAACAAAATAAGATCAATGAGATGATTGCTTCCCTTGAGTGAATACTTTAGATTCTAAAGTTCCCAGGTTCTTCCTGAGTGGGGGGCATGAGGTGAATATTCTAGAGAAGAAAATAGACCAAGTACACCAGCATCTGTGGACTAGAAGATATCTTTATGAATTTTCTTGGTATCTTTTTTGACACATTTGTCCTTAACTCAGGTATATGGATGTCAGTATCAGAGACCCAATACCATTACCACAAAACTGGTCATCAATTACTCTGACAAACATTTGGGCTCACAATTTATTTAAACAAACAAACAAAAAACAAGTTTTATCAACAGAGTAAGAATGAAGAAAAGATTTTAGGATCACAGAGAGTGGAAAGTCATGTCAGAGATGATAAAATCATAGTTTTAAAGTTAATTCAGAAGTCATCTAATATAACCCCCTGAATCTGAACCACACTCCCACTCTTGATTTTTGATCTCACATTTGAACCCCTAATCAACATGAATAACTGCAAAAGGTCAGTATATCAAACAGTAAGTACGTCAAGGATGAGTACTTGTGTTAATGTGATAATCATATCATATTCTGGTCTCTTTGACCACCCTTCCCCTTTAGTTAGTATAGTGTAAGTAACCAGAAAAAAGTAACAAAAGCTAAAAGTAAGACTGAAATGGTGAATCTAGAAGTCACCCAAAGATCATCCCAAATTTGAAAATCATACAATTTACAAACTGTCTCATATAGTAACCCAAATTCACATCTTGAGAATATGTGCCAAATCAGCACAACCCAAGTTGGTGTTGCTGATAGGATTTTCTAGTCTATATGTAAATCTCAAATAAATCTTCAGAAATCCACAGTAAGACCAACAGAACATTAAATGTTAATGATAAATTTGAGATAACATGGCAATGTTAATGTTAAAGTTTTAAAGATAATTTTGAATTTATTTTTAATTGATCCAAACATTCTAGAAGGTAACTTGGAATTATGTCCAAAGGGCTTTAAAAGACTGCATGCATTTTGATCCAGCAATATCAGTATTAGGTCTGTATCCCAAAGTGATAAAAAAAATGGAGATGGATCTGTTGGTAAAAAAATATTTAAAGCTGTGCTTTCTGTGGTGGCAAAAAATGGGAAACTAAGGGTATATCCCTTGATTGAAGAATGGTGGAACAAATTGTGGCATGTGATGGTGATGGAATACTTGTGCTGAAAGACATGATGAACCAGATGATTTCAGAAAGAGCTGGAAAGGCCTACATGAGATGATTCAGACTGAAATAAGCAGAACTAGGAAAACATTTTGCACAATAACTGAAATGCTGTGGGACAATCAAATGTAATAGACTTTGCTACTAAAAGCAACACAATAATCCAGGACAATTCTGAGGGACTGATGGAAAAAAAAATGCTATCCACCTCCACAGAAACATTTGGAGTAGAAATGCAGAAGAAAACTTGATTCATCACTTGTTTATTTGGGTATATAATTGGGGGTTTGATTTTATTAGATCACTCTCAAAATTATTAATAACATGGAAATAGGTTTTGCGTGATCATACATATATAACTCAATGGAATTGCTTGTCAACTCCAGGACAGAGGAGGGAAAAGAGGAGGGAAGACAACATGAATCATGTTACCTTGAAAATTTATGCATAAATTTGTTACTGGGATAAAATAAAGAAAATATAAAATAAAATAAAGTGTACGTGTAGCATTACTTCCTGCTGCCATAATGTTCTTCCCAATGAGTACCAAAGAAGAAGGGCAGCTAGGTTGTATAATGGAGAGAGTACTAGACCTGAAGTCAGGGAGAATCATTTTCCTGGGTTCAAATTTGGCCTCAGATACTTAGTAGATGTATTACTCTGTTCAAGTCACTTAACCCTTTTTGCCTCAGTTTCCTCATCTACAAAAATGAGCTGGAAAAGAAAATGGCAAACTACTCCAGTGTCTTTGCCAAGAAAACCTCAAAGAGCACCATGAGGGGTCCAGACACAACTAAAACAACAGAAACTCCAAAGAACCAGGCATGCCTGCTTTATTTCATAATTTCATGAATTAACAGTTTGATAGTTATTTCTACCAATATACAAAACAAATCACTTATATCTTAACATAAATCTCAGAGACTTGCTTCATAATCAAAGGGGTTGTAACTTGTATAGGATCACATGGCTATTAAACATCAAAGACAGGTATTCCTGATTCCAAATCCATTATCCACCTTTATCACACTGTCCCCCATTCAGGACTGGAATATGCTATGGCCAGTGAATGGAAAGATGCCAAGAAGCAATTTAGGATGCTATTAAGGAAACCTTTCTAATAATTAGAGCTATCCTAAAGTGCAGTAGACTGCCACAGAGTATAAGTGAATTCTTTACTGTTGGGGTATCTTCAAGAAAAATCTGGATAGCCCCTTATTCAGTGTTAGCTCTTTATATCTTTTATAAATACATAGATATTTATTTGCATGTCGTAAATCCCTTGAAAACAGAGACTTTCTCATTTCTTTGTTTGATCATGTTTTGTACCTTCCTTCCCCTCCACTGCCACATTTCTCCCATATCCTCTAAGCCCAGGTTGGTGAGTCTATGGCAGACATGTCAGAAGGGGCTGCTCCCTTCCCCCTCTCTATAATGCCTGCAGACATTTCTCATATCACTCATTCTTCTGCCCAACAGCCCAGTGGGAGTGCTTCCTCCCTCCCCTGTCTGGGGTGAGGCAGAGGGCTCACATGCAGCATAAGGGTTGTAGTTTGGGCACTCGGTCTCTAAACTAACAAAAGAAATAAGTTCTTTTCTTAATTAATTTTTTCAGTCTTTCCTCACATCAAAGAAGGCATTGTCTGGCAAAGGTTATGTATATGTGTATTATTTCTTTCATTTTTCCACTTCTGAGTTTATTCTCTGAAGGTGAATGTTCAAAATTTATTCTTCAGATATTAAATCTGAAGCTGTATGTACATTTCTTTTGGTTCTTCTCATTTCACTCTTCATTATCTCATGTAGTTCTTTACAAGTTTGTTTGGGATTTTTTTGCAATTAATTTACTCATTGTTTCTTAAGACAAAGTAGCATTCCATAGCAATCACATACTATAATTTTTTCAGTCATTCCCCAATTGGTGGACATCTTTTTGATTTCTAGTTCTTTGCCACCACAAAGAGAATTGCTCTAAGTATTGTGGAACATATAAGGTTTTTTTCTTTTTTCCTGATTTCCTTGGGAAATAGAGCCAGCAATGGTATTGTTAGGTCTAAGTGTATAGACAGTTTTATAGCTCTGGGCATAATTCCAAACTGCTCTCCAAAATGGTTGGATCAGTTCATAGTTCCATCATGTATGAGTGCCCCTGCTTTTCTATATCCTTTCTAACATTTGCCTTTTTGTCCTTTTGGCATTTTAGCCAGGCTGATGGGCATGAGATAATGCATCAAAATTGTTTCTGTTTGCATAAGAAATGAATTCTTTAAATAGGTTCAAATTAGACCAGACTTTTGTTTGGTCAGCCATTTTACCTGGCAACATTACAAAATTATGAGACATATTACTTAATATATTACCTGGTATGTAGCAAATATTTAAGTACTCTTTGAATGAATGGATGCAAATGAACCTCATAGAGGGGATTCTTATTTCTGTCAATTAGATCAGATAGCTTCTGAGGTCCTTTTCTCCAATATTCTGGGACTCTATGATATATTTAGAATTCTAATGCCAACTTCTTTCCTTTTCTAAAAGTGAATTCATTTTTATTTAAATCTCTAGGTTCATTGACTCTGACTCCATGCATCTTGCCTATTTTTGCTGTGACTTAAAAACAGTTTCAAGCTTTTACTTTCTTTTAAATGATGGTCAGGTATGTATGATTGTAGCTCTTGGAGAGAATTTCACCTTGTACCCTAGTATTATACTACTCATGGTAAAAGTGGCACCTAGAGCAAACTTCATTCAGTACAAAACTTCAGTTCCACCAGAAAATTATAGAATACAATGAAGTCTCTGCCTGTGGAGGGCAAGGTTAATGTACAGCCTCTCCTGTATCCTTGTGCTAACATAAAGTAACAAGTTCTTTAAACAGGTTCAAATTAGGCCAGACTTTTGTTTGGTCAACCATTTACCTGGCAGCACTAGAAAATCACTCCATTTAAATTACAATGTGCTGGAGTGCTGTAAAAGCTGTTTTCTAAGTTTTATTATGTTAGGAAATCAAAGATGACCTAATCCATTTTTGGCACATTTAAAAAAAATATCCTAAAACTGTGTAAAGCGAAGGGTCATATTGAGGTCATTTGCATGAGCTTATTCAATATTAAAGGGTTTCTTTATTTCTCTAAAACATGGAGGCAGTACAGATCTTTGTCCACTTTCATATGTAAATAAGTGTCATTTTGAGTATTTACTGATCCCAATGATGTAATTTAATAGCTCACATTTGTATAATAGTAATAACAACTTTCTCATTAAAGTACACCTCAGATGCCTTAGCATGGTGTGGGGGTGACCCTGGAGTTGTGGAAAATTATGTCTGCAGATTGCAAGCTTTAGCAACTCCTACCAAGTTACAGAAACTTTAAGGATAAGATGGTAGATTTGTTCCCTAAGGACCAGTCAGTCTAACTAAATTTAAAGGGTCTTATTGAGATAGGCACCCATTGAAGGTTTTTTTGTTTGTTTGTGTGTGTCTTTGCTTGTTTGTTCCAACAAATTAATCCATTCAAATTTGTTACTCTAACCCAGGAATGAGTTTTCTTAATCCCTGAGTGAATGAGTGCAAACTGTCCTAGTCCTTCATATCTAGATAATCCAAATGAGATCATGTTTCCTTTCTCCCATCTAGGCTTCCACCTAGGATTCTATCTGCTCACAACCATGCAGGTACTTTCCTACCCCTCCCCAGCTAACCTCCTGCTTTAAATTTTGCTTTGAGCAGAGTAATCAAACAATACTAACATTGATTTTGGAAAGGGCATACCAATGGTCTACTCCAGCATTGGTGAACCTTTTAGAGATCATGTGCCCAAACAGCACCTTCAAGCTACCTATGAGCCCCACCCCCAACCCTATATTACCCCAGAGAACAGAAGGAGGAAGTGATCTCATTGGGCTACTGGACAGAGGGGCCAGAGGGGCCAGAGGGGCCAGAGGGGCCAGAGGGGCCAGAGGGACCAGAGGGGCTGGGTCATGCATGCCATGCCTTTGCCAATGCCCTTACCCTATGGATCCACTCATCATTCTTGTGACTAATCATACCCAAACTCATTTCTCTGGCTACCACTATCCTAATATACTATGATATTCTTAAGGTCAGGGGTTTTCTTTGCTGTTTTTGCTTTTTAAAAAATTATTCTGTACCTAGCACTTAGCCTGGTATTTGATAGTATTGAGCTTTTAAAAAATTTATTCTTTCATTTATTCAATCAATCAGCCAACCAATCATACTACAGAGAGAGGTCAGGCAGTATTATTTGTTGGCCTTTGAGTCAGGAGATACATGGCTTCAAATCATGATATAAACACTTAGCCTGGTGACTTGGGTTAGTGACTTTACTAATCCTTAGTTTTCTCCTCAGTAAATCAAGAATAATAACAATTTCATTTGCTCAGCTGCCATGGATGTTGCAAAAAAAGTCCTATATCACCTTTAAAAGGCTACAAATGAGAGCTATGTATGTAGAGAGGTCATGGCTGGCATCACACAAAGTGGTACTCAATTAAATCAACTTCTTCAACATTAACAAAATATTTATATTATGATCATGTAATATGTATTACTTTTCACAACAAATCTATGAAATACATATTACAAATATTGTTATTTCAGTTTTAGATTAAGTCATCTATGGAATTAAATTAGTGATGGGCAAACTATGGCCCAGTGGCCAGATGCTGCCCCCTGAAATGTTCTATCCAACCTGTGACATTATTTCTAATCTGATGGATACAATGAGTAGGATACAATACAATGAAACTTCAAAAGAGTTGCCTTAGAAACAAACTGACAGATGAGCATTTCCTTTTCTTTGTTCCTCTCTTTAAAAAGTTTATTCATCACTGAATTAAGTTATAAAGTTTCAAACCCAGGTCTCTTTATACTAATTTTAAGTAGCTTAGTATTTTAATTGAGATTAAATGTTCTTTAAAAGCAGGTTTTGCTTTAGATTAGAAAAAAGCGTTATTGAATGTCTTTTTTAAAAATAGTAGAAAAGTTAAAGTCATACAAGGGCAAAATACTACAATTTTTCAAAGCCTGTATTTCAGTGAGAATATCTAAATATAGTTCATGTCTCAGTCCTAAGACTACAATAGTTAATAATAACCTTTTCCCTTTGGGGCACCACAATGTACTTTGTTAACATATTCTTGTCACTTTTTTTTTACATTTATTTGTGTAAGTGTCCTATTCCCCTACTAGCCAGTATCCTTCATGAGGGCAGGGGATATGTTATCTAAAACATATCTCTACACATCCTCCCACTCATCCCTTAAATTAGTTTTCTGCACACATTCAGTACTCCTACGGTAGACTGAATGGCAAAAATAAATCAAGATTTCTTCCTTCTCTTTCCTTTCACTTGTCCGTGGGCTCCTGAAATATTGTTAATTCAAATAGCCCAGTCAGAGATTTTCTAAGAATTAAACACAATTATCCAGGAACAAAATTATTTGAAAAGTACTTATTTGGTGTGTTTGAAGGAAGATGAGGCATCTACTCCCGTGCAACTTAAGGTAGCACAGAAAGGCAGAGGCACAATGAAATATAATCCCTATTCTCTCCCCAAATAAGACAGCCCACTGACCTCTAACACTGGGATATAAACCTATATCTTCAAAGCCTTTAATGTGATAGGTTGTTGTATTCAAATGCTGTGAGAAAATAGTATACAAAAATACTGACAAGAATGCAGCTTCTCAGCCAGTCTCTTCTTGTATTATTAGGATCAGGTTGTATACTTTCATTCCTGAAGTAAATCTTCTTTGCAACTAATCCACTACATTTGCCAATAATTTGTTTCTTACTGGAATCATAAAAATAAAACCTATATAGTTAACTAGTAAAGAAAATGGAAGCTTCTAGCTTGCAACATTCCAGTCTTAGAGTATTCTAATTGTTAGGGTTTCCAGAGAAAAAGCAGGGTAGGAGAAAAGGGGGAGCAAGCTAGAGGGAGGGGTCTGGATTGGGAATAAACAGATTGCTTCATAGAAAATAGCTATCATTGGACTTTTTAAGATTGCAAGAATTCATCACTTGTGTCAGGTAGAGAAGGAAGGTAATGTGTAAAAACTCCAGTCACTTTTCTTGTCCATAACCATGTTTCCCTTAAGTTGCTAGAAGACTAGAAGTTGGAATCTCAAGAAATATTTTAAATTGTCATTTTCTTTGTCATTTAGCTTGATTACAATGAATTGAATTCATCTAGAATTAAAAAGGGAGGAGAAATAATGAACATTTATGTATAGCCTACTATATACCAGGCATTGTGCTTTACAAATATTATCTCAGTTTCGTTGTTGGTAAGATTAATAAGTAGATGAATTTATATTTGGCAACCTCTCTTCCACTATATAGGAATCATTGCATTTTTAAAACGCTTGGTTATCTCCCCTATACACATATAGAAAAAGAAATCAATATTATACTGTTATTTTATGTCTCACTACAGCACCAACCTATTCATCTCACCCACACAGAAGAAATAAATATTTTGACATCCACCTTTCTCACCCTCCTATCTCTAGCAGAATTCATCTGTTCTTCATCCCATCACTTCAAAGCCTCATAAGGGCTGTGAAAATAAATAATGTCACTGAGTAACATATTTCCATGTCATCAGAGAACTTTGGAGACAGAGAGCTTCTGGAGGAAGTAACAATTTAATTCAGTAAATATTTGTTAAATGTCTATTATGTACCAGTCACTGTGCTAAGTGGTGAGTATACAGAAAGTTCCTTCCCTCAAGGAGCATACAGTCTAATAATACCAAAAAAGTATCAGAGGATTGGGTATATAAAGAACTGGGTTCCATCTCCAGCTCTGAAATAGATTAGTCTTAGGTACGTCATAACATCTCTGAATTTTAATTTTCTAACTTGTAAAATGAGAGCCCATTCTAGCCACTATAGCAAGTTACATCTCTAAAATCCTTTGCCTTCTTCAAGGGAGACATTTTTGGAATAACAGATCCTTAGGCTACTTGGATTCACCCCTCCTAAGTGGCTATCTGATCTGCCAAAACAGAGGGATAGTAGATAGAATTCTGATAGTACTGAGAAGCCAAGGAAGGGGAAATTCAAACGTATTGCATAATTCATTCACTGTCCCCAATTCTAGGTTTAGTCTAGTGTGAATAGTAAAAAAAAGTGAAGGCTGAGTAATTTCTCAGAAACAAGACAAAGATGTGAATACAGAGAGCACAGTCACACCTGGAAAACCAGAGAAAGCTCAGTTGTATCTTAAGTGCATTTTGCTTGATGAAGGGACAAACTTTATTACTTTCTGTTAACTCAGTAAGAAATGGTAGTATAAAATGTGTAGTCAAAAGAAAGCTAGGATGCTATTGAGATATTCATAGGTTGTGTTTTTTTCTAAGATATAATTCTAATAGGTATGTTTGATGGAAAAAGGAAGAAAGAATTTCTATAATGGGAGGATATATTATAACGACAATAATATGAATAAGCCACACTTATTAACACTTTAAGATTTGAAAAGTACTTCATGCATATTACTTCCTCAAAACAATCCTCTGAAGTAGGGTGCTATTATCTCCAACTTACAAATAAGGAAATTAAGTCAAAAAGAGACTAAGTGATTTGCTTTAGGATCAGGTTCAGATTAAATGTCCCAGGTAGGATTTGAACTCAGATCTCAATTTGTAACCATTTCTGCAAGTGGCAAGGATATGGAGTTCAGATTTCAGAACCCCCAAGAAACTGGAAGGCAGTTGGAGGGGGAGCAGTTAGAACAGCACTATATAAGGGAGTGAGCCCCAGGCAACTCAACTCAGTCCTGAGTTAAGGTCAAGGTTAGAGGGAGGTCTGGTTAGGACCCTCTTTTGATCCTTGCTGATCCATATCAGGAATATCATTACCTATTCTACTGTGCTGATCCTAGCTGAGTCAGTCAGTCCTCTTAATAGCCTGATCTCTACTACAGATATAAATCCCATCAACTGATACCAAGACTAACATCATCAAATCAATAAAGAATAACTACAATCAACACTTGATATCATCCTGCTAAGCTTATTCATGAATTTATTTAGTTAGATACTTGAAGTAGAAGTTAGATAGAGAGTCTTTCCTCAGAACCATCTTGATTAGTTGATAGAGATTACCTCATTCCTCTTACCTCACCCATCAAACCTATTTTCCATATACCTTCCCTGTTTGTACCTTCCCTGATTATTTAAAAGAAGTTACCTTTAGTGACCATAGCCTTTGGTATATACAGTTCATTTGATTATAATATCTTTTACCCTTGAATAGAATCCTACATCATATCAAGGTTTCACATTTGGTGGGGTACCATCACTTGAGGGAATCCTGTTGATTTCCACATATAATCCTGACAGAGGATCACACACTGTTAGCCTGTAATATCCTCTCTACAGGAAGAACTTCATCTCTCATCATAACCATCAGTTTGAAAGAGATTTGACTAGATTCCCTCTGTGGAGCCATATTATTGAGCCCTCTTTGTATGGATCTTCTTTAACTGACCTCTTGTGGGAACTAACAGCAGCTGGCCCAAAGATAGCCCATCCCCACAGGAGGTTTGAGTGATAGTTTTCCAACTTCAGTTAAGAATTATTCTTACAGATTCTAATTCTGAGATTCTATCCACTCTGCCACCTAGCAGCCAATATAATAAAAAGTCTGCAGAATTTACCTTCTGAGTATCTGGAGTCAAGCTCTGGACCTTCTCATTTACTTTGTTATATGTACCATTTCATCTTTTCCCCCAGCTTTAGGACAATGAACTAATGAGTGCTAGGTCATGTTGTTTAGGCTTTAAGTGCTATAGATATTACATCAAAGCTATCTTTGCATCTCAGACCATTTCCCATCATCTTGACCTTTGTCCTTTGTCTTGCCACTGGACTGCCATGACCCTGAAAGGGAGAGTGAGGCTGAAGACTGTTCAACTCTGCTTCACTAAAATATAATACACAAGTTAATGAAGACATCACTCAATGATGTCATTGGTCCTCTTCAAAAATGAAGGACCAGTAACAACAGCAACATTTTATATGTAAAACAAAGATAATATAAAAAAAAATCAGAAGCTGTTTATGTTCAAAGGATCAAATGAGATTGTGCATGGAAAGTGCTAATAAATGACAGCTGTCTCTATGTGTACCAGAAATTTGCCAAGAAATCATGCTTTTTATTTTTATTTTTTTAACTCTGCCCCAGTAATTATTCTTTCGGTAAAGTTATTTTACCAATAACATATAATAACAAATTGCCACATAAGTTTTCCAAAGTTATATGATACAAATTGTCTCTCTCCCTCCCTCCTTTCCATCCCCTTTCCCATAACTGGCAAGTGATTCAATATGAGTTACACATGTACTATTGTGCAAAACATATTTCCATATTATTCATTTTTGGAAAAGAATAATTACATAAAACCAAAACCCCAAAATAGCAATTCAAAGAAACTAAAGTGCAAAATCACATGCTCTGATCTGCATTCTGACTCCAAGAGTTCTTTCTCTGGCGGTGGATAGAATTCTTTGACATAAGTCCTTCAGAATTGTCTTTGATCTATGTATTGCTGAGAGTAGCTAAGTCTTTCACAGTTATCATTTCACAATATTGCTGTTACTGTGTACAATATTCTCCCCACAGTAAGTCTTTTAAGGCCATTTTTCTCTGGAAGGCAAATTCCACACTAGTAAAATAATAGAAGTACTTGGCTTTTTTAATTCAATTTTTTTTATTATTTCAGTTCTAGAGTCTCTCCCAATGAGCAGTATCCCTCCACACCAACTACTGAAAAGATAAGAAAAAGAAAAAGAATTACATATATAAAGTCTTACAGAACAAATTTTGCTTTTGCCATTAGAAAAAAAAAGAAAAAATATAGAAATGTTAAGTCTTTATAGGCTCTACCTGCTGCCCCACCTAGTTACTCTCATGAAACTTGGTTACTAAATTATTAATTCAGTATTCTTTCTAGTTAGCTAAAAGCTTTGGGAGGAGTAAATTCTCCTTATGGGAAGTTCAGGAACAACTTCCCTTCCTGTACTCCACCATTAAGTTGTGACATTCCAATTAAGGTTCTCACAGTAAAATATTTTATTTGGCTTAAATGTCTTTGTTGATTATCTCAAAGAGTGTTTTCCAGATTAGAGATCCATGTGGGTCAGTCAATGATTCAGGTAGAGAGTAAATATTACTACCTCCCCCTTTATCTCCTCCTCCTCTTCCTCCAGCTCCTTCTTATCTCTCTCCTCTTGACAGAATAGAGATGTTACTGCTCTGTTTCCAGGAGGAAATATATTTCAGTCATAGTTTTCCTCATTGCTTTTCTACACTTGCATTAATGTTTTATTATTTATTTGACCTCTGAAAAAGTTTAATCTTTCCTATCAGACTGTAAGCTCAAAGAGAGTAGAGAATCTCCCCAAAAATCTAGCTCAGTGTAACTACTAATATTATATAGTAGATAAATAATAAATATTAGAATTCTTAATTCTAACGATAAAGGTGATATGTAAGAAACTGACAGAAAAAAATAACTATAAAAGTTTGGGATACTTATCATCAAACAAGTTTTATGGCTACTTAAATTTGACTTAATGGAAAATATCCAGTTTGAAAATATGTTTAGCCCTTTTATTATGTTGCATCATATATTTAAAAATTTATGGTGACTGACATTGAATGCATCTAGCTATGAGTTGACCCTATCGCAACCCCAGTCACAAACTGACTAAAGATGGTCAGAGTTGGTTCAAAACAGTTAAAAACTGGTTCCATGGTGTCTTTGGACATTGCCTGTTGCTGTACCTAAGGACCTCTGTTCTAGCCCCATGTCGCCACTCCTCTAAACTCCCTAGTCATATGTACGAACTTTCAACTTTGTAGCACATAAAACCATAGAGTATCCCAATCTCCTCAAGCCTGTAGCTGCACCATTCCAACAATTGTACCCAACTCCCTCCACCCTAATATTCTCTAAGAATTTGTGTTTAATATGCTATTTAGGTACTCCACTACTTCAGTGTTGTGTAGTGTCCCTAATTAAAATTCCCTTGTCTCAAATAAAGACCCTTGTTAATGTAGCCTTTGCAGTCTTTTCTTTTATGTTGGCACTGGGTAATATGAGAGTACATGAATGAAATAGTATATGTTCCCAGGAAAGATAATAGTAATCTATTTTAATTTACTAACTAAAATTTTTTAAAAAGTTGTACAAAATAACAGAATTTCAAAATTTGAGGCAATCTCAATGACCATCTAATCCAGGGTCGGCAACCTTTTTGGCCTTGAGAGCCATAAATGCCACATTTTTTAAAATGTAATTTTGTGAGAGCCGTACAGTGCTCACAGTGGACTCTCCTGTAACGGCACCTGAAAAAAAATTGACTTTATGGCTCCTGCAGAAAGAGCCTAATTGGCTGAAGAGCCATACGTTGCTGACCCCTGATCTAATCTAAACCATTCCTGAAAAAGATTTCTCTCAAGAATTAACCCAACAAGTGGACATTTACCTTCTGAATAAAGACCTTCAGTGGAATGTTTCCCACCACTTTCTGAAGTATCTCATTTGTGTTTGGAATAGCATTAATTGTAGGGGAGTTTTTCTCTGTATCAAATCCAACTTTTCCTTTTTACAACATTCACCTGCCATTACTTCTTTTGCACTACAGGGACTAGTGTGTAACAACATAAAGCTTCTGGATCCTGGAGTTAGAAAACTTGGTTCCAAACCCTGCTTCTGGCAAACTATCTGTTTTCTGTGCTGGACAGTCAGTAAATCTCATTTAGCATCACTTTTCTCAATTGTAAAATGAGCAATGGGGTTAAGCAATATGGAAATTGAGGTCCTTTATAGATCAAATTCTATGACTATGATACCTCTTCCATATGGCAATCTTAAAAATACCCCTAAAAGCATATTTGCCCCACTATTTGACAATAGCTTCCAAAATGATGACTTCATTAAAAATACTGATCTTTTAAAAGTTTGAGTCATGCACATATAAATATATAGAGTATGCATATATGTATATATGTATGTATATATGTATTCCTGCACACTACACTAAGTTGACTTTCTATGGTAAATAATAAATAACTTGGACCAGTCATATAGTATTAGTAGATATGGATGGTTGTGATACACAGAAGGAATAAATCTATGAGATTACAATGACATTTGAGCATTTTTTGTATTTTATATAATATATGAACATCTTTATTTGTGATTACAGAGTAGAACTATATATACAGATATATGTTCATATATATAAAGCATATACAGACTATGCCATGCTAGTTTATTAAATTAGGTTCAAATTAAATATAGGTTCAAATAAATCTATATGTCTTCCCAGTTCTTTTCTTACCTCATATATACTTTCTACCCATAAAAAGTCTAATTTATTTAATCAGTATGCTAAGATTCACTAATGATTATAATTTCTTATCTGTTTATTTCACACTAAGATACTTTCTTTTTATTACATACACCTAGAATTGTTCAAAATTCTTCAGGTATCACATTTAGGAACTATTTGTTTTTTGAGATCATTATCTAGAGTTCTCTCCTATTGACAATTTGTATTTTAAAAACTAATCATTTCATATTTTCTTAAATAGAAACATTTGTTTAGTCACTGAAGTCACAGTTGTCATTTTAATTTGAATCTATAAGGAATAAAATAGCAATGTCAATTATGCTATACTAGATAAAAGTTTAAATCTGTGAATAGTAGCTTGGAAAACAAATAATATTTTAAATGTGACATTAGTAAGTTAATTATCTATTTTTCGCTTAACCTTTCTGTTAGAAGATAATATTATTGGAGCATTACTCACTTTATTATGATTAAGCCTTCAGACTCCATTAATATTTTTCACATGTTAATCCTAATGGCTTTTGAAACAGCTTTTATAAGGTTACTGTGGAAATATCCATCGAGGATGACCTCTAAAGAGAAAAGACTTGTCCTCTCCACCTTGTATACATAATACAGAGAAGCAAAGTTAGGTTGCCAGATCAAGAGGAAAATAAAGTCACTGAGATAAATAGTTTTATCCAATGAAGTGAAGAAAAAGAAGAAAATAAATTGTGAAAATCTCAAATGAAGATTTTTGTTTTCTCAGTGGTGGCAAGAGTTCCAGTAAACCTAGTAGTCATTTATACTTTCTATATTGGAGTTAAAGGGGTAGCAAAGGACACTATGGGAGAATTACAGCTACATAGTATGGTGGAAGGAGCACTGTTCTTATAGTCAGCAAGGTCTGTGTTCAGATTTAGCCTCAGACACATACTTAGCTGTATAACCCTGGGAAAAACACTTATACTTCATTTTTGTCAGTTTCTTCAACTGTAAAATGGTAATTATAATAATGACACCTACATCCCAGGATTGTTGTGAGAATCAAATGAGATAATAATTATAAAGTGTTTAGCATAATGCCCAGCACATGGTAAGTGCTATATAAAATGATAGCTATTACTAGCTTTTAATAAGTGGGGTTGTATTATTTTTGATGTCCCTTAAGTATTTTCATTCTTCAAAAAATGAAGACCTTTTGTAGCAAAAAAAAATATTTTTGACCCATCCATAATGAGAGTTGACATGAGGATTTGGGACTTAAGTAGAATAGGGCTTAATCTAGTTTATTAATGAATAGCAATTTTCAAAAGTAACTGAAACTCTAAGCCAATGAGGGGGAACCAATGGCACAGGGCCAAAGATGCAGAGTACTCACTGTGGACACTCAGCCACCCTTCCTTCTCACCCCCACCCCCAGAGTTCATTACTAGAAAGGCAGAGGGACTCAGGTGGAGCTGTTCCCCTCCCCCTCTCCACTGTGCCTAACAACAATTTTTCACATCCCCCACCCCTTGCCCAGCAGCCCAATGGGTAATGGAGGGATGAGGTATAACCAGATGTGATGGAAGAAGGGCATGGCATGAGGTCTCTGAGGGGGCAAGCATGGCCTGGGAGTGTGGAATGGGGATGGGGACCTTCACTCTGTCTCTAAAAGGTTCATCATCACTGCTCTAAGCCTTCATCTTTCTGTTTGGGGTATTTCCTAGCTTTAATGATTTCATGATATGACATCCTATATAGCATATCACTAACTGAGACATACTTATTGCCCTGACAAGCCTTTGTTTTAATGAGATTAGAGATAAAGTTTTCCCCATGATAATTTCTACAAATTCTTGATTAGATTTGAAACATATCATAAAGTCCATAAATTCCATATCATTACCTATTAAGGATAGGGGATTTGTAGAACAATTATTATTGTATATGAATTAGATGAAGAATTCTCTCTACCAATTCACATCAACACCTCCCTGTTGCTTAGAGACTGAAAGGTTAAGTAATATGCCCAGAACCTCACAGTCAGCATATATCACAGGTAGAATTCAAACACAGGCTTATGGACAAGATGACTAAGTCTTCTCCTACATGTTGTCTCTAATGGTAGTAGCATATGTATGCTTTAATAAATATCTATTTTATTGAATGTATTTGAAGAAAACAATCAGGCTTGAAGGATTCACGCTGCTGGTTTTAGTTTAATTTCTGGTATTTCTTCAACCTTCAACACCCCACTATAATGATAACTATATGCTTGGTTTCTCTCAAATTGTATAAGAAATTAAGAAGATATAGATGAAGTCAAGGACACATTTCTCTAGCTAACATCAAGGTAAAGTTCAAAACTAAATCTCTGACTGTTCAAGTTGCTGAATTTTGCAAACTTCTCCATGAAGTCCTGGAATAGGGAACTGTCCTAGAAGGATGTGAGATGATATAACCCATCTAAGAACCTCCCCAGTGCCAGTTAAGCACAAACGCCTTGACTTTTAATAAAACAAAATTTATTTTATAATTAGAGTAAGGAAAACTAGTAGGCAAGATCCTAACACTGTTAAAGCTAGACTCTACCCAACCTCTAAGCATCTTGTAAGAGATGGGCTTCTGGTCTTCTCTGGGCCCTGACTACAGCTCCCTATTCTTATCTAAAAAACCCCAAACTATCTAACTCTAACCTAATCTATTTGCTCTAGATTAACAAAAAGAGGGAAAAGGAAAGCCTGGGTTTGGCTATACTATGTAACCCAAAGTCCCAGATGAAAATCTTTGGATTACCTTAGTCCAAGAGGATTTCTGGAAGATGAATAACTGGCAGATGATCTCTATACTCAGGGAAACAGTTCACTCCAAAGCATATTCTCAACGAAGGAGTCCCTAATTTTTCCACAAGATTTTAGACTTCCAAGGGAAACACTGTCAGAGCAAAAACGCCTCCTTCTAGCTTGGTAGAGATCAGGGCAGAGAGTGCAAATGTCAGTTAATTGCCACTACAACTCCCACAATCCCTCTCTCCTCAGAAACCTCTCCCAGGCCTTGTATCCAAATTCCCTTCTTTTCCTCTTAAAGCTAATCCCTGAAATTAAATCTATCCCTTAATGTGCTTTCCTACAGTCCAATATAGATGAATACAAAACAACTCTATTTCCATTCATTAAAATCCATTATAAATTATTCTTTTCATTATTACTGTATCTCATTCACAGACATGAAAGAGCAATGGGTCAGAGAAGGGGAAGAGTTCCTTAGCTATTTTCTTCATCTTCACATAAGAAAGGGGAACAAATGTCTACACTTATAATAAAGATTTGGGACAGAGGCAAGTTGAGGCTTGTCCTAGTTTGTTAATGAATCTCTCTGTAAGTTTCAAAAGTTACTGAAACTCTAGTCTTCTCTTTATTTGGAATACTTCTACTGTCCTAAAAAAGGGATGAGGATGTTGAGAATGGGGAGGAGGACACTGAAAGGTAGAGAGAACTTTAATCATTCATTGTTCACATGCTAATCTTAGAGAACATAACAGGAGCTAGAATAAGCCCCAAGTTTCTGCCACCTGCAGGTGCAAGGATGAAGTATGAATTGAGAAATCCTGCCAAGTCTCATGGAACTTCATCAGTGCCGCAACATTTCAGGATGTTGGCAGTCATTCTGTAAAATATTGGGACATTTGTAAAATGAAACACATTAAATATGAAATGGAACTGCCAGAGAATGTTTAAAATTGGAAAGGAATGTCTGAGTTAGGAACAAGAGAAGTTAAACCTTGTGTACATACATAAACACACATAACATTGACTATTTTTTTCCTCTGTCTGTCTGTCACTCTCTCTTCCTCCTACCCCCCTCTCTCTCTGCAAGAAGTGACTCCACAACAACAAATTTAGCACCTGTAGGGCTATCTCATATCACTATAGCAATTTGAAAAGGAATTTTAAGTGTAGAAAAGAATTAGAAGTCCACTTTTTTAATTTCTAAATTTGAATGACTTTAATTATCTTCACAGCATGGGGTTGCCAGACAGAACTGAAACATAGTTCTTTTGATGGACATTTTATCTCTTTTAATCTTGTGTCTGCTCTCATCTAGGTTAACTCCACAATCCAGACAGTATTGCACCAGTTCCATTTCCCCAAGATTACCTGATACTTCACTGACCCAATAGACTATAAGTAGTTAGAAATGCTTTAGGTAAAAATCTGAAGAAAAGGAACCCTGCTTTAAGTCCTGTCAAACTTTTCTTTCTGTGTGCATTTTTATACTTTAGCCTCCTCTCCAATCAGGTGCTCAGATCTGAGATTTTATTGGTATAGCAGCTTTCTGAAGAAGGGATTCCTCATGCTAATGCAAAACAGCAAGTTGCCTTGGCACTAAAATGATTTGTCACTGAGAGGGTTAGTTACAGAGGCAAGATTAGTGCCTAAATCTTTATGATTCCATCTACAATTCCATATTGTCTCCAATTTCTAAGCTTTCAATAACTCCCTGATGTTTTGGTGCTTTTAACACCCAAATGTTAGATCCTATAATGAGAGGGGATGGAGGATAATGAAATTTAGGTATAGTGTCTTCAGGAGACATTTTTAACTCACATCACACAGTTTTGACCTGCATACAAGGTGAGTTCTAGCAGATGGGAAAATAAAATATTGAGAAAATAGGATTTTCTTATTCCAGAGGTATCGTTATTTTTTAAATCCTAATTTGCTACATCTCAGATGCTATTTCTCAACATCCTTCTTATCCTCATTTATATGTACCATGAGTGTCTCCACAATATTGTAAGACCAAAGCCTTGGTACCACACTGACCCTAGCACTTTGATCAATAAGCCTAGCTTTGGCAACTCTGTATTAGAAAGTATTAAAAGGAAGACTTTTCTTCTAGATTTGTGATTGTTCCTTTCATTTCACATTTATCTAGTCTAGATTTGCTTAAACATGAGTCTAAGAGTCAACTTATCATTTAAGAAAGATTTCCACTCTATTTCCATTAAAAAATTCTTCGTTCCAGGAGATTGATTTTGGTTGTATGATAACAATAATTATAACAATGAACCCTGATGCTGATATGTAATCACTAAGTTTGTCAATGACTTCACCATGAAGATATGCCAAGACAGTAGTCACAGTTTTTGCAACTCTGAAATGCTATTTTTTTCATTTTTTATTTAATCCTTTTGCTTATGACTATTATTTCAAACTTCAATTGACACATTGCTTCTTTATACATGAGATTTCCACTTTTCATGGTCATAGCTTTATTGTGAACAATGGATAGACCTGTAAAGTAAATTCTCAGAAAACATTCCCAAGAATACAATGATAATAATAGCTGGTGCTTACATAAAGTAGTCAAAGCACTTTTTCATACATTATTTCATGTGAATCTCACAACAATTTCCTGAATTAGTATTAATTCCATTGTTCATATTTTACAAATAAAGAAAAAAGACTCTGAGACTAAGTGATTTGCTCAATCATATAATAATTAAATATGAGAAGTGAGGTTGGAACCAAAGTCTTCTTGATGCTAGATTCAGCTTACAATTTGTCTTTCTTGTTTTTATATAATAATAAAATAATGATGAATAAAAGTTCCCACTCTGTTCTCCTGTGCTTCTAGTAAATAATTTGATTCAAAATGCTGATGTTGTCTGATGGATAAAATATTGATGGAATGGTAGCAGACAATATGTCCTTTCCTCAATTGCCTTTCATTCCCCAATTTCATTCCCCAGAGAAATGGAGAAACAGAGGGGGATGTAAAAAGAAAAGAAAAGAAAGAAGGAAATATTAAGAGAGAAAAGGGGAAATATATGCAGTGATCCCTGAAATTTAGGTAACAAGGATCTTTAAGTCAATGCAATTTTTTTGTCCTCTTTTGACACTTTAAATAAGATGTATATGCTGTTAGATGTCCCAAGTTTTAAATGATTAACAAAGGAGTATAATATATCAGAACACTGCTCCTCTCAGACATTTTTCTGAATGAGCAATGTGCCACCCAGAATGGGCTACAAAATGTTAATGGCTCTGAAGCTATACAAATTTGAACTTTATTGAAATGTGTTAATAATGAGGGAGATTGTTAAATTATATACTGGATTGAGGAATAGTAGCATGATTGCAGAGAGTAGAGCAGGGGAACAATGGATCATGTTACCCTACAGGCATTAAGAAATCACAGGATGTACACCTTTAACTTTTCCCCTGCTGATGATCCTGAAATATCTTAGCAACCAGGGAATTTAGTCTTACTTCGATAATGAGATTAATTCCTAAACCAGGAAGCAAGAAAATAAGGAGAGAGCTGGCCTTGAATGGCAATAACTGTTTTCCATTCAACACCTTTCTATCTGACATTGCTCATGTATACAAGGTAAGGAAATCACTCCTGAATTATAGACTGGGACAAAAGGTTTGCATTTTTCTTCCAAAAGCGTTTCATGGTCTGTACTATTTTGTTAATAAAAAAAAAGTCTAGAAGATTGATGCTTCTCTACTAAGGTGTCATGTAAAAATCAGATATAATTACTATACTCACTCCTCCTTTCCCTCTTTCTATAGACAATGGAGATTATTTTTTGTTCTTTTTAATGTAAAAGGGTTAATTGTATTCAAGTCAGGTAACATGGTCATTTTAAAAATTTCAGATGTTGGTCTTATTTAGCAAATTCTCACTTTGGTTTTTAAAACAGAAAAAAATCTGAATATATGAGAAAAACTTTAGCCTTTCAGATAAGCATTATGTTATATATTAACGAATTAAGTTGAAAGATAATTTCCTCTTGTGGCATAAGTTCTGTACAGGCATAATAGCATGGTAGGTTCTCTTATGAGTTGTTATAGGAAATGAGATCAACCATGCCCACAAGAATCTTCTCTACCTAAAGTGAGGCACCAGTGAGAGGTCAAAAATAGATTAAATGAGGGAAATTTTAGATGTGTGAAGTTGAGGGAATCCTTGCTCCAGATTTTCATTTTATAAGAGATAGCTACTCCTTCCCACCATCCATCATCCGCTCACCCAAAACAGTTAAGTTGGAGAAGAAACTCTGGCATTTATCTCCAAGACTCACATGCCAAAAATAAATTTCAGTCCCTTATTACCTATTTGAGGTAATCATAAGGCCTAAGTTTCTGACTATAATCTTGACTATAAGTCCCACTGCTTGAATCTGAATTTCATTCAGCCAGCATTTAATCATACATTAAGATTTTAAAAAATTATACTAGAATCTTCACAATTGGTGTGGAGAATAGAAGATATACATTGAAGGAGAAATTTCATTGGATGATAACAGATTTCAGATAGAAGTTTCTGGGAATAGAAAAAAGTGCTGACTTGGAAAACTGAGCAACTCTTTGCATAATTCATTGTTCTACTTAGTTATTAAGAAACTGCACTGTACAAATCCTCAATTGTCAGGATAACTATGCATTCATTCAGATTCCCCATATTGCCTGGATAATCTTAGACTTTAATTAAAATCCTATGTAAGGTAGGCTTCTTGTTGAATAGGTAATGAGAAAAGGAACTTTCTTTTAAAATTTCAATTTAAACTTACCTTTCAACAAAATTGAACAAACATCTATAAAGCACCAACTATGTACAAGACATAGTACTAGGTCCTGGAAATACAAAGAGAAAAAATAGTTCTTACTTCCCAGGAACTTAAAATCTTTGCACAAGTGGAGAAGATACAACATACACCTTCAACATGAGTACATCAATATACACATAAAATGTGAATAAATATAATATATGTTCTAATACATTTTAATGCAGAGAAAACATTGATATCTAGTCTTCTGTAGGAATATAAACCTAAGTTTTGTTTTTAGGGAAACTAGGAATACCCATAAACTGAATTGATGAATTACTATGTTGGATATATGGAGGACCACCAGGGCCAAGAAGGTATAAGTGCAGTAAATGGAATGTTTATTGATGAGATGATAAATGGGGCTATAGGATTGGGTCTGTTACAGATTTATCTTATCCAATTTCAACTTGAGCTTCACTATTGCCACATCTTTTTACTGATGTCTGGTTGTTTCTCCATCATATTCCTTCCAGAGGCTTTTAAAGCATTTTTTTCCTGAAAACTCCAATACTACTCCTCAAAAATCCTCACAGAAAAGGACATTTGTAAAAGAAAGATACTTGGAATGGTCTTCTGAGCAAAACTGACTTCATTGTGAATATGAAAATTAGTCAATCATCTGCAAACGCACTTAACATGGTCTAAGATGCCTAACTTTTCAGGTGACAAATATTTATTCATTATGCCAAAAGAGTCAGATTATGAAAATTCTGGGTGGAGCAATGTGGGAGGTCAGCTATGTCTCTTCCTACGAAAGAAAAGCAACCATAAATTTTGTTCCCTAAAGGTAGGTAGCTGTAATTTTAATTGGAAAAAATCTGAATCTTTTTCTTATTTTCTTTCTATGGGACAGATTACATGACCATTGTTCCATATGTGATGACATAAAGACAGCCAAGGTTATTCTTTAGCCAATTGAGGCATCATAAACTCACAGTTCTGGGAACATCTTTTCACATTCTAAGATGTTGAGGGCATGCACAAACTCCTCTCTCCTCTCTTGGCAGGGATATTTTGCAAGGTGCTACAATTAAAAAATATTTATTAACATTCTAATTATTGATTATTGATTCTCTTATATAGTTAATCAACAACTAGGATTATTACTTATAATTTATCACCAAAATGCTGAATATCTTATGGGATTACATGAAGAGGATATAAATCTATAAAACAGACATTAAAATAAATTTTGAAGTAGCTTAATTAAGCTATCCTTTATTCCTTATTTCACTCTTTAGTGAGAAAACTGCATCCATTTTCCCTAAGTTCTCACTTCTTGCTCTTATATTTCAACTCCTCCTCACTCATTCCTATTGTCTCTAGATTTTGATCAAGTCTAATGTCATTAAGACTAGGCTCTCTATATGTATTCTTGATTCCTCCAGCATGTTGTGTTCACAATCATCCATACCCCATCTAGTCTTCAGCTCTGACTCCTTTTCTGCTACCTACAAACATGCCTAGATCTCTCTCATCCTTAAGAAATAATTCACTCAATAATATTCTTAAAATTTCATCTGATATTGCTCTCCTTTTACAGTTAACTTCCTAAAAAATAAGGTAGAGCTGATTATTTTGATTGCCAAAAATTCTTTTCCTCTTATTAAATTCTCAACATTTTGCAAACTGGCTTCTAACCTCTTTGCTCCATAGAAACTGTTCTCTCTAACATTACTATTAGTCTCTCAGTTGCCAAATCTGATGTTCTTTTTCTGAGTCTTCATCTTTCTTGACCTTTCTGTAGCATTTGATACTGTTGACTACCATCACTTCCAGCATACTTTCTCCTCTCTGCCTTTTCATGACTCTGTTCTCTTTGGTTTTTGTCCTACCTCTGCTTGTCATCAATCTCCTTTGATAACTTACCATCCATATCATTCACCCTGACTGTGAGTACAACCCAAGGCTCTATCTGGGTCCTCTTTTCTTTGTATATTTCTCTTTGTTAATCTTTAAATTCTCATGATTTAAGATTGCCTCTTCAGATCCCATGCCATTTGTTATTTGTTCTATAGCAGTGATGGTGAACCTTTTGGAGACCAAATGTCCAAGCTGCAACCCTCACAAAGCATGTGAGCCACTTCCTTACCATAGATAGGGCAGAGAGAAAGCACTCCCTTTGGGCTGCTGGACAGAAGGGCAACTGATGTGAGAAATGTCCTGACATATGGTGGAGAAGGGGAGGGGAGTATTCTCCTCTGGAACATGTGCCATAGGTTCACCAACATGGCTAGGGCATGCTGCCTCTTTTTGTACTCCAGGACAGTGATGGCAAAGCTTTTAGAGGGTCTGGTGATATGAGAAAAGTCCTCAGGTTTACATGGAGAGGAGGAAGGGAGCAGTCTGGTCCTGCCTCCCTATGGTGTTCCATTAATGAACTCTGGCAAACTCTGTGCTGGGACAATGGTGCATGTACCCACAGAGAGGTCTCTGAGTGCCTCCTCTGGCATTCATTCCTTAGGTTCACCACCATAGTTCTAAAGGCAGCTTCACAGCTTTGCCTTCAAATCCTGGGAAGGTACATCTGAGACAAGTTTATTTCTCCCCATTACAGGGAGCAGCTCAACTGCTGTTGACTATGTAATGGTGGTGAACTAACAAGATGTTCCAATTGATAAGAGATTTAGTATCTCTGACCTCATTTGCCCTTGTCTGTGCCTTCCTAATGAATGTCATCTCAATGGACATTGACAAAGAAGCAAAGTCATCAGGGCTAGGATGTCACTGTGAGAATATCTGGCTAATTGTGCTAGGATAAGGATTATAATTATAAGTCTCATAAGTAGTTATGAGGAAACCTTTCAACAAGCAGCAGGTCTTCTGGGCCATTCTGGGTTTTCTCTGTCAGAAGTCATTGGCCTTTTCCCTCTAATGTTGTCCACATGAAGGGATAATTTAAGCCTCCACTATTCTTCCTCCTCCTCTTCTTCCTCTTTCAGTTTCTCTTGTATTTAACCATCCTTACCCTCAACCTCTCCAAATAATACTGTGAAAAAAACAATGGAAGTAATTTGGACTGAGAAAAACAAATATACTATATTAATAATATGAGGAAAATTAAAATGGATAGAAAGTAAATAGGTCATAGATATAGATGACAGAAAAATAGATAATCTATGTATTCATCATTGTAGATGAATGCCAGACTCATTTCCTATATATCCACATGAACATACATGTTCAAAAATGTATACACATAGACACATTTTTGTCCATGCACTCTATGGACCAACCAAATTGTCTCGTGATTCTTCATATATGAATCTCTATTTCCATAAATTTGTGAAATATGTCTCTATGCCTGGAAGGCACTCCCACCTCAATTCAATCTTTTGTAATCTATGTTTTCCATCTAAGTTCATCTCATAAATCCCCCTTTTATGAGAAATCTTTCCTGATAGTTCAAATGGTTACCTTTTCTCAAAGTTTATCTCATAGTTATGTATTTACTTTGTACATAACCAATATGTATATATGTGATTTATGAATACATATGCTTATTTTGTATATTATCCACCAATATAATCTAAACTCCTGGAGAACAAGAAGTGTCTCTTTTTGTCCAATGACTAGAACATTACCTAGAATAAAGCAGATACTTAAATACTTGTTTGTGAATTTCTTGATCAGTTTGAATGGAATGGAAAGTATTCAAATAGGAAAAATATGAAATTAGACTTGAAAGATAAATGGGGGCTTTATTTCAGAGGGCTTCATATGCTACAAGATTATCTAATAAATGAGTAAGATGCACATGTTGGCCTTTATAAGGTCATAGCTACAAGCAAGACATCTGACAGATGTATCTGTCATCCTGAGGTATATTGAATCTCTAACACCCATATTCTTTTAAAAATACATATTTTGGTTCCGGGTTAAGATGGCAACAGAGTAAAAAGCAGCTCTTAACCTCTCCTGACTGAAACATACAGGACTCCTCAAGGAGACATAAAAAAAAAAAACCAGATGAACGGAGGGACCCCACAACAGGGTGCAGCATGAAAGGTACGTGGAATCAGGACATTTCCATGCTATAAAGGGGTGAAACAGCTCTCACTAAATCGCGGGCTGAGCAACCACCCCCCCCAACCCTCCACACACACCACCTACAATGCCAAAGCCAGCTAAAAAGAAATAGAGCAAGTTTCGAGCACCCATTTAGTCATAGGCAGCTCCAGGGCCTGTTCCTGAGAGCAGTAAGACTTAGGACCCCAAAAAGCTAAAGAAAGCACATCGACTCCGAGCGTGGACACAGAGCGCAGACACAGGTGGAGGAGTGGGTGGAGGCAGACACAGGCAGGAGCAAAGGTTCTGAAACCCTGAGTGGGGAACCAGTGCAGACGGGTATATGACTGTGGAAGCAGCACCCTGAGACTTGTAAAGGAACCTCCAGCAGAGGATCAAGCAAGGGGGTCCACCAGGGGGTTTGACCTTGAGAACAACCAGACATCAGACCTCAGGACCCAAAAGAGCGCAGACAGACCCTGAGCGCGAGGATAAAGCTGAGAAGCTGCTGGGCTAACAATGGCTACCCAGAATCAGGAAGTTCAGAAGAGAAAGATTAACAACAAGAAGAAGAAATCTTTAACACTCGACAACTTTTACACAGAGAAAATCCAGACAACCGAGCAAACAGAAGAGGAGAACAAACAAGCATCCAGACCCTCCCAAAATAATGAAAACTGGTCACAAGCTCTTGAAGAGTTCAAAACTGAAATGACAAGAAAGTTAGAAAAGATTTGGTTAGAGAAATGGGAAATAGCTCAAAAGGAAATCAGGCAAGAAAATAACAGTTTAAAAGGCAGAATTTTGCAATTGAAAAGTGAGGCTCAGAAATAAAATGAACTAATAAGCAAAATGAACACCAGAAATGACCAGATTGAAAAGGAAAACCAAAATATTAGAGCTGAAAACCAGTCCCTAAAGGCTAGAATTGAGCAATTAGAAGCTAATGATCTCTCAAGACAACAAGAACAAATAAAAGAAAGGCAAAAGACAAAAAATAGAGGGAAACCTGAAATATCTCAATGAGAAAGTGACAGACCAAGAAAACCGGTCTAGAAGAGACAATTTGAGAATCATTGGTCTCCCTGAAAAAGGAGAAATTAATAGAAATTTGTACTCCATACTAAAAGAAATTATTCAGCAAAATTTCCCTGAAGTTCTACAACAAAAGGGCAATATAGACATTGAAAGGATCCACAGATCACCCTCAACACTTGACCAAGAAAAGACAATGCCCAGGAATATAATAGCCAAATTCAAGGTCTTCCTGGTAAAAGAAAAAATCTTACAAGAAGCCAGAAAGAGACAATTCAAATATCAAGGAGCACAAATCAGGATCACACAGGATCTGGCAGCCTCCACGCTAAAAGACCGCAAAGCTTGGAATATGATATTCAGAAAGGCAAGAGAGCTGGGCCTGCAACCACGGATCAACTACCCATCAAAATTGACTATATACTTCCAGGGGAAAGTATGGGCATTCAACAAAATTGAAGATTTCCAAGTATTTGCACAGAAAAGACCAGGGCTAAATGGAAAGTTCAATATCCAACCACAAAAATCAAGAGAAACATGAAAAGGTAAATAAGAAACAGAGGGGAAAGAAAGAAAACTCATAACTTTTAAATTTGCCTTTTTAAGGGCCTCAGTAAGATCTAATTATCTGTATTCCTATGCGGAGAAATGCTATGTATAATTCTCTGTAGTGAACTCTATTCACTACTAGAGTATTCACTATTAGAGTAATCAGAAGAATAATTCACAGGGAGAGGGTGGAATACTAAATGGTCTAAGATGATATGGGGGGTGGGAAAGAGGTGGGTGAATAGTAGGGGACACCAAGAGAAACTTGAGAGAATAAGAAAAATAGGATATTCTATTACACACAAAGAGGGCATGGGAAGGAGAGGGAACAAATACTATTATAAGAAGGAGAGGAAGAGAGCATTAAGAGGTATGTGTAAATAGAATTAGATCGATCCCATTAATAGTCAAAAATCTACTCAACCCAGGTGTGCTAATGATGTCACTCTCACTTCCCTTAGTGGGGAGGGGAGACGAGTTACCCACACATGACAATAAGTAACAAATCAAGAATAAGGGACTGCCCTTTGGGCAGTCCAAATCAATGTAGAAACTGCCATTTGTCCATTTGGATTAGAGGTGGACCACAGGAAGTGATGAAAGACACTATCTCTTTAAGTAAGTTAGTGAACTTCCTGTGGGGGCAGTTGCCGTCTCCAACTGGAAGAAGAAGCATCTCCTGAGACCACAGAACGCTTACGCTCTATATTGTCATGTGGGTAAGTTAGGCTGACTTCCTTGGTCTTGCTGGGCCAATTCTAAACTCTGCCTATCTGGCTGTTGGGTCTTGTGGCGTACAGTTTCATTTATTTAGCCCCCTTAACCTTCTCTCTCAGTCCAGGCCTTTGGCCTGGACTAGCCTCTACTTTTCTCTTTATTCCTACTTTTACCTACCGATTGTAAATAAACTCTTCAACCCGATGCTGACTTGGGTCTGATTTAATTACGGAATCAACCTAAATTGTTGATTCCTGGCGGCCACATATTTTTAATATATATCTATAAATACCTAAATTTTATTCCTTACAGGTAATATTTAAACCTTACTCTCAGTGTAATCAACCTGGAGAGGGAAGAGTAGCTATACTATCCATTGGAATATAAAACTCTTATCTAAACCTACTGAGAAAGTCAGAAGGGATAAACCAAGGGGAGCAGAGGAGTGGGGAGGTCAAAAAAGGGAGGGAAAAAGAAGGGGGAGGGAATTCATTAGGCCTTTAAAAACAAAAAGAGGGGAATAATAAGGGAGGGGGTAGAAAGGGAAGTTAATCAAGGGAGGGGATGAGGGATAGCGGCTTAATAGCAAACCACTGGTTTAAAAGGAAATAGTTTAAAAAGAAGGGGTAGGATTAGGGGAGGATACGAAAATGTAAGCAAATGCACAACTTATAATTATAACTCTGAATGTGAATGGGATAAACTCACTCATAAAACAGAAGCAAATAGCAGAGTGGATTAGAAACCAAAATCCTACCATATGTTGTCTACAAGAAACACATATGAGGTGGGTGGACATACACAAGTTTAAGGTTCAGGGCTTGAGCAAAATCTTTTGGGCGTCAAATAAAAATACATATTTTATTACATTAAAGTTCCCCGATATTTCTCTCCCTCTCTCACCTCTCTCCATTAAAGGAAGTATCATTTCACAGAAAGTTATATGGGTATTTATATATAAATTGTGTATATATATATATATATATATATATATATATACACATATATATAAATATATATTTGTATATAAAATATATAAAACCATGGCTTCTTTGTATCTACACAAGTAATTCTTCAAACAATATTTATATTGTTTATATGATATTATTTTGTTTTTTCATATCATTCTTCCTAACTTAATGTCTTTCCATATTTTTAAAAAAATTAACCAATTTGTAATTTCATATGATTCAGTACTATTATATCACAATCATAACCTACAGCTTGTTTAGTCATTCACCAACTGATGGGCATCGCTTCAATTTCTATTTCTTTGCTACCATGAGAGAGCTACTATAAATGTTTTAGAACATGTAGACTCTTTTACTTTTTCCATCTTCGTCTTAAGAAACAAACTTAATAGTGATATTGCTGGGTCAACAAGTTTACAGTTTTTTAACATGTTGGGCATAATTCCAAATTGTTCTCCAAAATGTTTGTATTACTTCACAGTTTCACCCACAGTGTGTTAGTGTCCTAAATTTTCTATATTCCCATCAACATTTCTTATTTTGTCTTTTCCAAACATTTAGCTAACTTAATGGATGTGAGATGATATATTTGCATATCTAATCAATAATTATTAAGAACATTTCATATGGTTATTTGTGGCTTTGATTTCCTTATCCAAAAAGTATCTATTTCTTTTGACCATTTATAATTTGGGGAATGGCTCATATTCTTATAATTTTTACAAAATTCTCTACATATTTTACATATGAGACCTTTCTCTAAGAAATTGTTTATAGTTTTATCCAATTTCTACTTTATTCTAATATTGGATATATTAGTTTTCTTTATACAAAAAACCTGTTTAATTAAAAATTTTCCATTTTTGTATCTCACAAAGATTTCTTTTTTTCTATTTTGTCCTCCTATCCATAAATCTGAAAATAATATGTTCCTTGCTCTTCTAATTTGTTTATGATATCTCACTTTATGTCTAGATCATGTATCTATGTTGTTTTTTATCTTGGTAAATGGTAGTAACTCCATATTCATGTTCCTAGGCAATATATCAAATGGAAAAATAGGGAATAGAATAGTTTTGGTTAAAGAGTAACAGAAGTATCAGAGATCATCTAATCTAATTCAATCATCCTACAGAGAAGCAAACTAAAATGAGAGGCTTAATTTCTAATTTCACACAGATAGTACAACTGAGAAGACAAATCCAAATCTCTGACTTCCAGTTCAAGACTATTTCCACTGTACTATACAAAGACACGCTAATTATAAAATCAGTATCATTTATAGGACAATTCATTTTCTTGTTAAGTAATTCGATAAATTGTAAAGCTCTTCCCTCAAGATTAAGAAATGTATCATATGTTGAAAAATGCCATAGTGCTTTGAACATAGTATTTATTAAATCTAGATTTTTCATTTAATTTCTTTAATTTCTTTGTTCATCAGAAACTTGTCATGAACCTAGCTTTAAAAATAAGTTCACTTATTACATAAAGAAATGGCTGTGTAAAAGTGCCTGGCAAACCATACAATAAATTGATGTAGCAGCAGTGAGGCTTGTGAATGGGTCATTATTTACATTGAGAAGTACTTAAGTCTTATGTGAATTTATTTCAATAGATCTCTATAAGTCATTATTAGCCTAATAACATTGACATCTGTAGATAGAATAAATGATACCAAACTATTTGGTACAGTGAAAAGAGTAGTCTCAGAGTGTCTCTGTCTTTGATATGTAATTTTTGGTGATCACTGGCAACTCTCAATATACCTATGGCAGTTCTAAGTCTAGAAATTACAGTGGAGTTGCCAATCTGCATTGATGTAAGAAGGTAGAGTCCTCATTGTGAGTGCCTTTTGCTAGTGAAATTCCAAGTCCAAGCAACAGTATCCAGCACATCTAAGACACCATAAGAGACTGAAAGATCATTGAGGGATTGATGTCAAGAGTTACTTGGTCAACTTTATGCATTTTTGTTCAGATAATAAGAATTCACTATCCAGATAATGGGAGAATTGTTTGGACAGCTTCAACAGCCAATAAGTGGAAATGAATATAGCATACAGGGAACTCAGGTCTCGGCTTGGAGCCAGAAGTCAAGCACTTTCCACTCACCACTGATGTTCAAACAAAGTGAGTAATTAACCTAATGCAACAGTGGAGAGTCATTTAATAATAACTATTTCCATAAGGTTTAAAGGTTATAAGGCACTTTGCATCCATTATATCATTTTGATCTTGACAACAACCCAGTAAACTAAGCCTTACATCTGTGATTATTCTCAGTGAGAGTCAGTGTGTCATAACAGATTGAAGACTTAACATGACAACAGGAGGAAAAGGACACAAATCTTGCCTGAGACTAGCAGTATGACTGAATAAATGATCTACATCTCTTAAACTCAGTTTTCCCATATAATAAAATGAGGAAAATAAAATATTAGTCTCATAGAATTGCTATTTGAATCAAATGAGACACTATATTAAAAACTTTGCAAAATTTAAAGTGTTGCATAAATATAAAATATTATTTTCGCATCCCTGGAAGAGCTAAGGCTTTATTGTTTCTCAATGTGTAGGGTAGAGGAGGGGATGGGGTGGCTTCTTATATTCAATGAGTTGGTGACCTGAATGAACACATAACTAGGAAATAGAATTTGAATTCATGTCTTTCCTCATTCTGTGTTCTATTCTTTATCCCCTCTAATATAGTGCCACTTTAAATAATCAATCTTATGTTTCAGTAACACATTCTTCTAGGTCATTGAGCAAATTGTCTCTCTTTCATGGAGCTCTTTAGAACTAAAAAGCATAAATTTAAGAAAATATGTGACAAAACATTATAAATGTTTAATTTTCAGCATATGTGTCAATCTTTTGTGGACTGAGTCTATGTCCAAATAGAAGTGAAAACAAGAATGGAAAATAAAAATTTCACTTACCCACTAGGGTTCATTTAGGTGCCCAATATTTATAGAAATGAAATAAATAAGCTACTTCTCCTTTCAAACAATTAATTCTAAGTAAGAGAATTTCAGTTAGCTAGTTACAAATCCACAGGAAAAAATGTTTTTCTTCCAAAGTAATTTCCAAGGTCATGAGATGAAGTGACTTTCAGCTGTCTTCTGAGATGATTCTTAATTCTACTATTAGTGTTTTGATCAGTGATCTGACCTTGGTCACACAGTTACCCAAGCTTCTTTATAATATTCAGGACAAGAAGCTCTCATTTATTAGTAAAGTGAAAGCTCCCCAATGAAAAATCTTCTTTCTGAATATACAGTTTAAACGTGTTGTAATCCATTAACTTTCATTATTATTAAGTCCTTTATTCTCCTGTGTTTAAGCCCTTCAAGATATGAATTTATTAGCGTGGTCATGATCAAGTTAAAAAGGGTTTGTATTATGGTCAATTATTTTGAGGTTCTACCCCATTGAGGTGATATGTATTTATTCTTAATTTGTCTTCTCAACAGAGACACACATGGAACTCATTTTAATTATTGCATAGGATGCAGATCTATCTACAATAGTCTCTTTCCACACACACACACATACACAAAACAGTACTCTTGCTGCTTTATTTTATGTGTTCCATTTTATAAAGATCAGCCTGAAAAAAATGTATCAGAAATACTTACTTCCTCACATTTTACTAGGTCTCTGTAGAATAAATCAGCTACAAGAAATACTTTATCACCCAAATAATTATCACTCTGCAGATGTGCCCGCTCAGTACCCAAACATTTATTTTTTTCTCTGTCTCCACTGACCATGTTACCATATATCATTCTATAAGTCTGCTCATTGTTGTCCTGTAGCTGATCCCCAAAACCATAGTTTAGGGTATTCTGAAATGCCATTTGGGATATGCACATGGAGCAGCCTGCCGTGTATTCTACCCCTAATAAAGATACTAATGACATTTAATAAGAGGACATGAGTATATTCCTTAATCTTAACTTAAAAAAAAACTTAGAGCTCATAAAAGTTCTAATTTCCTTGAAATATTTATTATGCACATATAGATTGACCTGAGCAAGACACAGCAGTATCACTGCTGATAGTTAACAAATGAGATATCTTGTTTCATACTTTACCTAATTATTCTTTCTGGGTTTTTTAAAATTTTGTTTTTGAGACTGATTCTCATCTTAACCAGTCTAGAAATGTTGTGGCACCTCAAGCGTGGATGAGCACTCACCTGCTCTCTCTCCAAACTGGTCTGGTTCATTCCTCTTTAGTATTCCTGCTTTCATGAGTTCTCCATATTGTCACCAGGCTCAGTGAATATACTCCCATTGACATTAGCCTTATTCCTGAACTCAAGTGACTCATTAGTTGTAGTATTCCTAGGTGCCAGAGATAATAAAAATGCTCTACTGCATTCACAAAGAGATAATTCCTCAATTAAAAATGTGTGCATAGTCAAATCACTAGCTTCTTAAAATCAAAATCAATATCAAATAAGAAGAATAAAAATGAGATGTTATACAATCTATGCAACTATGAGGTATCTAAAAGAGGGGAGAATTTCAAAGTCTTTGAAAAATAGGCAACTCCTAAAATATTAATCATATATATATATGTTTTCCATCTCTATAAATATGTTTATAAGAATAATCTAAGGCATGGGAAGAAATCTGTAAAGTTTGGAGAAATGTTGTTTTATAAACAAACTACTTATTCAGTCATGCAAAGTCACTGAAGGATGTAGAAAATACAAGATTCCACTGGATTATTTGTTTGCTGACTATATTTTTAAAAGCTCAATAGAGAAAAATGTTGCTTTAATGCCTCTTCTTTAAGGTGTCTATAATGCATGTCAAAATCATATATATTCCTTGAAATAGAAAACAAAATTTAGCCAATTCTTATTCATCTCGAGGCCTCAGTCTTCTTTCCTATTTGTTGAACAGAGAAGTTTAGACTACATGACCTTAAAGGTAACTTCCTTTAACATTCTTTAATAATAGAAAATAAAAAGCTCTAAATCATACTATATTTACTGGAATTTACTATGTTTTGAGTCTCATTCAAAGATATTATTATTCATTTTAACATATGCTTACCTATTCTGCAGTCTTATTTCATCTTTGTTATAACCAAATGACAGGAAAAAATTGGTATGAAAAGTTCTGTCAATTAAAAACAAAGATACTTGCCTTCACCCTTTACTTTGAAAGGATGGAGACAGAGCAAATTAGACTCTCACTTTTCTTTTTTTTAATTTATATTTTTCTGATTATATGGAGATAAAATTATAATAATTGGTTTTTTAACATTTTTCAATCCATGTGCTCTTCCTCCTTCACACCCTTATCCCCTCCTAAAATGGCACTTAATATGATGCAGGTTGGACATGTGCAATCATACAATATATATTTCCATGTTTGTCATATTGTGAAAGGAGATACATATTGCTTATACCAGAGAAAAAAGCATGAAGGAAGTAAAGTGAAGACTGGTTTGCTTCAATCTTCATTCAGTCTCTATCAGTTCTTTCTGTGGTGGTGGTAGTCTGTTTTGTCAGGAGTGCTTGTAGTTGTCTTGAATCCTTGCACTGCTGAACAGTTAAATCATTCACAGTTGATCATAACACATTATTGCTTTGCTATGTACAATGTCTTCCTTGTTCTGCTCATTTCATTTTGTATTACTTCATATATCTTACCAGGTTATTTTTGAAAGGTGACCATCCAGATGTCACTTCTTAAGGTATAATAGTATTCCATTAACAATCAGATACTATAACTTGTTCAGCAATTCCCCAATTGATGGAATCAGTCATTTTCCCATTTTTGTCAATGAAAAAGAGCTGTTATAGATATTTTTGTACAGATAAGTTATTTTCCCTATCTTTAACCAGTTTGTGATACAAACATAATAGTGATATTTCTGGGTCAACATCACTGAACAAATTGTTGGTCTTTTAGGCCTGATTCCAAATTGTTTTCCAGAATGGTTGTATCAGTTTTCTTGTGTTTTAGGTATAATAAATACATTGAAGTAAAGTATTCCTTACTTAGAACCTAGGAATACCATTAATTGTTGTGTAGGAGTCAACAAGCATTGATTAAGCTCCTACTATGTACCAGGTTGTATGATAAGCACTGAGGATATAAAGAAAGACAAAAGGCATTTCCTGCTCACAGGGAACTCACTAATTGTGGAGATAACCTGAAAACAATTATTACCATCTATCTATCTATCTATCTATCTATCTATCTATCTATCTATCTATCTATCTATCTATCTATCTATCTGGCTGGTTTGCTTGCTATAGATCAATCTATGTATCTTTACAGGATAAATTGGAGATAACCAACAGAGGAAAGAAACTATCATTAAGGGGAATTGGGGAAAGCTTCTTGTAGGAGGTAAAATTTTATCTGGGGTTTGAAGGAATCTGGGAGGCAGAAATGAGAAGGGGAAGAATTCCAGATATGGAGGATAATCAGTGAAAACGTTCCAGAGTCTCTATATTGAGTGTTTGTTTAAGGAATACCAAAGAGGCTGTTTTCATTGAATCATAGAAGGAAGTAGGGTATAAAAAGACTGGAAGGTAAGAGAGAGTTAAGTAATGAAAGGCTTTAAAAGCCAAGCAGAGAGTTTTATATTTGATCCTGGAGGTGATTCAAAACCACTGTAATATATTGAATGCAAGGGGTGGAAAATGGGATGATATGGTCAAACCTGTTCTTTAGAAAGATTAATTTGAAAGCTGAACAGAAATGGAGTTGTGTGATAAAGAGATTTGTAGTAAGGAGACTAACTAGAAGATTATTATAATAGTCCAAAGAGAAGGTAATGAAACCTCTGCCAATATAGTGGTACTGTTGGAGAAGAGAATGGGGTATATAAGAGAGATGTTAAAAAGTTACAAAGGATAAGACTTTACAACATATTGGATATGGAGTCTGGGTGAAAGAAAGAGAAGTTGAGGTTTTAAATGTGGTTGACTGGGAAGATGGTAATATCCTCCACAATAATAAAAAAGTTAAGAAGTGGGGAGTGTTTGGAGAAAATATAATTGGTTTGCATTTGGTATGTTGAGTTTAAGATGTCTATATAACATCCAATTTGACATGTCCAATAGGCAGTTGGAGATGAGAATCTTTCCCCTCCCCCAAAAAAGTGACAGAATTTATTCTGTATTTTCACACTTAGGAGACATTTACATTCTGACTATACAACTAAATAATGTCAGCACAACCAATGAATCCACTCAATTTCTTTAAACAATAAATCAATTAAAAAGAAAAATGTTACTTATTAGTTATTATTAATTATATAGAAATTTATATTTTTACTTAAAATTCATGAAATCACAGATTTTGAACTGGAAATGACTTAAAATCATCAAACTGATCATTCTTTTTATGAATGAGAAAAGCAGGATCCAGAGAGGGAAAAACAGCCTTTCAAAGAGTACTTGTAAAGTTGTTTGCCCAGTCATTTCACCTAGTTGTAAAGGGAAGTCAAGATGTAGATCCATATATTATATACATTTTCATATTCTGACCATTACATCAAGCTGCCTAAAGTATCATATACTTTATGCATTTCTCGCTTAAAAACTGAAAAAATTCAAGGGACCTGCTCCTCTAAGAAACATAGTTCACTAACATGATCATTGGAAATGTTTAGAGCCTACCTTGTGAAAATAATCCTAGGACTACTTTTTATTTCTTGGCAAAATCATGAAGGAGATGAAGGATGTTTCTCCAGTCTCTACTTCATTATTGAGTCACTTCATTTATTTGCATCATGCTTTGCTCTACTTCCAGTGCCAGTGACTTCATGTTCTCACCTATTTCCTATCAAGCATCACTCTACCCAGAGGCCGTGACATCAGCTGTTCATGAATTAATGAAAATTTAAGACAGAATATTATCAGTGCAAGCATATTCACAATTTAAATCTCAGGCCTAATTGTGAAATTAATTTTGTCCCTGATAAAGAAATTTCAATTATTACTTAGTAAGCAGGGATGGGACCGGGGGTGTAAGAGGAGAAGGCAGAGGAGTAAAGTAGAGCCTAAAATTATATCATACAGACAGTCAAGACTTTGCCTCTCCCTATAGCTACATTCTAGCTGACAAAATTAACTATTTAAAAGCACACTATAATGATATCATTAAAATGGAGCAGATGATATGGAGCCATTTTCACATTCACATTTCCTTTTTATGGTTTTATCATCTTTGTAGGAGAAACTTTTTTCCCTTACACTGACTCAATTAATTCAGCAGTTGACAGGAATTTATGAAAGGATTACTGTGTTAAAATAAAAAAAATCAAAATTAAAAATTTAAATGCATTTACAAAGCATATAGTATAAATTAATAGGCTGTGTTCACTGCTATTGTGGAAATTTATTTCAGATAGCATTTGAACCATATAACCTTTAAGATTCCTTCCAGTACTGAGATTCTGTTTCAATTTTTTTGAAAAATGTATTTTTAGTGGTTTTAATTGTGGTAGTTTATATTATTAAATATATAAAATGTGTTCTATGTTTTTTCAAGATAGAATAATTAAATTCTGGTTAGTAGCCATAGGAATTAGATATACAGCAAAATATAGTGAAGTAAATGAAGTATTTGGAGTGAGAGGACATGGATTCAAGTCCTATCTTTTTACCTTCTTAGCTGTATATTCTTGGGAATGTCACGTCATTTCTCTGAATATGTTTCCTCATTTATAAGATCAATTTATTAGGTCCCTTCAAGTTCTAAAGTTACTAAATTAGCAGTATTTATCCATAGCCAGGTGTGTAAGGCCAGGGCATCTGCTGTTCTTAGTGGTATATGGAAAACAAATTTTGGCTCATAGTCTATTGGGATTAACTTTTTAAAAGGGTCAAAATTCATGATAATTATGTTCTTAGGAATTTGATTATGAAACATAATTTATTCATGATTATGCTGCCAATTTCAAGAGAAAGTGATTCTCCAATAAGTGACTAGGGTTTGAGATCTTGTCCTTATGTTTGAAAAAGTCTATCTCCTCTTGTTCCAAGAGCTGCTTCCTGCCTTTACAATCAATGGGAATAAGAGGATAAAAGTTTGAGTAGATCACAGAAATTTATGAGAAGTAAAATTATATTAGAAAAAATATGACTTTTTAGCTAAGTAAATTAATGAATCAGCTAAGTGGGTCAAGTACATAAAGTCCTATACTTAATGTCATGAAGACCTGAGTTCAAATTCTTTCAGATACTTAAAGTTGTATCCTGAGCAAGTCTTTTAACCTTTTTCAGCTTCAGTTTCATCTGTAAAATGAGGATATTAATGACAGAATCCACCTAATTCACAGGGTTATTGTGAGAATCTGAAGAAATAAGACACAGTAAGTGCTTTGAAGACCTTAAATTACTATGTAAATGGCAGCTGTTTTTATATTTATGAGCTCAGATTGAGGTATCAATAAAACCCAGCTAAAATGGAAGTGATAAAAATCAGTGTTTTAGCATTCCCCTTTAACTTTCATTTCTCCCTTCTGGCTTACAAAGGAACATTGCTATTAAAAATCTACTTTTAGTTGTTAACATTTAGTCCACTTTTTTCTTAGCCACCATGGCTGTCCTGTTTCTGAAGAGAGCTTCCTTTCTCTGCTTTTCCCTGTTTTCTTCTTCCTTTAAGATGGGCCTTTTAAATGTCTGCCTCATTCCCCAGATGATATGAAATCTCATTTTCTTGAGAGGTGGACAAATATTCAAAACCTCAACATTCTATGTGGACCCAGACAACTAGAAAATATTCCATATTTGTTGTGGGTATTCTAATTGTGACCTGTGTGAATTTTGGCCAAACATTTTCTCCTCTCTATGTCTCTTCTCTTTATCTATAAAATATGGGTGTTAGACTTGCTCTATAAGTTCCCCTCTATCTATGCAGTTCTCATTCCAGCTTATTAACTTACTTCTGTAAATAGTATCTGAAGTGCCCCATTGATAAGAAAAAGATGAAAAAAAAAAAAGGCTTAGAGAAAGGTCATTAGGATATTGAGTATATTGTCTACATGGGATCTATGGAAGAAAATGAACCACAGGTGTATAGGAAGAGAAGGCAAAGATGTGTAGAGACCTGAATCAGTTGTGGAAGTGAATGTACACATAGTTGACACCATAGACTCACTGAATTATTGAAACATAGCTATGCGCTTCATCATTTTTTGTTATTGAGAGACAGTGTTAAAACAAAAGGCAATCCCACCCATTAACTTAAACCCACAACATCCAAGTATATATATTCCAGAACAAGATAAGCATTTAAAAATCCCCTTCAAACAGGGGATATAGACACTTGCCATATCTGGGAGGAAAGGGGTAAAGGAAAACAATTTGAACCATACAACTTTGGAAAATTATTGAGAAATTTATTACCTATAATGGGTAAAGTGAAGTAAGTTTATAATGAGAATAAAAATGCTAAAAACAAAGGGGGTTACAGGTCCCATGAATCTTTTTTTTATCCCTGTTCAATTTTCTCCAGATATATATAAATTTTTATCTATAATATCTTTAATTTTTCTAATATTTCATTCGCTTTCCTTACTTATTTCTTATTTATTTTTTGTTTGGATTTATTTAGTTCTTTAAGGGGGAGGTTGAGATCCCTCACTAGTATGTTCTTACTATTTATTTCCTCCTTGAGCTCACTTAATTTTTCCTTTAGAAATCTAGATGCTATGCCATTTGGTGCATAAATGTTTAGTAATGATATTACTTCATTGTTTATAGTACCTTTTAGCAAAATGTAATTTCCTTCCTTATCTCTCTTAATCAGAATAAAAAGCTACTCCTGATTTTTTTATTTTAGATGATGCATAATAAATTACGTTCTACCCTTTTACCTTGAATCTTTGTCTACTATCTGCTTCCATTTTATGGGTGAGTTTATTCCATTCACATTCAGCATTATGATTACTAGCTGTATATTTCCCTCCATCATATAATCAATCCCTTTAGATCTTTATCTATTCCCTTCTTTTCTGTTCCTCCTCACCAGTACTTTGATTTTGTGACACATCCCCATTTCCCCTTCCCTCTAATTACCTCACTTTTCCCTTGTCTTATTCCCCATCTACTTCTCTGTAGAGTAAAATAGAATTCTACACCCCACTTAATAGGGTAAGATAGAATTCTTTAAGCCACTGAGTATACTTGTTTTTCTCTCTCTGAGTCAGCTACAATGATAGTAGTTTCAGTACTGCCTGTCACCACCCTTATCCTTCTCTCTTTATAATGATTTTTCATGCCTCTTCATGTTATATAATTTGCCCTCTTCTATATCTCCCTTCCCTTTTTTGTAAACAAAACCCTATCTTTCAGCCCTTACCTGATTTTAACATATTCATATGCATACATATCATTCCAAATCATCACATTTACATATACGTCATATCATATATCATCATATACATCATATCATTATAATTAACTTACTTCTCTATGTTCTTTCTGAGTAAATTTTTCTATCTTCTCTACTACTAAGAGTAATTTTTGAAAATTACAGAAATCCTTTTTCCATGGAGATAAACATTTTGACCATAATAAGTCCCTTAAATTTTCTATTTCTTATTTACCTTTTTGGGCTTCTCTTGTGTTTCATGTTTGGAAGTCATTTTTTTTTAGGTCTGGTTTATTCCTCAGGAATGCTTGAAAAATTTCTATCTTAATGAATGTCCATTTTTCCCCCCTGAATGAATATACTCAGTTTTGGGATAGGTGACTCTGGGTTGTAAACACAAATCTTTTGCCTTCTTGAATATCATATTCCATGCCTTTCAGCTGTGTGATCCTGATTGTAGGTCTCTGGTATTTGAATGGTTTCTTTCAGGCTGTTTGAAGGATTTTCTCCTTGGATTGGTGGCTCTTGAAATTAACTATTATAGTCCTAGAAGTTGTCATTTGAGGATTTCTTTCTGGAAGTTATCTGTGAATTCTTTCCATTTCCATTTTATTTTCTTGATTGAGGATCTCTGGTGAGTTTTCTTTGATAATTTCTTGTAGTGTGAAGTCTAAAGTTTTTTTTCTTGATCATGGCTTTCAGGGATTCTAATAATTCTCAAATTGTCTCTCCTAGATCTATATTCTAGGTCAGTTGTTTTTTCAGTAAGATATTTCATATTTTCCTCTATTTTTTCATTCCTTTGATTCTGCTTTATTGTTTCTTGATTTCTCATGAAATCATTGGTTTCTAGATGGTCAATTCTGATTTTTAAGACCTGATTTTCCTCTGTCAGTTTGTGGTTTTCCTTTTTCAATTGGCCCATTTCTCCTTGTAATCTTTCCTCTCTTCTTGCATCACTTTCATTTCTCTTCCCCACTTTTCCTCTAGCTCTCTTAATTGTTTTTTTGATGTCTTTTTTGAGTGCTTCCAGAATCTATGTCCAATCCATATCTTTGTTTTGGACTTTGCTTTTGCTGTCACCTTCTGTGTCTGTACCTTGCTCTTTGTCTTTATAAAAGTTCTTTAGAGTTATGTGCCTTTTGTTGTTTGCTCATTTTTCCTATCTAATTATAGGTAGACTCTGTTTTCTGGAAAGTTGGGGTACCTCCTTAAACTTCTGTCCTTCATTGATATTATTCTAAGCTTATTTTCCGGATTTTTACCATTTTCAGTTTTTGGAGGCTGTTGTGATGGTCTGAGGGTTGAGAACTCTGAGAACCTCTTCCCACTGCTGATCAATAGACCCTTGAGATGCAGATCTCTTAAGGACTTGCCTCAGGCTTGGGTGTAAGCTTTTGATCTCATTCTGAACTTGATCAGGTCTGGGGCTGATCAAATTCTAGGCCTAGGCTTTGGTTCAATTTTTTTGGTCTTACTGTGTACTTAATGCAATAAGGTACACTCTTGATTGCCCTGTCCTGAAACTCTGCCCATAATTTTGGGAAAAAAGATTGGGGGAATCCCCCCTGTCAACTGTGTCCTCACCCCAAAGTGTGAACTATGTCCTCATCTCAAGCCCAGACTGAAATTTCTGGCTTTGCTCTGGGTCCACAAGGATCAGACCAGTTCAGCCCCAACTGCCCTGGGCTGGGACTCCAGACTTCTCCATAGGTTTGAAATTTCAAGGGGTGTGAGTTGGCTTGTACCACTGTTTGCCCAGGCAGGGTCTTAGTGCCTGAATTTTGACTTGGGCTTAGATTCTTAAACTATGCCAACAGATGCAGGGTGGGAGTGCGTGGCTTACTCTTGACTTTTTGATACAACCTCTTGCAGGGTCTGCTCTCTTCACTCCAGTGCCCCAGATGTACTCTGCCTATCTTTTAGGTTTTTCTTTGGTTAATAGTTGTTTCTCTCTGTCTCCTTGTTGGTTCTTTCATTCCTGTATTCATATTGTGGTGATATTTTATTCTGTGTTGGAGAAGATTCTCGTGGTATCACTAATCTGCTCTTGTTTACGTCTCTATCTTGGCTCTGCCACTAGTTTAAATTTTTCCCAAATACACCCTGAATCTTGCAGTAGAAATAAATTAGAAAACTTAGAGAAAAACTAGATACTAGAAAGTAATAGTTCTTTCAGAGCTACTTTCCTTCAAAGGATGAGACCTGCCAATGTTATGCTTAATAAATTACCAGAAGAATCACAACAACACTGTACCCATGTGAATTTTTTTAGTATTTTCTGGTAGAAAAAAGAATGAAATGGCTTCCTATGCCTCAGTAGGCAGAATCATGCTTGAGGAAAGTACACGAGGACCTACATGTGGAAAATCATAAATGACAACAAAAACTTGAAATATCAGTAGTGAATTGTTTTGTCTCAATTTCATGCTGGATCAACCTCAATGACCATAACTTTCCAATATTTCTCCTGATTGAGGATAATCAGGGACTAAGACCTTCCAGAAACATTATGAATCAACACAGACTCCTCCCATTCCAGCTTCCAGGGTTCAGATTCTCCTCCCCTCTGCTTAAGCAAGACCAGTGGGGTGTCCAAGATTATAAGAAAAAAAACAATGTTTTCTAAATATTTATTTGAATATATGTCTCCAAAATTGATGTTTCAAACTTCTGAAAGTAGAATTGGATAGCATAGATTATTTTCAATTACTATTGGTTCTATTATATATGGACTTTGCAAAAACTATGTAAAAAGAATATAAACAATGTGATGTAGTAAGAAAAACACTGAATCTGTATTTAAATGACTCCTTCCTCTTCTATCACTCAACTTTTATTCCAATTTTTTTGTTTTTATATTTTAGCCTTCTAGGCAAAATACCCAGTAAAAATGAAATGACTAGCTACTAAATATTCTTGCAACAAGAAAGGGTAGTCAGTCAGTGGAGAAGAGCCTATTATCTGAAATGAGTAGGAATTAAACAAGATTCAAATTACTGGTCTTTTTAAGTTTCTTTTTAAACTTTAAGGAAAAATGTTCATTAGCTTGCTACTGGAGAAAATGCCTGTTTTCAGACATTTACTATATACCCTTGACATCATTACGCAATAAATAGGATCTTGAAATATGGTGTCCATAGTCACTAAAACCTGTCTTGGAATATTTTAATATTCTCTAGAAGCTTATTAGATTATGAAATTATAATTAGTAGTTAGATAGTGGTTAAGAATTAAAAAAGAAACATCACTATTGGTGAAACTCTTTTCCCCTTTCTAGACACAAACTCTCTAAATTTCCATGGTCATGATTAAAAAGATAACCTATATGTTGGTAATGAAAGAAATTATTTTGCATATGTTTACTTGTCTCTCTAATGCAAATTCCTTAAAGAAGGATAGAAATTCTTATCCAGAAATGACACTCTCTCCCTTCCTCTTTATTTTTAGATCATTGAATTATAGAATGTTTGAATAGGAAGGGTCCTCACAGTTCATCTTTTGCCATCTACATCTGAATAAGAATCATCTTTCTTCCATTCTTAAGAAGTGATATCTCAACCTTTGTTTGAAGATTTTTAGTGACCTAGAGGTAAGTACACTCATAACAATGATGAATGGATCAAAATCATGCTCAAATGAGGTCTCAATTGAAATTCCCCAGGAATCTGCAATTAGCCCTCAAATAAACAGTAAGCACTTTCATCTACGTAACTGATCATGAACAGATACACTATTGAAGGAAATAAATAATATCAAACGTAATATTCTCATTATGGATAAAACCAAAAACCAAAGGGTAGTCAAAACAAATTGAAGCCTTATTAATTGAACTAAATAAAGAACTATTTTGAAGGAACTAATTAATGAATCAAAATTAACCTTGAACAAGATCTCAATTAGAATTCCCCAGAGACATGGCCTTATCCCAGAACTCAGTGCTAAGAACTTCTATCCATGAAGTAGAAGATATAGGGCGATCAGGGAGGATTAATGACTCTGTCTTGAGGGCTTTTCAAGTTCTTTTCAGGGATTCTCATCCATCTGTGATGTCCACTTGTCATCTAATGTTCACCCATGGCTCCAAGAAGCTGTAGTCTGCATAATGGTCATTCTAGGTTTAGCCCATCTCAGGAGATGGGCTAAACCAGGTTGAAAGTAACTTACCTCAAACCCAACAGTAAGTTAAACGGATATCTACCCCAAGCATGTGAAGATTTCTTTGATAGGGCCTTTTATCTGGATCCTCATCAAGATTGATATGGCTGACAAGGCCTTGTGTTGAATCTGGTGGCCTGAGCCTGAAAGGCCAGGCCGCGAGTTGATTGGCTAACCCAAAAAATATGACCCCTCTCTGAGGCTCTTTTCTTTTCTTTTTTTTTAATTTAATAATTTTTATTTTTTAGAAAAGTTAACATGCTTACATAATTCAGGCTCTTACTTTCTCCTTCACCCACCCAACTTCCCTGCTCCCATACCCGATTCACATTTCCACTGGTTTTAACATGTGTCTTTGATCAAGACCTATTTCCAAATTGTTGATAGTTGCATTGCAGTGGTAGTTTCGAGTCTACATCACCAATCATGTCCCCATCAACCCATGTGTTCAAGCAGTTGCTTTTCTTCTATGTTTCCACTCCTTTAGATCTTCCTTTGAATGTGGGTAGGGTTCTTTTACATAAATCCCTCAGGATTGTCCTGGGTCATTGCATTGCTGCTAGTACAGAAATCCATTACATTCTATTTTACCACAGTGTATTGGTCTCTGTGTACAATGATGTTCTGGATCTGCTCCTTTCTCTCTGCATCAATTCCTGGAGGTCTTTCCAGTTCAAATGGAATTCCTCCAATTTATTATTTCTTTGAGTGCAATACTATTCCATCTCCAGCATATACCACAATTTGTTAAGCCATTCCCCAATTGAAGGGCATATCTTTATTTTCCAGTTTTTTGCCACCACAAAAAGCATGGCTATAAATAATTTTGTACAAGTATCTTTACCTATGATCTCTTGGGGGTACAAACCCAACAATGGCATGGCTGGATGAAAGGGCAGACATTCTTTTATAGCCCTTTGAGAATAGTTCCAAATTGCCATCCAGATTGGTTGCATCAGTTCACAAGTCCACCAGCAATGCATTAATGTCCAATTTTACCACATCCCCTCCACATTCATTGCTTTCCCGTTCTCTCATTTTAGCCAATCTGCTAGGTGTGAGGTAATACCTCAGAGTTGTTTTGATTTGCATTTCTCTAATTATTAGAGATTTAGAGCACTTTCTCATGTGCTTATTGATAGTTTTGATTTCTTTATGTGAAAATTGCCTCTTCATGTCCCTTGCCCATTTATCAATTGGGGAATGGCTTGATTTTTTATACAATTGATTTAACTCCTTGTATATTTCAGTAATTAGAGCCCTGTCACAGTTTTTTGTTATAAAGATTTTTTTCCCAATTTTTTGTTTCCCTTCTGATTTTGGTTGCATTGTTTTTGTTTGTACAAAAGCTTTTTAATTTAATATGATCAAAATATTTCTTTTACATTTTGAAATTTTCTCTGACTCTTGCTTGGTTTTAAAATCTTTCCTTTCCCAGAGACCTAACAGGTATATTATTCTGTGTTCACTTAATTTTTTTATAGTTTCCCTCTTTATATTCAGGTCATTTACTCACTCTGAATTTATCTTGGTGTAGGGTGTGAGATGTTGATCTAAATCTAATCTCTCCCATATTGTTTTCCAAATTTCCAAACACTTTTTGTCAAATAGTGGATTTTTGTCCCAAAAGTTGGGCTCTTTGCGTTTATCACACACTGTCTTGCTGATGTCGTTTACCCCAAGTCTATTCCACTGATCATCCCTTCTGTCTCTTAGCCAGTACAATACTGTTTTGATGACCCCTGCTTTATACTATATTTTAATATCTGGTATTGCTAGGCCACCTTCCTTCACATTTTTTTCATTATTTCCCTTGATATTCATGATCTTTTGTTATTCCAAATGAACTTTGTTATAGTTTTTCCTAATTCAGTCAAGAAGATTTTTGGTAATTTGATAGGTATGGTGCTAAATAGGTAAATTATTTTGGGTAGAATGGTCATTTTTATTATGTTAGCTCATCCTACCCATGAACAATTAATGGCTTTCCAATTGTTGAGCTCCAGTTTTATTTGTTTGTAAAGTGTTTTATAGTTGTTTTTGTATAATTGCTGTGTTTGTTTTGGTACATAGATTCCCAAGTATTTTATATTGTCTAGGGTGATTTTAAATGGTGTTTCTCTTTCTACCTCTTACTACTCTGATGTGTTGGAAATATATAGAAATGCTGATGATTTATGTGCATTTATTTTGTATCCTGCAACTTTGCTAAAGTTGTTGATTATTTCTACCAGCTTCTTGGTTGATTCTCTAGGATTTTTTAAGTATAACATCATATCATCTGCAAAGAGTGATAGCTTAGTCTCCTCATTGCCTATTTTGATACCTTTAATTTCTTTTTCTTCTCTAATTGCTACTGCTAGTGTTTCTAGTACAATGTTAAATAATAGAAGTGATAATGGGCATCCTTGTTTCACTCCTGATCTTATTGGGAAGGCTTCTAATTTATCCCCATTGCATATGATGCTTACTGATGGTTTTAGTTACATACTGTTTATTATTTTTAGGAAAGGACATTCTATTCCTTTACTTTCCAGTGTTTTCAATAGGAATGGGTGCTGTATTTTTTCAAAGGCTTTTTCAGCATCCATTGAGATAATCATGTGATTTTTGTTTTTTAGTTTGTTGATATGGTCAATTACATGGATGGTTTTCCTAATGTTGAACCATCCTTGCATTCCTGGTATAAATCCCACCTGATCATGGTGGATGATCCTCTTGATCACTTGCTGGAGTCTCTTTGCTAGTGTTCTATTTAAGATTTTTGCATCTATGTTCATTAGGGAAATTGGTCTGTAGTTTTCCTTCTCTGTTTCTGATCTACCTGGCTTTGGAATCAGTATCATATTTGTGTCATAAAAGGAACTTGGTAGGACTCCTTCTTTGCTTATTATGTCAAATAATTTGTATAATATTGAGATTAGTTGTTCTTTGAATGTTTAATAGAATTCACTTGTGAATTCATCTGGCCCAGGTTATTTTTTCTTAGGGAGTTCTTTGATGGCTTATTCAATTTCTTTTTCTGATATGGGATTATTTAGGTATTCTATTTCTTCTGCTGTTAATCTAAGCAATTTATATTTTTGTTAATATTCATCCATATCACCTAGATTGCTATATTTATTATCATATAATTGGGCAAAATAGTTTTTAATGATTGCCTTACTTTCCTCTACATTAGAGGTGAGGTCTCCCTTTTCATCTTTGATCCTGTCAATTTGGTTTTCTTCTTTCCTTTTTTTATTATATTGACCAGTACTTTGTCTATTTTATCTGTGTTCTCTAAATACCAGCTTCTACTCTTATTTATTAATTTAATAGTTCTCTTACTTTCAATTTTATTAATTTCTCCCTTGATTTTTAGCATTTCTAATTTAGTTTTCATCTGGGGATTTTTAATTTACTGGTTTTCAAGTTTTTCATGTTGCAAGTCCAATTTATTAATCTCTGCCCTCCCTAATTTGTTAATATATGCACTCACAGATATAAATTTCCCCCTGAGTTCTGCCTTGGCTGCATCCCACAGAGTTTGGGAGGATGTCTCATCATTGTCATTCTCTTCAATAAAATTGTTGATTGTTTCTATGATTTCTTCTTTGACTAACTGGTTTTGGAGAATCATATTATTTAATTTCCAATTAGTTTTTGATTTATCTATCCAGGTGCCCTTACTAATTATTATTTTTATTGCATTATGATGTGAGAAGGTTATATTTATTAATTCTGCTCTTTTACATTTGTTTGCAATGTTTCTATGCCCTATTACATGGTCAAACTTTGTGAATGTGCCATGTGCTACTGAATAAAGGTACATTCCTTTTTGTCACTATTTATTTTTCTCCACATATCTATTAAATCTAATTTTTCTAGGATTTCATTCACCTCTCTTACCTCTTTCTTATTTATTTTTGGTTTGATTTATCTAGATCTGAAAGAGGAATATTTGGATCTCCCATTATTATGGTTTTAATATCTATTTCCTTCTTGAGCTCTGCCTGTTTCTCCTTCAGGAATTTGGATTCTATGCCATTTGCTGCATACATATTGAGCACTGTTATTTCATCATTGTCTATACTGCCTTTTAACAGGATGTAATTACCTTCCCTGTCTTTTTTTATCATATTTATTTTTACTTTGGCTTTGTCAGACACCATGATCACCACTCCTGCCTTCTTTTTCTCATTTGATGCCCAAAAGATTTTGCTCAATCCCTTTACTTTAAACCTGTGTATGTCCACCCGCCTCATATGTGTTTCTTGTAGACAACACATGGTAGGCTTTTGGTTTCTAATGCACTCTTCTATTTGCTTCCGTTTTATGAGCGAGTTAATCCCATTCACATTCAGAGTTATAATTATCAGTTGTGCATTTGCTGACATTTTTGTATCCTCTCCTAGTTTTACCCCTTCTTCTTACATATTTCCTTTTAAATCAATGGTTTGCTTTATGCCAGTAACCCTTGTCCCCTCCCTTGATTTACTTCCCTTTCTACCCCCTCCCTTGTTATTCCCCTCTTTTTTATTTTTAAGGCCTAATGAATTCCTCCCCCTTTCTCTCCCCTCCCTTTTTTCACCTCCCCACTCCCCTGCTCCATTTGGTTTATCCCTTCTGACTTTCTCAGTAGGGTTAGATAGAGTTCTATATTCCAATGGATAAAGCTAGTCTTCCCTCTCAGGGTTAATTCCACTGGGGTAAGGTTTAAATATTACCTCTTAATGCTCTCTTCCTCTCCTTATAATAGTATTCAACCCCTCCCCTTCTGATGTCTTCTTTGTATGTAATAGAATATTCTATTTTTCTTATTCATTCAAGTTTCTCTCAGTGTCCTCTACTATTCACCCCCCTTTTTCATCCCCTCATATCATCTTAGACCATATAGTACTCCAACCTCTCCCTATGAATAATTCTTCTAATTACTATAATAGTGAAAACTATAATAGTGATTAGAGTTCACTACAGAGAATTATATATAACATATCTCCACATAGGAATACAAATAATTAGATCTTATTGAAGCCCTTAAAAAGGCAAATTTAAAAAAAATATGAGTTTTGTTTCTTTCCCCTCTGTTTCTTATTTACCTTTTCATGTTTCTCTTGATTTTTGTGGTTGGATATTGAACTTTCCATTTAGTCCTGGTCTTTTCTGTGAAAATGCTTGGAAATCTTCTATCTTGTTGAATGCCCATACTTTCCCCTGGAAGTATATAGTGAGTTTTGATGTGTAGGTGATCCTTGGTTGTAGATCCAGTTCTCTTGCCTTTCTGAATATCATATTCCAAGCCTTGCAGTCTTTTAGCATGGAGACTGCCAGGATCCTGTGTGATCCTGATTGGTGCTCCATGATATCTAAATTGTCTCTTTCTGGATTCTTGTAAAATTTTTTCTTTTTACTTGGAAGCTCTTAAATTTGACCATTATATTCCTAGGGGTTGTCTTTTCAGGGTGTAGTGTGGAGGGTGATCTATGGATCCTTTCAATGTCTATATTGCCCTCTTGTTTTAGAACTTCAGGGCAGTTTTGCTGAATAATTTCTTTTAGTATGGAGTCCAAATTTCTATTAATTTTTGCTTTTTCAGGGAGACCAACGATTCTTAAATTGTCTCTTCTTTGATCTGTTTTCTTGATCTGACAATTTCTCATTGAGATATTTCATGTTTCCTTCTATTTTATCAGTCTTTTGGCTTTGCTTTATTTGTTATTGTTGTCTTGAGAGATCATTAGCTTCTAATTGCTCAATTCTATCCTTTAGAGACTGGTTTTTCTTTTCAATCTGGTCCTTTCTGGTCTTCAGTTTACTTGCCTCAGTTTCCAATTGTGAAATTCTGCCTTTTAAACTGTTATTTTCTTGCCTGATTTTCTCTGTGTAAAAGTTGTCAAGTGTTAAAGATTTCTTCTTGTTGATCTTTCTCTTCTGGGGTTCCTTATTCTGGCTTGCCATTGTTAGCCCAGCACCTTCTCAGCTTTATCCTCATACTCTGGGTCTGTCTGCACTCTTCAGGATCCTGAGGTCTCAGGTCTAGTTGTTCTCAGGGTACTTGTTCCTCTGCCCAAAGCTTTTTTATCAGTCTCAGGGAGCTGCTTCCACAGTCGTATACCTGTCTGCACTGGGTCCCCACTCAAGGTCCAAGCCTGAGCTCAGGATTCTTGTCCTTGCCTGCATCCACACCTTCACCCGAGCCTGTACTCAAGGTCTGTGTACAATGTCCACTCATTCTTTAGGCTCTTGGGGTCTTAAGTCTTGCTGATCTCAGCAGCAGGCCCTGGAACTGCCAATGACTTAATGGGTGCCCCAAACTTTCTCTAACTCTTTTGCACTGGCTTTGGCACTGTGGGTGGTGTGTGTGGGGAGGGTTTTGCTCTGCTTGCATTTTAGTGAGAGCTGTTTCACCTCTTTATAGCATGGAAATGCCCCGAACCCAAGTACCTTCAATGCTGCACCCTGTTGTTGGGTCCCTTCATTTGTCTGGATTTGTTTTTAATGTCCCCTTGAGGAGTCCAATACGTTTCAGTTAGGAGACGTTAAGCAACTGCTTTTTACTCTGCCTCCATCTTAACCTGGAAGCTCCTGTGGCTCTTTTTTGATTAGTTCCTTTTGTTAGGGAAAGCATTATTATCTAGTTTTTAGAATAGCCTCAAAGGAAAACCTCTAAGTACCCTATAGTAAACCAGCAGTTAAAGAGTTAACAGTTTTTTCCCAAGCCAAAAAAGCAGAAATTAACAGAAGCTGCTATGTGTCTCTTTTTCCTGCTGCAGACATTCCAAGGACACTAAGGCAGAGCCAGAAAAAATTCCATTCCCCCTTAGGTACTTTCCAATGACTAAATATACCCCATATCCCACAACTTTAAAGGCTCATTCTTTAAAGATATCTTTTGAAGTATGGAAGCTTTTTTAACTAAAATAGCATTTAAATAAAGGGAGACTCATTTTCATCCTTGGGCCTTGTCTCATCCGGGCATAATCTTCATGAGGAAAATTTCTTGTAAGCCATATACTAATCATGATGTCATTCTGTAACCTTGGTGTGTCTACACAGCCATGAACTCCATTGTGCTTTGTAAGAAACTGCTCTGAAAAGAATGTATAAAATAAAGAAAGCTCAGAGGCTTTTTGGAGTAGCCATGAACTAACTAACAGCCTCCAATTTCTGCCTCATTCATTCTCACCTAAACCATGCACCTTCCAGACCCCTGAAGCTGTTGAATGGTTCTCAACAATCTTTACTTTTTTCCCTTTTTTTTGTCTTTCCACTTCAATTCATATGCAAGTCAAGATGTTATCCATCATCCATTACTTTTCTATTTTGCTATTAAACTATTTTGCTACTGGTCCACCATAGTCAAATACACTGTACTCTAACCCCAACATCATAATGTCATTGGTTCTTTTTGAAAAAGAAGATGAGTAACATATCAGTGACTTGGATAACTATATAGATATCATTATTAATATTCATTTCAGGTGATATGATCAAGTTAGGGATATTTAACTCAGTGAAGGATAGAATAATTATACAGAAAAAAAAACCTTGATGGCTACATTAATAACCCCAAAGTAATAATATACAATTTAAGAAGAAAAGAAATAATTTCCTATGCATAGCTCAATTTTTAAAAGGTGTGTGCATTTTTTTTACTGATTCTTTTTCTCTTCTTCAAAAATATTTTAAGGGATGGCTTTCTGGGAAATAAAAAGAGGGTTCAAATTCTATTTTATTAAGAATATATGAAAGGACAGTGAGACAAATGTTTGGTATAATGGAAAGAGTACTGGTTCTGTATTGTAAGCACATGAGTTCCAGTATTGCTTTGTTGACATTGTACATTTAATTGTGCAATATTAAGTCACAACATTCCTGTGACTCAATTTCCTTCTTTGTAAAATGAAGAGATTGAACTAACTAGTCTTTGAGTGTCCCTTACAATTAAAAATCTAAGATTCTATGATCAAGGTGTTAGATATAATCAGGAACATGCATGACTTCTTTACAAAAACGTCTGGTATCCAGAAAGCACTGAAATTTTTAAATCGAAGACAATGGCAGAACTCTTCTGGTTATTGAACTTATATATCCTATTTTTTGGGGTCTAGAAAGGGGAGAAATTGTTTCACTCACAGTTAATTCTTAATATGCTAAGCAAATTTATAGATTCCCACCCCACAAAGAAAAGAGACACAAATATATGTATTATAAAAATATACACAGACACAAATCTATCATATATATGTACTATGTATATATTTCAGATACACTTTGGAAAATAAATCTGAAGTTCCCTACAATTTTGTGAATGTATTTCTAACTGATACTATTAAGAAGACTTCCATTATAGTCTTATCCTTGGTGCTCACTAGCTATGTTTTCATAAACAAATTACTTTACCTCCAAGATCAGATTTCGTTATCTGTTCAGAAAAATTGTGCATATATAATATATAAGGGTCATAAAAATAGTTTTGAAAGGGGCCTCAGACATACAACTACCTAATTTTTCAGATAATGTCAACTGAAGTTCAGGGATAATAAGGGACATGAACAAGGACACACAGCACATACAAATGCTGATCATAACACCTGCCCCCCTTATAATCTTATAAGACAGGGGTCAGCAACATATGGCTCTCAAGCCATATCTGGCTCTTTTGAGGGCCAGATATGGCTCTTTCTTCAGGAACCATAAAGTCAATTTTTTTTCAGGCACTGTTACAGGAGCAGGCACTGTGAGCACTGTACGGCTCTCCCGAAATTACATTTTTAAAAATGTGGTGTTTATGGCTCTCACAGCCAAAAAGGTTGCCAACCCCTGTTATAAGAAATACAAGAAATAATGTATCTGAATGGAAATTATGTACTATAAAGTTATGCAAATGTATATTAAAAGTAAGTATTTCTAGCTTGGGCATTGTCTCTTCAATCAATCAACCAAGCAACCAAACAGAATTTGTTTGTAGCCATTATGGTCCAGGCACCATAACAGGTGATAGGTAAATACAACGAATGAAACAATTCCTTCATTTAATAATCTTTGATATTATGAACTTAGTTGTCCCCTTTGATACTGTGGAATCATCCATACATTTCGGTGAGGATTAAGTGCTTATTATGAGGGAAATAATTGGTGAAGCTATCTACCACCATAGAAGGAACTAATGGAGTCTGAATGCAAAATGTAGCATACCATTTTTTTCATTTTTTTCTTCATATATTCTTTCCATTTATAAGACATGTGTCCTCTTTCACAACATATTGAACATGGAAAAATGTATTGCATGATAGCACATATATAGCCTATACTATATTTCCTACTATCTTACAGAGGAGGAGGAGTGAGAGGGAAGGAAGAAGAGAACAGATCAGAAAATGTCAGAAAACATTTATTAAAAATTGTATCTACATGTAATCTGGAAAAAATATAATAAAATACACAAAAAATAACATTGATCAGTAGTTGATTAGTAGGAGAGAAAATGAAACTCTTATTTGAGTTCTATATGTGTATAATGTGTGTATGCATGACATAAATTCCTATGACTGGAACCCTTTGCGTCATTTCCCACTTTGTTTCTGAGTTATTATTTATATTTCTGAGGAGTATTTGCATTTCCAGACTAGATTTCCATTTCTAAATGTCTAAGGAGGCTTCTAAAATAATAACATCAGTAAGTCTACCACAAAGAAAAAATCTTTTCCTCTTGTTATTCTTTCATTTAGTAATAAGTTAAGAACTCCTAGATGATCTCCTTAGGGGTCATTTCTAAAGCAAAGGTATTAAGGAATTCAAGCAAAGATTTCTGCTGAAGAAGTAAAAGGATAAGGAGTTATCCACAGAAGAATTAACATCCAACTGAAACTGTGATATTTACCACACACTTTTCCAAATGCTTGGAAGTAGAGAATCAACAAAGCATTCTTTTTAGAAGTTTTCAACTATGAAAATGTGATGTTGAGCCCTAGAGAAGTGGCACTTCATTCGTCTCTCTATGATGTTTTCCTAAGACAAAGAGAACTCAAGTAATTGTTTCATTTTCTCTACTACTAATGACCTACTCACCAGCCTACTAATTGGAGTAGTCAGAGAATGTTTCCTGGAACAATCCCAGCCATGCACTCCTTAAAGAAAGGGTCATAGGCTGCTTTGATGCTTTAGACAAAGAAGTCCTCTATAATGTAAATGTATTAACACTTCAGCCCACAAAATTAAGACCAGGTGAAACAACCAGTTTTTGATAAATATTTACCTGTTCATCCATTCACTGAATCAAGTCTTTCACTGATGAAACCATTATATACATATATGTACACATGTAATATGTAAGTGTACATGTTGTATATATAGTCTATACTACAAATGTCTATACAGATATAGCTTTATATATTTTTCTTGGTGAATAATAGCCAAAATATGACACATGACCTTTCTGTAAGTCTCATCCTTCTATTAAACTTAGATATAACTATTAAATCTTTCCAGGCTTACAACCTTATATATCATCTTTAAGTTTTTACATTCCCTTATCATTCCTTTATCTGAATATTTGCCAAGTTAAATTTTTCTATATCTAAAACATCTTTCACAGCTGTTGCTCAGACATTCAGTCAAATGGTCTTCTTTTGTCTTCACAGAAAATGCTCTATCCACAATATCTAACACATCTGTCCATGTGTATGCACATACATATATGTGTATATGTGTGTGTTAACCATCTGAATGTAGAGTTATAACCACTGGTTTTGGAGTCAAAATAAGAGTTCAAATTCTATCTCTTTTGCTTACGGCTTGTGTGACTTTGGGTAAACTATTCAACCTCCTTGGATTAAAGAATTTTATATGCAAAATTAGGGATTGGGACTAAGAGTTTCTGAGATCACTTTCAGATCTAATTCCTTAATCAGACAAATATAACTGTCAAGCCTTTTTTTTTTTAATAAACGTGACTCATTTGCAATCACAAATCTATTAAAATAGAAGAAAGATGAAATCACAACCTTGATAAGAATAATCAGTTAAATTCAGATAAACCTTTGTTCTCTGGGCACAGATCAGGAATATGATTAAAAAATGCTATATACTTCATCATTAACATTTAGTGTAATCCGTAATGGTTATGTGAACCTTTGTTATTACACTCCTTTGTAGACTTGGGTCTTATTTCTTTTAATCTATATATGTCTTAGGTTCTAACAAAAGACTGATCAATAGTTTTTTAAATGAAAATGTTTGACCTTGGATCCTGGCCAGATTCCCAGTGTTCCTTTTTTGACTCAGTGCATAGTGAAATCCTCTTTGTATTCCTAGGAGGCTTGTTCTCTATTCAGAGAAGTCAGAAGGAAAATAATTTACACTAATTACATGAAACACTTTCTAATGAGGTCTGTTCTGATTTGTTTTGGAGTTTCTCAACTTGTAAGATAGCACTTTGCATAATTAAGAGCTAAACATGAATGGGGCTTGAGTTCACTAAAAACTCTCAAAGAATTTAGTTTTAAGCATGTATTAGTTACAGGAAAATTTAAGATCAAAACCATTTGAGGAATTATCTGTCAAAATGAATGAAAGCCTATTGTTTCTGTGACCAAGTGAGTGATTATCAGCATAAATGGGGCACAATTTGATGATGGCAAAACCTATCTCAGCTACTCCTTAACACACATTTCAGCACTGTTTATTCATGCTCTCAAGTCTTGTTGGATATTTTTTCCACTCCACTCAGACCACACAGGAAGAGTATAAATTAAAGAAAAATTCAGCTCTGGCTAGAATCCTATTGCAATTTGCTCTTAACTGTATTAGTACTTTTATGCCTTTTGTATACTACTTTCTTCATAAAATAAATCCCATGTTTATTATCTATGAATTGGAAAATTCCATTAATTTGGAGGTTTAACTAAAAAAGAGAATTTTAGAATTTTGTGTTTTGGGAAATTTTGGCTATATTTCAGTGTATATTTGATATTCTGGGAAATTTGTAACAAAGATATGAGTCTGTGAGGAAGGGGATAGTGTAGATATTTCTTGAGTATTCCTTCTAATAGTATTTCTGCCTATTATAGGAAAACTCCCTCCATCCATACTAACACCCACCTATATAAATAAAATTTGTATCTCTGACTTACCTCCATATTTGCCCTGGTGTATTGGCCCTCATTCAATCATCAAGGTATCTTGAAATAAGTTGAATTACTAGTAATCTTTTTTATGTCACTTTTCTTGTTGACATGACTAATTAGTGCTAAATTTAGGAGTATTAGTAAAGGCAGGGGAATAAATTCTACTTATCTGAGAAAATATTTACATTTCGGTGGAGTTCCACAGAGGATAAAATGTGTCAATATGATAGAGTAACCATGGTTCTGGGAATTTCAGACACCTGGAAGTCAGGTACAGGAGGTCTTTTCTTTTCTTCTTCTTTCCATTCTTTTTTTCCCCTGAAATTAAAGATATTTTTATTGTCTCTTGTGTCATACTAGCTATGTCATATTAGCCATGTCAGAATTAACCAATGCTCTGTAATGAGAATTCACAAATAAAGGTAAAGATTGTACTTTATTAAAAATATCCCCTTGTGGGTCAAAGTATTCAAAGATAATATAATAGAAATTCGAATGTAAATTAGATTAGTCTACATATGGTACTAATCATTATCATAATTGATTTTTAGGTTAGATTTTTATGTACATATTTTATATTGTGTAATGATCAATAGCAATAGCAATGATCTAGAACAATCCTAAGGGACTTGTGAAAAATATGCTGTCCACCTCCAGAGAAAGAATTTTTGGATTGGGAAGGCAGATGAAAGCATATGATTCATCACTTGTTTATTTGAGTATATGTTTTGGGTTTTGGGTTTCATAAGATTATTTACTTATAAAAATGATGTGGAAATGTGTTTTTCATGATAATACATGTATAACCCCGATTAAATTGCTTGTCAGCTCCTGGAGTGGGGAGGGAAGAAGGAAGGAAGACAATCTGGATCATATAACTTCAGAAAACTTATGTAGAAATTTATTACATGTAATCGGTAAAAAAAAAACTTTTTAAGTAACCTGAAAAAAATAAGTAAATGTACATATCTTAAATTTTAATGCTACATGAACTTAAAAGCATTTGTTTTACATTAATTACTCTTCACAAAGCATACTAGTAATTGGAAGTCTTTTCCTCCCTTTGTAAAGTCCTCATGATGTTCCCCTTAGTTGTAGCTCTCTACTGAGCTCCAAGAGTTGGTAGCTAACTTTGTAGAGTCCATAAGTGCATTTCTCTTACACAAGAAGCCTTACAACCTGAAGCTGTCTTTCCTTGGTTAATTATGGCTCCTTGTTAGATGTGCTAATTTCTATTGGTTCTGTTATCTCTTTTGTATCTATGGTTTGTTACTGTCCCTATATCTTCAATGGCATAGGTAATGTGAAGGAGCAAGAAGAGAGATAGAAAATCTTCTTACTCCCTTCCCAAAATCAATTCCCGTTCAAAAATTTGGCTTCAATTCTCAAATTCATCAAAAATGAAACTCTTTCAAAACTTTCCTAGTTCATTGCTCAACTAAAAGATGCTGAACTAGTGAGTTGTTTTTATGTATAACACAAGAGGTGTGACTTAATCTTCTCAGCCAAACAAAAGATATTCCTTATATACCTTCATTTACCTTTAATCTAATGACCTAAACCCTATAAACCTCTCAAATTAATTGTTTATTTGTATCTATTATATATTTTTGGTTGATTGATAAAGTTAAACTGTCTGAGTCTTTGCTGTTCATGTTAGAGGATAAAAATCCTCCCTTATACTTTATATTATGTTACTAGTCTACACATCCTATGTTCTTCATAAAATGTTCTCAGATCTACTTCTATTTTCTGACTCTATTTCTTTGGTTACACATTCCTTTATACATGGAACACAACCTCAAACATACACATAAATTTATAATACTGACATCCTTTAATTTCAAAGCCTCCTAGGATGACTTCCTCTATAAAATTTACCCCTATTTCAGCTAGAAGTCATTTATACATCCTTAAATATCTCAGGTTGCTCTTTTTTTACTTCTCCTTGGCACTTAATCATTTCTCAATTTGCATTCTAGTTATTAGGTGACATATTTCATGCTTCTATTAAATTCTAAACAACTCCAGAGTACAAACTATGTTGTTTTTCATTATTATAATCTCAATGTTTGCACTTAGTAGGCACTGAATAAATGCATGTTCTAAAAATCAAAGAGAAGCTATACAAAGAATATCTGCTTCTGGATGAGAAGCTTATTCTAGAATTGACCACTGATAGAAAACCAACAATAATCTACTGGGTAAAGTCTAAAACCTCTGGCAGTGTGTGCTGATTGTATTCTCAACCAAAGATGGAAAACTTCCTTAAGATAATAATTGTCTACCTAGGACAGAAACAACTAGGGACAGTTTCTATTCCCTAGCTACCTAGATGCTATGCTACCCTTTGATTTTGTTTCATTTTTACTTTTTTAAAGGATAACATGAAGTCAGTTCATATAAAATTCATTTCTTCTGGCATCTGGTATTTCCAGTCAGTGAGGTTTAACTATATTCATATTATTTACCAAATTCAGATACACATCACATTTGTATACAATCTGAGTAAATTAATTGGCTTCGTTCACTTGTTTAAAGAAGCCTCAGAAAAGTGTAGTTGGATACATAATATATAATTATTTTTTCTCTCCCTGAAAGCGAAAAACAAAACAAAACAATAACTAATGTTTAACTTTTCCCATGAGGTCATCTTCAAATTTTTGCTAATTAATATTTAAGTATAGCTAGTGAGGATTTTTCAAGTGACTGACAGCTCCTGAGTAATGTGGGGGATAATAAATACATTTTCACTCTTAAAGTTCCTCTCCCCTAATAATTTTTTGGAAAGTTTGTTAGCAGTAACACATATATTTCTTGTAAAAAATTAAAGATAAAGAGAATAATAAAACAAGTTTTTAACATCTCTATAATGTTTTAATTCCAAGTATTTTAGTGACATAGGAGCACTTCTGAGTTTTATTTACTTACAAAGAGTGTAATGCAAGGTGGCTAACAGAAACTTTTTGTTTCTGTAATTTCTAACGGTCAGAAAAAGTTAGTTAAACATCTTAGAATCCTCAGAAAGTCAGTTAGAACTTAGGTGAAGTTCCAACTGAGGGGGCTTTTGCTTTCTGGCTTTCGCTGTGGCTGGAGGCTTTTGCTTTGGCTTAACCTGTTGGCTTTGGCCTAATTGCTTCGGCCTTGGCCTGTGCTTATTTTGTCTTAGGGAAATTTGGACCTATCTCATTCCTCTGGACCTCTCCCAGATCTCTCATCTCCATCCCTCTCCTTCCCTGAATTTCCTTTGGGTCCTGGGTGGAAGGGAGGGCTTGGTGATTAGACATTGTGGGTTTATATTTCTATAGGTTAGTAGAGCATCTTCAAATAAGTTACCCCTAGTTTTAATGATTTGATAAGGACTTCACTTAAAAGGCAGCCAAATCTTCCTGACTGGGAGAGCTGGACTCTCTCTGTCTAAATCTCTTCGAGACCCATCCCCCACCCTCACCCCTCTCCCTAGCAGCAGTTAGAAAACCCTGAATTCCTCTCCCCTTCTGACTGACCCTGGTATTAATAAATCCCCTTGTTACCTATTCAAACCCTCTGGTGAATCATTGTGTTGAAAATTAAGACATGGGCTCAAGGGGAAGGAATCATTTTTCTTCTATTTCCTTGAGCTGGGGGCATCCATCTTGTCAGAAGTACCAACCTCAAGACTTACTCCAGCCATCAGTTTGACTGGCAGGGAGGGGCCCTCTCAACTCCTCTCTCAAGAGACTTTAGAAACTAACAAGAACACCTCTCCAGCCAAACCTCAACATTTCTTACTGGCCCTAGTTTCCTCCCGGTATTCTCTGTCTGAAACTTCTGGGAATAAACCTGTTTGAGCTGCCCTCTCCTACATACCCCATTTCCTTTATTTCCTATATACCTTCCCATACCTTCTTTCCTCCTCCAATCACCTTATAATCACCTAATATCCCTTTTTATCCTTCCTCAAACCCAAAATGCCTTCCTTAACCCACTCAGATTATCTTATTTACTTCTTGATAACAAGAGTTAATAGCACTCACAATTTATCATTAGAAAGGCAATATGTTCAATGTACTAAGCCACAGACTTGATAAAGGGGAAATTCTAATTCTCAGCAATGTCATTAATTCCTAGACTAATTGCTTAAACATGGTAAGTTTCAGAAGACATTGAGAAAACCTAGATGAAGTTATCTTGGAGACACAAAGTCAGAAGAAAGAAGTGAAAAGGGAAAAGTCATGAAAGAATGAGCAACTGGGAAAAGTCACTAAAATTATGTGAACAGGAAAAGTACAGATAGAGAGGAGTTAAAGGTACAGAGATACCTAAAAATGCCTTCAATAAAAATAGAAGAGTTTGGTAGAGTGGAAGGATTTAAGTGGGAATAGGGTACCAATCTCTTTTAGGACCTATAGAGCTTAAGATGCCTGTGAGATACTGATGAAAATATCCAACAGACAGTAAATAACGTCTGACTAGATATGGAACTTGATATGGAATGAGATTATGTATAAAGATTATGGAATAAGATACTAAATCCACAGGGAGATTGTAATTGAACTCATAAAAACTGATAAGATCACAAACAGAAAGAGTATAGAGACAGAAAAAAAGAAAACTCGTTTTTGAATACCCAAAAGGGAAAAGACATTGTTCAGGGATGGGATATCACTAGATAGTCATCTAGTAAAAGCTGGCTAAGAAGCAGGTGTCAGACAAGTAGGAAAAGAACCAAGATAGAGAAATGTGATGAAGACAAAGGAATGGAGAGTATCCAGATTAGAATGGTCAGCTGTATTTAAAGCTACAGTCATAAAGATGAATGCAATTTTTAAAAAGCAGTTTGTTTTAGCACATAAGAGATTTATAATGATTTTGGAAAGGAAAATTTCAGTTGAGTGGTAACTGAAAACCAAATAGTAGGAAGTTAAAAATTGAGTAGGTGGGGGCAGCTGGGTAGCTCAGTGGAGTGAGAGTCAGGCCTAGAGACAGGAGGTCCTAGGTTCAAACCCGGCCTCAGCCACTTCCCAGCTGTGTGACCCTGGGCAAGTCACTTGACCCCCATTGCCCACCCTTACCAATCTTCCACCTATGAGACAATACACCAAAGTACAAGGGTTTAAAAAAAATTGAGTAGGAGACACAGTAACAGAAATAATATATAATGGTCAATTGTGAATAATTTAACTATTATCAGCAATGCAAGGATCTGGGACAACTCCATAGGACTCATAATTAAAAAGGCTATCCACTACCATAGAAAGAACTGATTAAGTCTGAATTCAGATTGAAACATAACAATCTTCACTTTATTTCCTCCATGGATTGTTCTCTAGTGTAATTAATATGTGTCTTCTTTCACAATGTGACCAGCATAGAAATATATATCATATGATAGCACATGTTCAACCTGTATTATACTACCTGTCATTTGGGGGCAAAGGGGGGAAGGGAGAGGGAGAGAACATGAACCACAAAGTGTAAGAAAGTGATTATTAAAAATTATCACTAAATGTAAAGAGGGTGTAAAATCAAAGAACATAGAAGACTTCTCCCCTTATACCTTTAGGTTTGACTACAAAAAAAGTGATGATGGGGAAAATATATAGGCTGGTAACTTCCTATTTTAAATAATCATTCTTGCTAATTAGGTGTTTGGAGAGGTCATGTTTATCTCTGTTAGGGTGAAAAAAGGCTGTAGGATCTTTTACACTTCTCCGTAGATTTATCTGATTTTTCTTTGTTAAAACTGTCTTTGTCTGAATACAGACTGGGGATATATGCATATATGTATGTATGCCCAGTTAGAGGCAGTAGGAGAAACCCACCCCAGGGGATCAGAGATGAAACAGAAATTGTGAGAGGAGAAAAAAGTGGCAACAAAATGCAGGCTATGTCTAGTATCCCCACAGTCTGAACTAGTTTGAACATCCATCTCTGACATCCCTAGTCTCTGATTTGTTTCAATGTTTGTGCTGCTTTGCTGCTGGTTTGGGGGTCCTCCAGTCATGGTATCTTTCCCAGACCAGGATTTCCATCCAATACCCTCAGGGGAGGTCCAAGGTGGGTTAGAGTTCTAAATATTTAGTGTGATAGAAGGCTGAGATCCCTTGATGAGCTAGTTGCTGACAAGATGTACAACCTTACACTTCTGAAATGAGATAAAATATTTTAAAGTACTTAGTACAATGCTTAATACAGAATAGGCTCTTAATAAATTGTCATTTCCTTCCTTCTCTGTCCCATCCCTACTGCACATCAGTACCCACCTAGATTCCTAAAGGAAGATTTAAAGATTGAGAAATTTCTACCATTTCCATTCAGGTCCCCATGGTCCTCTTTAAACGTGTAATATTACTGGAGGTGGGGTTGGAGAGAAAGGAAAGGAAGGAGAGGAAGGTACCCAGAGTGTTTTAGTAAAGGCTACTGAAGTGTCCAACTTTAATTTTCCCAGATCCTGATAGAAGATCAGAGTCTGAAGTACTGGCTATTCTTTACTTTTCACCTGACCAACTTCATTTTTACTCATTCAGTTTTGGAGCCTAGACGCTCTAGACCAGTGTTGGCAAAGACATGGTAACATGCCCCAGGGTGCTGGAGGGAGCTCTCTGTTCCTCCTCTACACCATGCCTAAGGACATTTTAGTGTGCTCCACCCCTCTGCCCAGCAGCCCATGAGCACTTCCTCCCTACACTCTGGATTAATGAAGGGGGCTCACAGTGGCTTGAAGGTGCAATGTGAGCATGTGATCTCTAGAAGTTTCACCAATGCTTCTCTAGACTTTTTGAGTAAAGAACCTTGGAAGACATTGAAACTGTTCATTCATCTTATGCCTCCACTTTCCATCTTCTCCTTGTCTGCACAATTATAGCTCCATTCTAATCACAAATTTCCTTCCTTGCTTTCTTCTTATAGCAGCTTAAATATTGTAAGAAACCCATATATTTCTAGTTTTGTTACAATTTTCTACTCTGGAAAAAATTCTTAGTTTCCTAGCCATAGTCAAAACTCTTTTTCTGGTATACTAATTTAATAGCTGTCACAAAAAGAAATGAGGCTAGGCTTGCATTATTTCATCTTGATTAAGCCATGCTGACTCCTTTTGATCAATGCTTTGGTTTCAATATAATCACTAACCATTCCTTTTAAAGTACATTTTAGAGACTTGAAGCAAATGAAGTCAATCTTAGAATCTTTAGTTATAACTATCTGATTGTTCTTGACTTCTTTTTCAGAAGGTTGGAACATTTGTTATTTTATAGTTTTATGGTAGTATCTTCTTTGGTGGCAGCTAGGTGGTACATTGGATAGAGTGCCAGGCCCTAAACCAAGAAAATTCCTCTTCTTGAGTTCAAATCTGGCCTCAGACACCCACTAACTTTGTGAAAATGGACTAGTCACTTACCTCCATTTACTAACATTTTCTCATCTGTAAAATATGTTGGAAAAGGAAATGGCAAACCACTTCAATAACTTTGCCAAGAAAAGCCCCAAAAGGCATCATGAATAGTTGGACATGATGAAAAAATGACTATACAACAAAAGTGTCTTGTTTATTAACTAAAATATTTCAAATTTCAGTGAATGATTCAGGAATCACATATATTAGTATTTTAAGCTTAATCAAAAACCAAAAGATATCAGAAGCATTCTGTTAGATTGGAAATACGTATTGGTTTTAAACTCATTGGAATTAAGTTCAAATCCTTGCTGTACCACTTACTTGGGCAAATCATTTAACCTTTCTCAGGCTTAATTCCTCATCTGTAAAATGAAGGAACTGGACCAGATAACAACTAAGGTCTCTTCACTCTCTAACTCCATGATAAAAAGACTCATAAGCTGGTTAATTTAGTCAGGAAAAAATGACTAACAATTAGTAGATTTAGCTACATTGATTAAAGTATCTACTTCTGAAAACATGGTCAAGATTGAAGGCTGGACTGGGACAAGGCATTTGGTAGATTATGCCACTTTTAGGTTAGTATTCATGTGACCATTTGAGCTCAATATGACATATACAATTTCAAATGTCACAAAACAAATATGTATATTCCATTTTATGTGCCAAAATAAATATATGCATGAATTTCCAGATGAATGTTCTAGTATTAAAATAATGTGAGCTTTCATTAAATATAATAAAAATTTGTCCTTATTTAATACACTATCACCCCTTTTCCTTGCTTCTAGCAACCAAGGGAGTTGCCTACTTTGAAAAACAGAGTTCTGATTGAGAAAGATAAATTGTAGTTAGATTTGGTGATCTCTAAGGTCTTTTAACTTCTAAGTCCTATGATCCTATAAAGCTAAAATCAATACTGAGAAAGTGGTTGTTGTAACAAAAGGGGAACAAGGACAGTATTATTGATATATGCAATTTTTAGTCACTCTTTTACAAAGTAAAGTTCAAAATCCATTGTCTGACATCCAAAGTTCACCACAGTTTGATCCTGTCCTATTTCTAGTCTTACATTGTTATTCCATTCAAAGTAGTTAAATTGACAAATGAACAAACATTTGTTAAGTTCTCACCATATCCCAGGCACTGTGCTAAGTATTATGGGTACAAAGAAAAGAAAAACAATCCCTACCTTCAAGCTGACAATCTAATGGGGGAGATTACAAGCAAATAAATATTTATGAACAAGATTTATAAGTTTGGAGATAATCAAAAGAGAGAAAACACACTAAAATTAAAGGGAATTCAAAAAGGTTGCCTGTACAAGGTAGGATGTTAGCTAGGAAATGAAGGAAAGTCAATAAGTCATCAGCTCTTGCCTACTCTCTGCCCCTTGACCACCTCCTGAATTCTTCCATCTATGCAACTTTATACTTATTATTCTTTCTACCTGAAATAATATCCTCTCTTCATCTGCTGAATTTCTATTCATTCTTTAAAAAGAACAATAACAACAAAAAACCCTTACTTTCTATCTTAGTAAGAAGGCCAAATGCTAGGCAAATAGGGTTGCATGATTTGCCCAGAGTCACACAGCTAGGAAGTGGCTGAGGCCAGGTTTGAACCCAGGTCCTTCTGACTCCAGGCCTCACATGTTATCCACTGTGCTACCTATCTGCCTCCTGTTCATTCTTTTAAGTTCAACTTATATTCCACTTCCTTCAATAACTTTTCTTGGTCTTACTAGTGACTTGTCCTTATCCCATCTCCCCTACATTCTTGACAACTACCCAATGCATTTATCAAGTAATACATATATCATGTATTATGATTATGACTTCTTTCTTGTGAAAGCAAGTATGTATCTTGCAGCAGCACCAAAAGTATAATGATGTTGCTGTGTGGTAATGAGATCGTGAACACCACCTCCAATGAAGAACTAAAAATGAGAATCACATAGAGGGTGAGCAATGGATAGGTGCATCATGGCTAACCAGTAAGGCAATCTGAAAAGCAGATGGAAAGGGCACTATCAAATAATTGTGTGATGGGAAAAAAGATGAGATGCTCATGTGACAAGAGCAAAGGATGATACGTAGACAGATTATTCTAACATTCTGTTCACAATTTTGAGAAAAAACAAACAAACAAGAAAAGCCTCTAGCATGTTGGATGGAGCATTGTGGTGAATTTGGGGGAGGACAGACACACTGGATAAGCAGGGAAGATAGAGGAATCTCTCAAATTACAAGCTAATATTCATTTGAGTATTTGATTATCTAAAATTCTGGTACAAAATGCTTAAAAATAAATTTATTATTAATTATAATTATGCACATAATTAATACTAAATTAAATATAATATAAATATAATAATATATTACTATGTTATAATAGAAAATAAGTTAATAAATAAAAATAAAATAACTTGATTATCTCTGTGTATATGTCTCATTCCTCTATGAGACCTTGAACTCTTAAGGACAGAGACTTTCTTGGTTAAATTTTGTATCTCCCTTTAGTGTATCAAGCACAGTGTTCTGAAAATATTCATTTTTAATATTTGTTGCAATGGATGAATATGTAAATGTAGTATGAATGACTTTGTTCCTTATAAGATCATGCTGGCATTCTATTCTTTTGAAGTTATTTTTTATTGTCTGCTACAATACATTTTAAGGTGGGCATTTTTTAAGGCCCAGATCATCTTGCCTCTATAAAAGAACTATTATATAAAACCCCTTTCATCCCTTGTCTTCTTATACCAAACATCACATAGAGGGCAGACACACTAGGAAGAATGAATCTCAAAGCATCTTTCTTCTTGCCTTATAAAGTTAACTAATCTTTTCTTAAAAATTCAAGTAGTTAAATAATCACAACTAGTTAGAATGCAGCATATACAATTTCCAGCCCCTCTGAAAATATGGTTTGAATGAAATACATTTTAAACTTTAAATTTATTTTATGTCTTCTTTTATTAGACCATGAAAAAATCACACAAAAATAAAAACAGTACAAAGAGTTTGCAATCAGCATAAATGGAAGTAGTGTTAACCTGTTGAAATAATGGCACTATCAAAATATTCAAACAGGATATATTTTTATCCAGTAAGCAATGACTTTAAGAAGAGTTTTTGAGATCCAAATTTCATAGGATCCCAGGATCATATATTTAGAACTTAAAGGTCATCTAATCAAACTCTGTCATTTTGCAGATTAGGAAACTGGGTTCAAAAGAGATTAATTAGATTGTTCAAAATCATAAAGATAGTATCAGATACATTAAATGGAAATTTGGGTTTTCTGACTCTAAATACAGCATTTTTCTACTGCACTTTATTTCATTTCTCTAGATGTCAAAAAGAAAACTTATTAATATAAGAAAATGAATTTGGAGAAATAAAATCAACCTTAACTTCCTATAATTAATAAAAAAACATTGAAACCTACTAAATTTTATAAAATTGTGCATTCACAAGCTTTGAATCATTATCTCTTTATTTTCATTTGAATTTTTTCTAATGACATAGATTCCTTCTCATATCAGAACTAGAATATAGATGAACACAATTGCAGGATTTTCACTTTATTTTAAACATCCAAAATATCAATATAGCTTTTATATTTAACAAGAGCTTTAGGTATCCAAATATGTAATATTTTAATGTTGTAAGGATGAAGAAGATCAGCATAAAAAAGTAAATTTGATGACATTCATTTATTTTTTAAGACATCAAGACATATTCTCCAATAATGTCTTGGTTCTGTAAAAGAGAATTCTTAATCCTTTTTTCTAAATTAACTGGGTACCTGGAGTTCCTTTTACCATAGAGATGTGTAATGTTATGCTAGCCCCCAGGGAAAGGAAGTAGAAACCAGAGAGACAGTAAGTGAGGTAAGAAAGGTTTATAAAAGGCCAGCACAAGGACTGAGAGGGGCTTTTGTACATTTTTTGGGTTGGGAGGTGGTTGGTAGTTGGTCAGTGGTAGTTGGTCATTGCTTGCTAGTGGTATGGGTTGGTGGTTTGTTGGTAGATGGGAGATAGATAGATAGATATATTGATTCTGCCTGGTGAGCTGAGCTGAAGGGTGAGCAGCTGGACTTTCTGTAACAGCAATCACAGTAGATATAGAGAGGTATAGGTAGTTGTAGGGTAGTTAGCTAGGCAATTTCTTTCTCTATCTCTTTCCTATATTTCTCTCCTTTACTATATTCATTTTATTATATTCTTTTACTATCTCTATTTTAATCAAAATAAATTGTTAATTGTTAAAAGCTGCTAAAAGTTCTCTTTTCTCTGGATTAAAGGGATAATATTAATTTACAACTCTTCTATAATCTCATTAAAGCTTAAGTTATTAAAAACTACTCTCTTATTTTGTCAAAACCCCTAATTTAACCCTTACATTTAATTGGTGAGACAGCTAGGAGTTTGACTAATTCTTTTAATCTTCTGATCACTTTCCTTACTTTTTACTGAAACTATCTCCTAGCAGTTAATTCTTTTACAGCTGTTGATCCTTTTTGTTAAATAATGCCATCTGCTGACAGAAAGTAGAACTGCAAACAAAATTAACAATTAGATTAAATGTGACATTGAGTAGTCTAGTTCAAATTGGGATGCTGTTTTTTGTCTAACTAAAAAGGCTCATTATCCAACACAATATTTCACAGTGGCTTTATATAGCACTATTCCTAGCCATGCTTATAGTTATAGGAGGCTTGGCATTTTGCCTATTTATCCTCAGGAAGAAACAGAATAATAGTTTTACTGAACTAATAGCTCTCATTGAAGAACTAGAAAATAACTGGAGTGAACTTGAAAAGAAGTTGGAGGAAAGTCTGGGGGATCTCAAGTCTTATGTAAAAAGCATTGAGAAAACGTTGATAAATCCCCTGAGTAAAAAGAGATATTTATCTCTCAACACTCCCTCATCATTAGAGCCTACTCAGTCTCTATCCAGTCCTGCTCCACACATTTCTGCTCGTACTCAAACCACCACAACTCCTCCTCATCCTGTTATAACTATCTCTAAATCTACCCAAATCTACATTATTGTAACCCAATCTCCCCTGAAAATAAGGGGATTGTATTTATAATTATATAGTATTTGTTAGATTTAAACTGATATCTCCAAATTCTTATTTCCCATAGAGTATAATTTTTATAAAAATTCTAAGGTTTAGGATTGTATTATTTGAAATTGTAATTGTAATCATTTGTAATTTGGAGATTGTATTTTGTAATTTGGGAATTGTATTTCATAAAATCCAAGATTTAAAAATTATTGAGAAATCACAGGAAAAGAAGCTCATTAACTCCCAGAGTCAAGGAAAATGAACAATTTTAAGAAGATACCATAAAGAAACCTACACTGCATCAAAAGATATAGAATGAACTGTGGGAAGTATTTATTGACTGAAGGGGGTTGAACACATTTAATGAATATAAACGTCAATGCCAAAGGGGATTACCCCTTAATTGCTTTTTTTTGTCAGTGTGCCTATCTACCATTGGTTTTTCTTTCCTTTCTCTTTCCTTTCTCTATTTTCCTCTTAATATTATAATTTTCTATTAGAAAGTGTAATATTGTAGGCACCTTTAATGAGAGTATTTTTAGAGGTATAAGACAATTACATTTAAATGATCCATTGGGGAGACTAGTCTCCTAAGGAATCACAGGGGGGTTGTAAAAGGGAATTCTTTAATCCCTTTCTCTAATTTCACTGGGGACCTGGAGGTCCTTTTACCATAGAGATGTATAAATATGCACCAGCCCATAGTGAAAGGAACTAGAAACCAGAGAGACAGGAAGTGAGGTAATAAGGGGATATAAAAGGCCAGCAAAAGGACTGAGAGGGGTATTTTGACATTTTGGGGGTTGGGAGGTGGTTGGTATTTGGTTGTTGGTCACTGGGTATTGGTTGCTGGTGGTGTGAATTGGTGATTAGTTGGTGGTTGGGAGATAGATAGATAGATTGATTGATTCTACCTGGTGAGCTGAGTGGAAAGGTAATCAGCTGGACTTTCTCTAATGGCAGTTATAGAGTAATTAGTTAGGTAATTTCTCTATCTATTTCCTTTGTTTCCCTCCTTTTACTATATTCTCATTAAAAGTAAAATCATTAAAAGCTGCTCTCTTATTTTGTCAAACTCCTAATTTAACCCTTACAGTTTATTACTTCATCATAATGAGGAGGTGACCCTAACTTCTCAAAGGAAATGCCACTAGAGATAGAATAGCAGTTTTGACAATACTTCAACAGTCTTCAGAGTCTTTGGACCTGAAAATGGCTGAAATATGTATTATATGATGTTTGGCCTACCAGAGTTTGGAAAGAAAAATCATTGGAAGGTTGATCATTTACTGATGAATTACTATGATCAAACAGTATACAAAAATTATTTACCATGCTACACCTTTGCTGTCCCATAGAAGGTTTGATGGAGAGGCCATATTATAGCAATCATGAATTCTAGTTATATTGAAATATGACAGATCAGAGAAATAATTTTCAATGTATTCTACATTTTATTTGTGATGCCTATTGAAATGGTCATATAGACAAAATTATGCTACTGCATGGAATGGGGCCAATTATACATAATAAAATCAATCAGGTGGCATTTTTGTAATAGGTAATTGTAGGCAAATCTGTCAATATTTTAGTAATTGGAGAAGAAATAGAATTCGCCATGCCATTTTGCCAATGGTTTAGTATCCTGGTATCATGGAAACTGGATGATTTATCATCTCAACTGTAAATCTCTAACTCTGGATGTTAATAAGGTTATAGAATCCATGAATTCCTTTAGTTAGATTCAGGTAGTATAATGTAACACTTGCAGATTACATCTGTTTCTTGGAGAATATCTAGCTTCATTTGTTTAGTATATTTCTTTAGTAAAAATATTGTTGATTGTTATGAAAACATATTCCTATTTAAAGCTTAGAGTATGTTTTTCATTTTGAAAATGCAAAACCAAGAAATATAGTCTCTTGATTTGTACTCTAGGAAAATAATTAAATTTATCTATTTAAACACCTAAACAAATCAACTTTTTAAAAACATTCAAACTATCAAAAATATAGTAGGAAAATTTAGGACATATACATACCAAGACAGATCTTATTGGAAATATCTAAGGCAAAATTAACAGTTGACTCATGCCTTGTGTAATATGCTATATCATGAGTTTGAGATTGCCCTTTACTGTTCTTTTTTAAAAATATATTTCAAAGTTCTAATTAAATTCAGTGGTGACCCCAAAAAATTGCTTCCTCTTTCTTTTGGTCTATTCATTGAAGGGAATCCCCTGACCCTGCATAGAAACAATTCAGCTATTGATCAGTATTCATCAGTGATTTGTAATCTCAAGTTCTATGAAATCCTGAAGTCCTATGAAGTTAATGCATACAGTCACATAGTTGTAATGTGTCAGAGGCAAGATTCCAATACACATGTTCTTGATTGAAGGCAGATTCTCTAAAACAGACTACTTTCGCATTCTAATTCTTTCATTAAAAATATAAGGAGATATGTTTCTGAACAAAGTTCCTGGTCAATTATGTCCTCGTCTACATGATGCCACAATCACTAGTTGAAGAGTGAAATATTTAATCAAACTTTTTAATTTACTCAGTAAATTTGCTATTTGACCAAAGTTTTCTCTGTATACAAGCTGTAGGGCTTAATTTACATTAAAAAGCTGATTAAATTTAGCAAAATCAGCCAATAAGCTGATTACTGCCTAAACTGTGTTCAGTAATTGGGTGGTTGTTTTTTTTTTTTTTATGGTTCCCCTTACATGCACAGGCATAGTTTTAATTTTTTTGTTATTATAACTGATCATTTCCACAATTATGATCAAACCAGTATTTGCATGATTATAATCTTAGACATATCTCTAAAACAATTAATAAAATGTTCTTGTCTGAATAGATCTTATTTCCAAATAATGCTATTCTAAGGCTTTTAGCAACAAATTTTCTCCTTTTCTTAATACATACTCTTTTGAGACTTATGGAATTTCATGCGGCCTACAGTAGTAATAGAACTACCAAATTTAAAATGTTAAGGTTATGAGAAGAATTTATTTTTATTTTTCTGAACAATGGGAAGTTTAATGTTTGGGAAAACTGGAATTACATGTAACAATTGTGACATGTTAAATGTTAAAATGTAAAATATTAAAATTTGTGAGACTGGTTTCCAGATAAGAATATTAATTAATTGATTAAGTTAGCATTAACCAATAATTTAATGGTCTATGATCCTCTCAATCATCAAATAAAAGGAAGTTCCTCCATGAAGGTCTATAAATATGAGACCCCTCCCTTAGACATTTCAAGGTATCTCTAATTAGTGAATAGTTAGTGAAAAAGTTGTCCATCAAGACTCTGAATCCCTCCTCACTCCTGGAGGAATGGTGAGGAATCACGTAGCCTAATAGGAAAATCGATATTATATCCCTTATCTGCTAACCAGGTTTTATGAAGGGAAAACATTTCTTGATGTTCCTCAGAATAAAGGAATATTTAAAAAAGGCAAAGAACTTATTGGAGCCTCTAACTTTGAACTCAGATATAGGAATAATTAATAAATAAATAATGATGTGCATAGGTCAGAATAAGTTCTCACAATAATTTACAAATATCCAGTGATTTTATTGTTTAAGAATATAAATATATATAATTTGGTTTTTAACAGAATTATGTTATTTTTATATGAAATGTAAACATGAAATTTATTTAGATAATGACATCGAATTTAGTGATTAGAGGAAACATACAATGTGACCTATCACTTTGTCAATGGCCTAGTGGCTTGATTGGGAACTAGATGACTAATCAGTTCTATTTATTTTAAAATGGCTTTAGTTTTGTTAAACCTTAGCAATTAGTTCCAGAGCACAAAAAATCTTAATTAGTTCTTGTGAGCTCATAATCCAGCAAATTTTAGGAGAGAAAAAACTGTAAATATTCCACAAGATGAAAGTTACTGTTTTAACTGAATAAGAACATTTTCTCCCTCAGTATCTCACAGATACAGGAAATCAAATTCATTTTCAGATCAAAAGCTCAAGAACACCTATGAGTACCTTACTGTTACGTTGGGAATAGATCTGGACTGATTTCCATGTCTTTTGAGATCTAATCAAATAGGTAAGAAATCTCTGAAGAAACCATAGATCAAAAGTTAACTAAGGGGTACTACAACCAAAGATGGTTCTGATTTGGCTTTCTACTAATGTGGAAATCACAGTACTAAGAAAGTAGAAAAGCGTCTTGTCACTAAGAAAGTAGAAAAGCATCTTGTCTTTGACTCGTCACACTTTTTCTTAGTGAATATAAAAATGATTTAGTATTTTATTATACGTTATGATCAATCTCAACGTCATTTTTATGTTCCAGGATTTTCTTTTTTACTTTCTAAAAATTTATTTTTGCAGGAAGAGTCAAAGAATAGTGAAAAAACCTTGAAGCTCTCAAAGGAGTTAAGGTAATATAACCAGCCATTTTCTTTCCTTGACAGATACTGGGCATCTAGACAAAAGTATAGAGGTAAATGTGATTTAACAATTCACTCTACATCTGGGATACTTTCCTGCAAAAAACAAAAAACAAAAAACAAAAACCAACCTTGTTGTACACAACTTTCATAGGAGTTGAGATTCAAGTTGTTCACATCTTAACTTTGTCCTAACAACTGTTTTGGCATACCCCAATATCAAACAATCACTATTAGATGCCCTCAGTCTCATACTCAGCATTAGCCATAATCTAAATACATAATGATTGTGCATACTATAGGAACAAATTCTTCACTTTTATTAGGAATATGGATATATATTTATTTTAATGTGTAGTCTAATTTTAGAGAGAAAGCATTCTAAATTTTAATGTATTATTTCCCCATTTTTACTATTCTTTTGTGCAGAGGTGTTGAGTTGTGTAGATCTTAAAATCAGATATATTTACATTCTCCCTTAGGCTTCTTCCTGTTTTATTCTCTCATTACCAACTTACTCATCAACCCACAAGTCTCAAACTCACTATTAGGTTAAAAGGATATCTACCCTAAGCCTTCCCCTGGTGAACTGAATAGATGAAAACATTTTGTGACAATGGAGGGAACAGACACTGTGGAGTACTTGGAGTTTGGCCAGATATCAAAGAGGACAAGGTCATCCACTGCCTCCTGGGCCATTACTGGTCGTCCTGATTTTTTTCTTGTTGCTGAACTTCATGACTCTGGAAGAGAGAATAAGGCTGATGATTTTGTGCAGTTCTATCTCACTTACATACAATTCATATGAGCATCCAGACATTGTCCTCTGATGTCATAAGTCCTCTTCAAAAATGAGAGATGAACAAGTTACTCATCAATCCTATGCAATGGAACTTCCGAACCCACCATTCTACTGAAGCTGTTCTTTAAAAGGTTGATAAATTCAAAGACCAATTCTTAGTCATCATCTTCTTTCACTTATTTATAAATTTTAAAATGGATATTTTGCTGCCTTGAAACTTTTTTTTTGTTCTCCTAACTGAATATTCCTTCTTAATCTCCTTTGGTGGTTCATTTTCCAGCTAATTTCCTCTAAACAGTTGTATCCTCTACAGTACAGTCCTGGAACTCTCTTCTCCTCTCTCCCAGCTCTCTTGAAAATTTGCACCTGTACCAAAGAGTTCAGTTATCATCTATATGCATATTAATCCTTAATCTATATTTCTATTCTTAGTCTTTTGTTTGGATTCTAGTCACACACTGTGAAAAACCTAATAGTCATTATCCACTACCATCTCAAATTCAAAATATCAAAAATTGAACTCATCATCTCCCCCTTCACAAGAAAAACTCACTTTTCATTAGGACTTCTCTATTTCCTTTCAGAACACTACTACATTCTTAGTTAGGTTTATAACATCAAAGAAACCTTTGACTGTGGCTCCTTCCTCACCTCTGAATACTAACACCTATTCATTTTTACTCATAGGAAACATAGCATCAATGATTCAAAGTCTAAAGGGACTTTAGAGGCCATGAAGTTCAGCTGTAACATTTTATAAGGGCTAACTTAGCTTAAGTAACTTGTCCAGGTTCACACAGCTAAGTATCAGAAATGAAATTTGGACCCAGATCTTCCCAAGTACAAATCAAGAAATACACATACACACACACCTACACACGTATAGATTTATATCATATATGCCTTTTTCTACATCTTTTGCATCAATTTCTTTTGTGTCTATACTCAACCTTTTCTAGACTTTAGCCTCCAAATTGATCCACCTTCCTTCAATATCCTTCCCCCCAATACTCTATACAACTGTCAAAATAATATTTCTAACACATAGCTCTGATTTTTTTTTACTTGAACAACCTCTATTGGCTCCCTATTGCTTCTAGGATAACAAAATCCCTTTAAATTGACATTTAAGGCCTCAGAAAGACTTTCCAATAATTTCTTCTTATTGCTTTTAAAATTTTTTTATGGTTCATGATTCTGAACTACTTGTCTTACCTGATTCAATGACCCTCTGAATTTCTATAAATCATTCCTTATGACTGGAATGTATTCCTTCTTTGGCATACAACTTGCTAATGTATAATTATTGCAACTTTTAAAATCACCTTTTAATCAATACGTATCTCATAACATCAAAAATTCCACTCCACTGACATGTAGATTTTTTGTATATGTTTTACAATGGGGGCTTAAAAGTTTTGGTGGATTGTAACACAAACTGGGGTACTAGATGGACAGTAGATAGAGTGCTTGGACTGGAAACAGAAAACATAGATTCAGACTCTATTACTTAGCTATGTGACCCTGGGTGAGTCACTTAACTTCTGTTTGCTTCAGTTTTTTCAGATATAAAAAGGGGATAATAAGGTTACCTACATCACAGAGTTGTTGTGAGAACCAAAGGAGAGAATAATTGTTAAGCTCATAAATCAGTGTCTGGCATATAGAGGGTATTATTGTTATCTTATCTACTTTATTTCTGACTCTCATTAGCTCTCATATGGATCATCCCATCCTCATAATTCCATAAAAATTAATTCATAAGATTTTAGATTTGGAATTTAGTGGGAACTTGGAAGCAGCTGGTTTAGTAACTTCATTTTATCAAGAAGGAAACTAAAACTCAGGGAGATTTAGTGGCTAAATCAAAAATAAGTAATAAGTGGTAAAGCTAGTATTTGAATAAAGGTCCACTGATTCCAGATCTATCAAATATTCCACTGTTCAATGCAATTTAAATGACCTGTTTACTATGAGTCTATTATATGGTACTCTAGTCTTTAGTGAGTTTTGCTTCTAATTGTAAAAGGTAGCATCAGAGTTTTTCCCTAAAAGCATCCCAAATTATATGGGAATTATAATAGTAAAAAAGAATTAAAATTCCATGATATATTAGTGTAAATATTCCATGCTCCAAAAGAAAAGGATTGAAGAGATTAAGGAAAATATGACTGAAAATAAACCAGAAAATTTGGCATTAATTGAGATATAAAGCATATGTCAGGTTTGTTATTTAAAATGTTACATTAAGCAAAGAACTTTGAAAATGAACAAAGATGCCTCTTTTTATGATTTAAACAAATTCTGATGCTCAAATGGCCATATATAACATTATAATTCATAATGTTGCATAGAATGTTATTTAGAGATTATCATAATGGATTTTAACATGTTGTATATACATATGTATGTGTGTGAGTACATATGTATAAGCATACATGTATTTTTCAGAATAAAATTATGGCAAATGTTTAGCAAGATAACATGAAGGCTGATTAGATGGCAAACAATCTAATGTGTCATTATTTAAGCTTAAGTTAATAGAAACATCTCTGTAGCACAAATATGTGTTTGTGGATATGTATATGCATTGCATGAATATCTATTCATGTATGATTATATCTATATCTATCTATATATATATGTGTGTGTGTATGTGTATACATACACATTTTATTACTTAATTGAAAAGTCCACAGTTATTTTTTCAAGAAAGTCACCTGATAACTATGGAAGGAAAATGCAAAGAGAAATGTGTCAGAGTATCTTAAATATTTTCTCCCTTTCTGTTGTTTCAGATACTTAAATTAAAAGTCCCTTCACAAATTATTTTCCCTTGGTGGCACAACCCTGCTGTTATATAATTTTAGGGCTACCTTTAATTGCATAGTTGTTCAAGTTAATTACTTTTAACGAAAATGTATCATGGATTCTATTACAGTTATTATTAAAAGTTATCATGGCATAGCAGAAATGTTCTTTGGAAGGAAGGCAAAACAATATTGAATTTGGCCTTAGTTACCTTGATTCACTTATACGAAGCAAAAAAGGGAGGGTAAAAAAGGATCATAGATTTAAAAGGGCCATTGCATCCATTCTCCACTCCTCCTGCTCATTTTACAGATAAGGAAATTGATGATAAGTAATATTAATTGACTTTCCTGGGGTCACAAAGCCAGTAGGTATCTAAGGTAAGATGTGAATTCAGTTGTTCCTATCTCCAAAATCTAGTATTCTATCTTCACAGCTTCCTAGCTGCCTTTTTAAAATTTTTTTACATTTTTATTTAATTAATTAATTTAGAACATTTTCCCATGGTTACAGGATTCATAGTCTATTTCTCCCCTCGAAACCCCTCCCATAGCCAAAGCTGGGTTTTACATGTGTCATTGATGAAGACCTATTTCCAATATTATTGATATTTGCACCAGGGTGCTCATTTAGAGTCAATATACCCAATCATATCCCCATAAACACATGTGATCAGGTAGTTGTTTTTCTTCTGTGTTTCTACTCCCACAGTTCTTCCTCTGAATGTGAATAGCGTTCTTTCTCATAAGTCCCTCAGAATTGTCCTGGATAATTGCATTGTTGCTAGTAGATAAGTCCGTTACATTCAAGCAGTGTATGTCTCTGTGCATAGTTGTTCTTCTGGTTCTGCTCCATTCACTCTGCATCAATTCCTGGAAGTCATTCAAGTTCACATAGAATTCCTCCAGTTCATTATTCCTTTTAGCACAGTAGTATTCCATCACCAGCATATACCACAATTTGTTCAGCCATTCCCCAATTGAAGGGCATACCCTCATTTTTCCAGTTTTTTGCCACCACAGAGGTTTAAGAGAAGTAGTCACTGGGTTTATTAATCTGCAATTATCCTTTCACAATGCTTAAGATATTTATTCAAAATATTCAGATCTTCTAAAACAATTACTATGGGCCACTTTTTCCCCTTGAATCCTAGACTGGACAAGATACTAATCCAAAATCCTAAACTATTCAGTGGTCCTCTCAATGCCAATGCCCTACCTGTTGGTGAGACATTCAGTGCTTATTCTGAACTGAACTGAACTACTATGTAAACCTTGACACAGTATATAAGTGTATTATTGATATAATCTTTGCATTATCTGTGGAACCTATTCTCCTGTACTATCAAAAATCCTCAGAGGAATCAATCATATATCAAGAGTGAAAAGGGGACTTCAAAGATCAGCTGAGTCGGCCCTCTTTCCCTTTATACATGATGAGCCTGATTCAGTTTTCCACAGTCATACAAGTAATAACCATCAGAGACAGAATTTGAACTCATGATTTCTGACTCTCAGGTCAGGGTTCTTCCTGTAATATCATATTTCTTGACTACTTATTTCATCTTTTTTATGGAATTTAGATTAAAGATAGCCAGGGAAAATTCACTACCTTGTTATTACTTTTAAAAAATTACTGTTCTTCAGTATATGGCACAGGCAATTTGTATTCTTATGTTGCTGCTAGTATTATTGCTACTATTATTATTAATACTCTAATAAAAGTATTTAAATGTTTCAGAGGAATTCTTCAGAATAGGATTGGCTTTCACTGACAATTCAAAACCTCTTCATAGTTTAGTCGACAATCTTCGCAACTTTCAGTAAAAGAAAAAAAATTATTAATTGTCCAACAACCCGCCTTCAAATAACAATCCTAGTTATTAAACATATTCCATCACTCATGACCTTTTCAGTATGCTGTCTTAGCATAGTTTACACACTCTTTCAAGAATTCAGGCTAACATGAATGGCATGACAAAGCATCTACTACTACTGTTGCTGCTGCTACTACTTCATCGAAATGAATAACTCTTTTTGTTCTTCCTCCTCTTCTTCTAGTAATAATAATAATAATCAAAATTACTCTTATTATAAAATTATTGCAGTAGTTTACAGACTTCTTTTTTTGAAAATATTATGAAATATGCAAAAATATAATTCATGAATTTTTAATTAAACATTTTACTTCTTATCTCCCCATTTTTCATTATACAATATTAAAAATTGAAAAATGTGTCTTTTTTTAGTGGCATATTTTTTGTTTTGAAAATATTTCACAGAAGAATCAAATAAATCAATAAAGTCTAAAAGCAATGAACCCCTTTATTTGGCACAGTTGAAAAAAGGCCCAAAGGACTATTTATGTAAGGAAATATAAAGGTAAAAAGAGAAAGACATCACTCAAATTGGGACAGCAACTGACATCTTCAAATTAGGGGTGCCTGTCCATATTCCATGTTGAGGTTGATACCAATATTACCAAAAAATTGAGATGAAAGTCAAGAAAAGAATAGAAACATAAATGTTGAAACCTCAGCTATGATGTTCTGTAGGAGAAAAAGTCCACACTGGACTTTTTTGGTAGGGAGGAAATTGGGAGGGAGGGAGCTGCTCCCAAGATTTTGTTAATTCTTTCACCACAAATATACTGATACACAGGATTACTATTTATTCAATGAATGAGGGCAGCTCAGGAAAGCTGAAAATAACTAGGTATTTTATGGAAAGGAATGAGTTCTCACTCAGGTCCATCTGATTAATTTCTCATACGTGAATCTCAGAAAGATAAATACTTCAAAATGAGGCCAAATGGGAGATGAAAGTATCCATCAAGGAAGTTTCTAGATATGGAGCATGCTAGAGAAAATGGAAGAACAGAAGAGCTGCTGGGAAAATGGAGTAAATTTGGCTAGGGAAGAGATAGCTTTTTAGTGGGAGAAATATTCGTGTTTCTAAAATGAAGCTTTCTCTCTTCAAACAACCTAGCACCCAGTTTAAATCAGCATAATATTATTCTTATTGATGTCATTGCATCTAACATCAGTTATATAGTCATCTTAAAAATCTGTGATAAGTGATTTTCTTCTAAAATAAGTTAATATATGCCATAAACATTAGTTATAAATATGTAGATTATTATAAGTTGTCATTAATAAAATAACAGCAAAAGTTTAATTCGATTTTTAAAACTTTGATCTGTGACATCAATGTGGTATTTGTTTGATTTATTAATGACGTAAAGAATGTATTTAATATTAACACCATATCATTTTAATATCTTTGGCAACATACTATTAATAGCAAATAACCAATTATAGGAAAATGAGCTATTAAGAAAAAATAAATATCTTTCTCCAATAATCTAAAAATCAAAGGTGAAAACTATTATATTAAATCATCTTCTTTATATGCAAAACATTGAAAAGGATAGGTCCTGCTTGAAGACAATCTCTAAAGAGTAGAATACAAAAATTAAAAATATCAAAAATCCACTCATTAATAAGCTTTCTTTTGAGTGAAGCATACACTTTAGACATAATTTACAAAAGGAACCCATAGAACACATAATAAATATCCACAAAGCCATCACTTGAACTAAAAAGAAAATGAAATCTCCTTAAATTTATTAAACATTCTTATTTCAGTTTAAGGGATAAGTTTTTGTACTAGTCTCTTTCCCAACTTTGCAACATCTTCTGTTTATTTCATTGGTTCTTTTTGCTTCTCATCCCCAAATTTTATTAATAAGTCTTTGACCCTTTCCTTTTCTCTCTGAAATTTTCATTAGTTTCATTTCATTAGTTTAATCCATTATTGAGCATTTAAATATCACATTAAGCTGTCTTCTCTTCTTAAGCTCAGGTCTACATTTCCATCCAATGGATATTTCATTGAAATGTCACTGCTAACTAAAATTCAGCACAACTAAAATGGAATTTCCTTGCCTCCCAATTTGTCTCCAATCTCAACATTCTGTTCTCAGCCAATAGCAATTCCAATAATTCTACCATAAAATATGAATTTTCTTTAACTCCTCTCCTTTATTCTCCAATATCTAGCTAGTAATCAAGTCATTGTTCATTGCCCCCCTCCTAAATAACTCCTACATCTACTTTATTTTAATTCTAAGCCTCAAATGGATCCATAATTTTCATGTGGGTATCTTTGTTATAGCCTCCATAGTTGGACTCCCTAATTACAATATCTTCATTCCATTTTCCATAAAATTGGCAGTATCTTCCTAAGACATTGCTTTCCTATAAGTACTTTGTTTAAAAAGAAAAAAAAACTTTCTATGGATCTCTACTGTTTTCTGCTTTGAGGGAAAAAACAAACAAACAAATAAACATAAGAATTCATCCTAATCTCATTTTAACATATTCAACTTTATTTTTCACTGATCCCTAAAACACATAAACCACTCCAATCTAATCTGTTCAAAGTTACCCAGAAACAACAATAAATAATTCCTAGCTTTGGGGTCAGTGTTCAGATTGTTCCCAGCCCTTACTCTCTACTCTTAGCATATATCGCCCTAAATTTTTCTCCTCTTATTACTTTTTGAATTCCAACTCATCTTTTGGAGCTTAATTTAATCCTTCTCCTCCTTCTTCCATGAACCCTCACTCACTTGTGTTAACCCTCATTAGCTTCTCACTTATCTGAATTTCGAAAGCCCTTATTCTTTCCAATTCCTTTTGATAATTTTAAAATGGATTGTCTTTTTCTCTCACTGATTTGCTACTGTATTTGTTTTCTCATTGAATACATTGTAAGGTATTTCAGGTCCAAGACTATGACTAGATTTCATATGCTCCCCATAAAACACTTTGAATTGTACTGACGCTGTAGTAAATGTTCTATCAATTTATATCCACATGATTGAAGAGTCATATAAAAAGCTAGAAGGGAGTTTAGGAGTCATCAAGTGAATCCTTCTGTTTATAAGAAAACTAAGTTTAAAAAAGTCTCAATTAAGTAAATTGAACAGCTAGTAAGTGTCTGATATTCAAATCTTCCTAACTCTGGGTCAAGAATTCTGTTGCTGATTGACTGTTTGAAAAGTGTGTGCACAGTAGCAGTGAAGAATTGTTGGAAATGGTTCAGAGAGCACAAAGAATCAAGTTTCATAATCACTAATTTGATTTAACTGTTGCTTTTATTAACATTGTCTTTGTCCAGCGACAAGAGAGCTGAACTAAACCACATCCATATTTACAGTCTTAAGAAAAGGCATAAAGAAGTTGCAACTAATTTGAAAGATAGCTCACAGATTCTTCACAGAGAGTTGAATAGAGAAGTTAGCAAGGTTTACTTTATCATGTGTCCAATAGTAACAAAAATTGATTTTCATAGGTTATTTGGGGAACCCATTTGAAGTGCTCACCATTTATTCATTCAAAAATCAAATATACAAAAGTGAATAGGGGGCACCTGTGTTTCTCAGTGGATTGAAAACCAGGCCTAGAGATGGGATGTCCTAGGTTCAAACCTAGCCTGAGACACTTCCTAGCTGTGTGACCCTGGGCAAGTCACTTAACCTCCATTGCCTAGCCCTTACCACTCTTCTGCCTTGGAGCCAATACACAGTATTGACTCCAAGAATGAAGATAAGGGTTTAAAAAAAAGTGAATGAAGCTTAAGTATCAACATCCACTTTTTGAAATGAAGTAGTGCTCTCACATGAACATAACAGGTTTCCCCAAAACAAATACTTATACATTGATATTTGCTGATTTCATTGTGATGACAGGCATTGAGTCTGGAAAAGTAGGTTGGGGAGAAAGAATAACTTAAGCTACTGAGCAATTTTTTTTCAGAATACAACTGACTACATCTGACACCCTTAGGGTTCCTGAAAAGGTAGTGCATGTCTTTCTTTAAGTCTTGGCTTTATGCCTGATTCTGCTCTGCTTTACTGCTAACATTTAACTCTCAACTTCTATTTAATCAATTAATGTCAATTAGTTTTTCAAAAGGGGAATTTACTTGGCAGATAAAGCAAAAATAGAAATATAAATCCGACTGCTCCTTGCCTAGAGGACCTGTTCTCTCCCATACCATCTTATTCCCTAGGAAGAATGGATTCATACTTAACATAATTTCACAATAGCAGTTATCCCACCAAATTCATTCCCAAATATAACAATCGCTGTGTGAGTACACATCTTAGCTACTTCCGAGTTGGATTTTAAGGCTATTTCTTCAGTGTATTGATATCTGGACGGCCAATGTAATATCAATTCTACTGCTGAACCTCCAAGAAACTCACAGTTCACAGACATCTCTAGTTTATTTTATCTAAAATAGTAAAGAATAAGCAGAAAGAGGCAAAGAACAAAAGCTTGTGTCCCCGGCCACATGTCAACCTTACATAAGGAGGGCTGAAAGTCTCTTTTCTCAGAGTATTGACTCTCTTCTCTCACTGGCACATAACTAAGAATGAAAAAGTCAGACAAGGGGGAATTGACCCTCAGTTTTGATGATGAAGCTAATCAAAATGTTTCACCTTTATCTTACAGCTAGCAGACTATAAGCAGAACAACTGCACATCTGAACATGCTCAGAATTTCTCTATGGTACTTCCTTTATATCATGATGCCCTTCCAGGAACAGTCTCTCAGCCTCTCCCACCCTAGTGCTGGTCGTATCTCTTTCCCCCATCCCCTACCAGTACCTTCTTATACTAAGTTTGAAAATACAGATGAGGGTTAATAAATGAAAATGACCAAAGGCTCTCTGAAGCTTATGCCCACATATCACAAAGAGTTTCTTTATAAGGAGGGACTCAAAGCATTGAAATTGAAAAATTAATAAAATTAAATATAGCTTAATGGTTAGAAATGATTTATCTCTACTATAAAAGTGATTTTAGAATTAACCACCCATGTGATGTCAAAACACTGACTAGAGTTAAAATTCAACACCAATTTAAGATGAAGTTGAAAAGACATTTCTTAAGATTATAGCAGCTTCAATTTGTTCTCTTTAAAATAGCTGTTGTCTACAAAAAATGTAAAATGGGTAAAAATTAAGACTGATTCTAATTATGACCATTTCTTATAGAAATATAGCTGAAATAAAGCAATAACAGCAATTGTAGGGAGTCCAAAAGAGTTCAGAAATTACTTCAACTAGTAAACACTTTTTCCCAAAGCTAAGCAGGGATAATATGGCAACTCATGGCAACTCTTATTAGTAGATTATGGCTAGACTCTTATCCATTACAAGGGAGAGATCAAGTCCTAAGGATTGGATAGAATTTCTCAAAGAGGGAATCCTTAGGGTCAACTATAAATATTATACCAAATCACATAGAATTAAGTAATACTGATTGTCAGTAACTATTGTTATATAGAGAACAAGTATATGAAGTGTTCTGTTTTGTTTCACATTACAGTTCGCTTTCCCATTGACAGTGACATCCATAGAATCCTCCCAAACCCTCTAGAACAGTGATAGCGAACCTATGATATGGGTACCAAAGATGGCATGCAAAGTGCACACTATGGGCACTCAGCCACCCTCCCTCCCAATTCTCCACCCCCAAAGTTTATTACTAGGAAAGCAGAGGGACTTGGGCAGAACTGCTCCCTTCCCCCTTTCCACAGGGCTTCCCCTCTCCCTTCTGTCCTGCAGACAAATGGGAGCACACAGTGAGGAAGGTGGGTGGCTCACAGACAAAATGCTGGAGGGCAGCAGAGCAGAATGCTTGGGCCATTCCCCTTCCCCTGTCTACACTCCCTGAGGACATTCCTCACTTTACCCACTCCTCCATCCAGCAAGCCAATGGGAGTATTTTCTCCCTCCCTGTGTGGAGTAAGGGGAGCAGGGTACCCAGCATGTGGTGGGTGAGGGGCACATCACACTATGGAGGTGGGACATGACACTCTGTCTGGGTTGGGGAGGAGGGGTAGGTCCTGGCACTCTATCTCAAGCTCCCACTGGGCAAGATTTTCTGCCTTTTCAGAACTGGAAATCTTATACCCTATTCTGGTGATGGTGAACCTATGATACGGGTGTCAGCACTGACACATGTAGCCATTTTCAATGATATGCGGCCACATGCAGCTGCACACATAGAAGTATGGGGCCACATATCAAGGATGAAACTTTTGCTGTAGTATAGTGTAGACACTCTGTGTACTATAGATGACAATTCTACCTATATTAATTTACCTATTTTGGTTTATTAAATATAGTTATATATTACAATTATACATTTTTGTTATTAAACTATAAATATCATGAAATTTTGGTTTTTTTCTCGAAGTGACACACCACCCAAGTTATGCTTGGTTTTTTGGCTAATTTTGACACACCAAGCTCAAAAGGTTGCCCATCACTGCAAGTCTATTCAGAGATATTTGGTGTCACTCATACATCATCTTTGTGCAGAAGAAAAGGAAGCAAGAGAAGATCTTGGAGATGAACTGATTGAGGCAGGATTTAACAAGTAGAATCAGAATCACTAGTATGTGTTTACTCTGTGTTTGAAGATTAAACACTTTAAAAAAAACACCTTTGTTTGTGTTGAATCAATTACTTACCATCCCAACATCTAAAGTTAATATGATGATGTGAAGCCTACCTTTGGGAATGGTAATGCAGTACCAAGTCATTTCCTTTTTTTTTCATTCTTTTTTAATTTAAATTCATTTGATTATTTGTTATATTAAAATACCCAAATAACTCTCTCCCTCCCCATCTCCCCCCAGGTCATTAACAAAGTATCAAAGAGAAGGTTACAGAGGATTATGAGAACCACTGCTTTACAAAACTTTGAAAAGCAATGGAATGGAAGGGAGTCTATAGGAAGCTTAGCATGAAAGGCAACTAAATAGGTTATCTCTAAAACATTTCAAGATGAAGCTGAAAGGGGAATAAAATATGAGATTTAATGAGAATTTAGGAACATTTCTATCACAAGCTAATCTCATTGTTTATAATAGTGTAACCATTACATTCCATCTGAGTAGGCAATGTATCACAAGATAAAATGCAGAAACTGTAATCAGGGGGACTTGAGTTCAAATTTTGCCTCAATTTCTTACTAGCTGTATAACATTAAGCAAGGCACAACCTTTGTACCTCTGTTTCCTCCCCTGTAAAACAGGGATAATAATAACACCTGTCTCACTCACAGGGCTTTTATGAGTATCAAATTAGATAACATATGTAAAATTCTTTGCAAGTCTTAAAGCATATAAATGATACTTATTATTACTTTATGTAAATACTAGCAAGAATATTATAGCAATATATCATAAGGATCATATACCATGACCAGGTAGGCTTAAACCAGGAATACAGAGATGATTCAATATTAGGAAAAATATCAGCATAATTGACAATCTCAGCTGCAAAACTAACAAAAAACCACGTGACTATTTCAATAGACAAGAAACAGCTTTTAAAAAAACATGACCCTAATTCCAATAAAAAAATACTAGAGAATATTGAAATAAATGGAATATTCCTCAAAATGGTAAAAAGTTACCTATGTGAAATCATCATCAAACAATAAATGTAATGGGGATAAACTAGAAGTCTTCCCAGTGAGATTAGTAATAAAAGATACCTATTTTCACTACCACTATTCAATATTATACTAGAAATGATAGCTATAGTAACAAGAGAAGAAGAAATGGAAGCAATTAGAATAGGCAATTAGGAAGCTATCACTCTTTGTAGATATGGTATATATGTACAGAATCCTAGAGAATCAACCAAAAATTAATCAAAGCAATTAACAATTTTAGCAAAGTTCCAAGATATAAAATAAACCCAAAAAATCATTAGCATTTTTATACTACCAATAAAGCAGCAAGAGATAAAAAGAGAAATCCCATTTAAAAAACTGTAGGCAATATAAAATACCTGGAAATTTACCTGACAAGATAAACCCTAGAACTAATGATGAATATAAAAGTTTTCACACAAATAAAGTCAGGTCTAAACAACAGGAAGAAAAAAAACATTATTTGTTCATGGATAGGTTGAGCCAATACAATCAAAACGACAATTCTTCCTAAATCAATGTACTTATTCAGTGCCATACCAATAAAATTGCCTGAAAATTATCTGAAAGGTAGAAAAAAAATTGCATTATGGATAGCTGAATCAGACTAAAAGTTGCCTGTGCTAAAGGTGGTAGAACTTTGCAAGAATGTAAAAAATTACTCAAAAAAACCATGTATTAACAGTTTTTATGTATTAGAAAGAATAGAAGTTGGAGGAGACTGAAATCACAAATGCCCTAGCTACTTTCAAAAAGGTGATGAAAGGGGCATTATCCATATGTCAATTGATTTTCCTTATGTAAAATCTCTTATGAAAATGATCTAAACATATCTTGAGGCTATGTTAATGAAGTTATAGGAAGGGAAGAAGTAGGCTTCCATGCATGGTTTTCTACAGCAGACTGCATCTTTACAGTCACATAATTGACTAAGTTGTAGAGACCACTACATCCATCTCTGTTTATTGGATTTTTCATTACAAAAAATATCATTTGATTCTGCAAAACTGGATAGCTATTTTTTAAAGACATTAGGACTACAACCTCAAAGTGAAACAACAATGTAATATAGAAGACTAGTAGTAGGACTTTTGAATCTATTAAGTGAAATAAAAGAGTTCATAAAGATGATGCTAATAGCTTCACTCTATTCAGTCCTCTGGTAAGATTACCATTGTTGCTTTCAGTTCAGAGTACTATATTTCAAGAAAGAAATTAAAAAGCTGAACTTAAGATTTGTAGAGGAAAGTGCTTTATGAACCTAAAGGTAATATATAAAGGTAGTTAAATTGTATCAACCCAAGTGAAGTCTTTGAGGTAATGAGTATATGTATTTGAAAGGTTATCATGGGTCAGCTAAGCAAGTCAGAGGGTAGAGAGTCAGACATAGGAAAGGAGGTGTTTTGCTCAAATCTGGCCTCAGATCCTTCTTACCTGTGTGATTAAGGCCAAGCGCTTTAATCCCAGTTGCCTAACTCTTACCATTCTTCTGACTTGAAACTTATACTTAATATCCATTCTAAGACAGGAGGTTGGGGAAAAAGAAAGAAAGAAAGAAAGAAAGAAAGAAAGAAAGAAAGAAAGAAAGAAAGAAAGAAAGAAAGAAAGAAAGAAAGAAAGAAAGAAAGAAAGAAAGAAAGAAAGAAAGAAAGAAAGAAAGAAAGAAAGAAAGAAAGAAAGAAAGAAAGAAAGAAAGAAAGAAAGAAAGAAAGAAAGAAAGAAAGAAAGAAAGAAAGAAAGAAAGAAAGAAAGAAGGAAGGAAAAAGAGAAAGGAAGAAGGAAGGAAAGAGGATAGGGAGGGAGGAAGGAGGGTTGGTTTTCATGTAAAAGAGCACTAAGCTATTTTCTACTTGATCGTAGAGGGAAGAACAAAGAGCAATCCATTCTACACATAGCATTTGTATAACTCTAGCCTATTTATCTAGTTCCAACTAAAAATCTACTTTTAGTTGTCACTGGTAAAAAACAGTTCGTGAATCTAACACCATCAAGCCAGGCTTGAACTTGCTATGGGATTGGATTTCTTGAAATCCCTGGGACATAGTAACATTTCCCATATCTTGAAGAGTTTTTCAGAGGCCCTCACAGCAGGATATCAACAGGCCCTGCTCATGTTTTCCCCTATACTGCATTTTAGTCTGCTATAAAGATACAGCAATACTTTTTTTTCATCATTCTGAATTTCAGGAAGGCAAGTTTCCAAACCCCAATAGAATATAATTCTTCCCATTAAGAAGCCAGGTTTCTTGACACCCTAGTATGTAACGAACTTTTATCTCACTTGCCCTGAGGCTGGGTGAGCTTTTCTTTGCTCCCCAGGGTTTTCATTACCCTATTCTTTTTTGGTTCTTTTCCTACTTGTCGTACCATTCCTTCTCAGTCTCCTTTACTGTCATTCATATTGTGTTTGGATTCCAAGATACTATCATGGACTCATTCCTTTCCAGATTCTTTCATTTGGGCGTCTCATTAATTCCCATTGGTTCGAAAATTTTGTCTAGGCAGGAAACTCCCAGAACTATAAACCTAGCCCTCCTCACCTCCAGTCCTGCATTCCCATCTGCCTGGTTTAGAACTAAATGTCACAAAAGAATCTCAAACTCACCAGTTCCAAGACAGAACCCATTATCTTCTTCCCAAAACCATGCTTCCTCTGAATCTTCCTTATGCACAAGGGTACCATCTTCCTTCAGTTACTCAGGTTCATAACCTAAGTGTCACACTTAACTCTCTCCCAGTTGCCCCCCAATAGATAATGAATTGTCAAATACTGCCATTTTTTTAACATTTATTAATATTCATTTTTAACATGGTTACATGATTCATGCTCCTCCTTTCCCCTTCAACCCCCCCACACACACCCCCTACCCATGGCCAGTGCGCATTTCCACTAGTTTTGTCATGTGTCCTTGATCAAGACCAATTTCCAAATTGTTGGTAGTTGCATTGGTGTGGTGGTTTCGAGTCCACACCCCCAATCATGTCCACCCCGACCCATGAGTTCAAGCAGTTGTTTTTCTTATATGTTTCCTCTCCTGCAGTCCTTCCTCTGAATGTGGGTAGCATCTTTACCATAAATCCCTCAGAATTGTCCTGGGTCATTGTATTGCTGCTGGTACAGAGGTCCATTACATTCGATTTTACCACAGAATGTCAGTCTCTGTGTATAGAGTTCTTCTGGCTCTGCTCCTTTCGCTCTGCATCAGTTCCCGGAGGTCTCTCCAGTTCGCCTGGAACTTCTCCAGTTTATTATTCCTTTTAGCACAATAGTATTCCATCACCCGCATATACCACAGTTTGTTCAGCCATTCCCCAATTGAAGGACATACCCTCCTTTTCCAATTTGTTGCCACCACAAAAAGCGCAGCTATGAATATTTTCGTACAAGTCTGTTTATCTATGATCTCTTTGGGGTACAAACCCAGAAATGGTATGGCTGGATCAAAGGGCAGGCATTCTTTTATAGCCCTTTGAGCCTGATTCCAAATTGCCAGCCAGAATGGCTGGATCAGTTCACAGCTCCACCAGCAATGCATTAATGTCCCCATTTTGCCACATCCCCTCCAGCATTCATTACTCTCCCCTTCTTTCATTTTAGCCAATCTGCTAGGTGTGAGGTAATACCTCAGAGTTATTTTGATTTGCATTTCTCTAATTATTAGAGATTTGGAACACTTTCTCATGTGCTTATTGATACTTTTGATTTAAATACTGCCATTTTTGTCCACAACTTTCTTAGTATATATCTGCTTCTCTTTATTCACATAGCCATCACCCTTTTCCATCACATCACACCTGGATTATTACAATAGCTTTCAATTTGGCCTATATATCTCAAATTTCTACCCACTCTAATCCTCCCCACAGCTGCCAACAAGAATTTTCTAAAGTACAGTGCTGACCGTATGACCTTCCTAGTCAATACACCCTAGCAGATCCCAATTACCCCCAGGATTGAAGATAAAATCCTCTGACATTTAAGGCACTTTACTATCTGGAGCCTTTCTATCTTACCAGTTTTCTTATGCCTTATTCCTATATCCATACTACAGTTTAGACATATCCATGCTACATTTTACACATATTGTCTATTTGCAGTTCCTCATGAGTGGAAGTCTATCTGCTTTTATGTTTGATCCTTCCTGGAATGATCTCTGTCCTTCTGTCTGTCTCCTTCTCCCTCTCCCCCTTTTCTGCTCTCTCTCCCTCCCTCTCTCTCTCTCTCTGTAACTACTTTATGTCATATATATATATATATATATATATATATATATATATATATACACCTATGTATGTTATCTCTTTTACTACAATGTAAGACTCACGAGTACAAAAATCATTTTCACTTTTTCTTTGTAATGCCAGTCCATCTCAAAGTGCCTAGTATATAGTAAGGGCTTAAGAAGTTCTTTTTAATTTATTGGTACAATCATTGTGCCTTATCTTTTTACTTAAAGTCCACATTTGTCAAATAGTGATATGCCAATGGAAAATAGAAATGCTAACTATAGAGATAAAAATTAATGCTCAATAACTTTTATAGTTTATAAAGTTTTATATATAAAAAACTAACATAAAAAACTAGAGTGAAAAGGTACTAAACTAACTAAAGCAGCACTGGTGAAGAGAGAGAGAGGGAAGAGCTACAAAACAATAAGCATGACTATGCAAATGTAGAGGCTCAGGAGAGATTAAAGGGAATTTTGGGAAATACTAAGGGACTTCTGGGGAATGAAGTCCAAGGTTCACGATCTCCATTTATACATAACTGATCCATAAGTTTAAGTTGCTTTTAAATTAACCACACTAACTAGCCACATGTAGAAAAGTGTCTAGACATCAAAGAGATGTGTCCATGGAATTGTCAGTGCCCTACATGTTTATATACAGATGAAATTTGTTGTATATTTAACTCTATTTATCCCTTTTCCCTTATCTAATATTTCCATTTTCTGTAAATGGTAATGGTAAGGAAAAATGCTTCTTTTTTTTAATGATTCACAGGAAATTGTGATTAACGAAAGTTGGGAACTTGAATCATAACATATTTAAGGTAATAAACTGACTAAACTATTTTTCAAGACACTTTTCTTCCAAAAGCAGATTTGCATTATGTAAAAATATGCACGTCAATATCAACATTTGAAATGTAAAAACACTTGTGGTAGAAAGGCCTTATTTACAATAATGCTGGTAAAATTCAAAGTTGTGCTGGTAAATGCAATAATGTTAATTTGAGGAATACAAAAATAACACATTGCCAGGCTATTAAGATTCATGTTTGAGTACAATATAAAGCAGTCTCAATATATGTAACATCAGAAAAAATATAGCCTTCAAACTCTATATTAGTTGAATACTGAAACATACATTATAGTTTCATTACTGCAATCCTGCCTTCTAATTTAAATATCGGGTTGCCCTTGACAGGGGAAAAAATATCATTTTAGCTCTGCCACTGAATGGTTTGAATATTTTAACGATAAAATTTGTGCTCGGAAATGATGTCAAGAACTTGACAGACTGGTGAACTTTTCAAAAGGAGTACATTAACCCTTTTTGTGATCTGGGTAAGATTCAAAGAATGCCTTATTTTATTACTTACTTAAGTATTGTTGGTAAGGATATAAAATAATAATGTCATGATTGCAAAGAATCAATATTCAAAAATAGGATCAAATTAAATTGATCTTCCTGTGAGTCAATAAAAGCATTAATTTAAGAAACATTTATTTAAAATTCACAAAGCTCAGCTGTAGTGGTCATTAATTGTATAAAATGAATAATCAAGAAGCCCTAGATTCAAATCCACACTGATATTTAATAGTTTCATGACCCTGAGTAAGTCACTTCAACTTTGTGTTAAGGCAAGTCAGTAAATATTTGTTTACTAAACCAATTTTGTTCCAAGTCCCAAATTAAATTTGTGGGTTTTTTTCCAATTCTTTTATGTTCTGTATGAAAGTCCCTAGTACAGTGGTTCTCAAAATGTAGTCCATGGAACTCTGGAATTCCCCGAGATACTTTTAAAGCTTTTGTGAGTACAAAACTATTTTCATAAAAATATTAAGACATATTTCCTTATCAACTACTCTTCCTATTTTCAACTGTATATTTCTAATAAAACCAGATTTTTTTCATAGATTTCGACCAAAATAGCACTTTATAACATATTAAATGCATAAGCAGATATGAAAATACAGCTGACTTACATTAAGCCAAACATCAAAGAAATTGCAAAATTATGAGCAACAGGGGGCAACTGGGTAGTTCAGTGGAGAGCCAGGCACAGAGACAGGAAGTCTTGGGTTCAAATCCGGACTCAGACGCTTCCTAGCTCTGTGACCCTGGACAAGTCACTTGACCCCCTAGCCCTTACCACTCTTCTGCCTTAGAACCAATTCACAGTATTGATTCTAAAATGGAAGGTAAGGGTTTAAAAAAATATGATCAACAATGCATTCTCTTCACTATTTTTGGTCTTGGAAAATATAGTTATTTATCATAAAAATGTTATATTATCATATAATGGCTGTGGTATTATTTTAATGAATTAATAAATATTTTAAATGATCCATTTTAATATCTAATATAGAAAATATTAACACATAAAGGCCACAAACTAAAAAGGTCTTTGGAGTTCTCAATAATATACCAGAATATAAAGGAATTTCAAGGGTAAATCTTTGAAAACTGTCACACTAATACATATATAACAAGTCATAACTTGTTTGCAAGCTGAAATGATAAGAGAGTGTTTCCACATGGGGAAATCCCTGCAGTGATGAAATCACAGTATAGTGAGGGCTGTCTCTCCATGTATCATTGAAATTTCTTTGCATGACTTGAAGGGGAAAAAACAGGCATCTTTAGCCTCTTCTAACCTTATCCTTCTCCAAGGAACAGGATTATTTCATTAATCCTGCTAGGAAAGAAAGGAATTGTGGTCAGAGATTTAGCTACTCTGCTTCCCTCAAGGAGAGGTGGGGTACTAGGATAGAATTAGATCAGTCTTCTCTCTTAAATATTATTAGTCTAGGGGATGTGGTTTTCAGATTTAATGTATTTCTGATCGTTATTTCAATATTGAAGGCTTTATAACCAAGGCTAGACCACCTTCCCACTAAATACTAGTTCCACAATGATTATGAATAGCAGGTAGATGAAATATTCATTCATCTAAGTTGATCAAAAAAGTAAAATCAAGGAAAGTATATATAGGAGCATATATAACAGATAATACGATGCAAAGGAGCTTTTGAATTCGGAGAGAGTTCAACCAAAAAGACTCTCAGTTATAATTCAGAGAAATTCCTCAATGTCTCTAGTGTAGCAAGGTAAGATAGGAATGTGGTAGAGATTGCTAGCTTCTTTCATGTTAGCTTCTTTCCATTTGCTTCAGTAACCTGAAGTGTGATTGGCAATGTCCATATTCTCTTTGGAAGTTAGAAGCAAGAAGAGTCCAAAGAGACTCAAGAGGGAAGGAGGGAGGGAGGGAAGGAAGGAAGGAAAGAAGGAAGAATCCTAGGAAGGGAGGAAGGGAAAGAGGAAGGAAAGAAGGAAGGGAGGGAGGGAGGGAGGAAGGAAGGAAAGATGGAAGGAAGGAAGGAAAGAAGGAAGAAAGGAACAAACGAATGATAGAATGAATGAAGGAACGAAAGGAGGAAGGGAGGAAGGAAAGGTTTTGTTACTATTTTCTTGCTCTGTCATTTCATTATATGCTTTTGTTTTAAATTAATTAGATCTTCTGGTTAACAATTAAAGGTAAAGAGGTGTGTGAATTCATGAGGTATTATTTCATTGTATGCAGACATAGTAGAAGTTTGAGAGGTCTTCTTCAAAAGAGCCCTTCTTTCAGTTATGGTGTAGACCAAGGTGCTATACCTTTACAGCTCTGATTGTCTAGCACAACCTTGGATATATAATGGGACAATAAATAGGTGAATGTAAAGATAGCTATTTCCCCTAATAATTAAAAAATACATTATTTCATTATTCTTCAAAACTTCCTCTTCAAGTAGACTGTATGGGGAAGATAACTGGTGATTTTCTTTGAGTAAAATTCTTTGGAATTGTGATTTTTTCATTTATCAAAAATGATTGATATAACCTAATTTCTTTTTAAATGTGTGTGCTCTATTTTTGATATTTTTATGACTCACTGGAGATTTACTATCTTAAGGTGCTCATTACAAGATTATTTGCAAATAATCAGTATTTAACTTTAAGCCTCACAATTCCTTGGGTGAAATGAGCTCAAAGGAAAAAATGAATAAAATTCATTACAGACATTCATAACAATATTCATCTTATTGCTTCAAAGATTCCAACTGTCTTTCTATCCTCTAGGGTCTGTATGTCTGTTCTATATCACTTGCTTTCCATTCTCAATCTCTCCCACCTTTCGGACATCTCTGAAACTCAAATCACATATTTTAATCATTCATAAAATACTTTTTTTCTTTGTCAGTCAGGTGCTAAGTATGTTCAAAAAAGTCTTTTTCCTCATAGCCAGCAAAAAATTATAAGTAGTTATTTTAAAAAATAGCTTTTACGCTTCAATAACTGATTAGTAACTTGTTACTAAGTCATCATTTTTTTTTCAAATGACCAGTTGTTTGAGTGAATTCAACAATTTTAAAACCTAGTTTGAATGGTCTGTCTCTTGAAAATTCAATTATCTCTGACCTTTTCCTTTCTCCCTCACCACTATATACAAACAGCTGTTAAAATCATTTCTGCGTGTTTCACATGTATCTCCTTTCTCCTCCCACTGTTAAAGGTTTTCTTTAAGCAAGTAACTTCCAAACTGGTTCTCCAGATTCCAAATTCTGTCTTTTCCAATACATCCTTCACAGAGATGCTCAAATAATATCCACATAGCTTCCTGTATTATTACTCTGCTCAAAATCCTTTAATGCTTTATTATTATCTCTAATACCTTTAATGTTTACCTTTCACCCAGCTCTTACCTGTGATTCTAAGAAGATATAACATGTGTAGCAACCATATCCGGGTAAAACCAGGTGAAGGTTAACTGACAGGACTTAAACCCATCATTGAGTTGGTAGTGGTGGTGTCTACCCTAAGCATGTAAAGATTTCACCTGGAGGAACAGGCAGATGACAACAATTTGTTCTAACAGCCAAGAATATGGCTGAAACAGGTGCTGTGGAGCACTTCCAGCTTGGTCAGACATCAAAGATTCTAAGGTCATCCACTACATCTTGGGGCATCATCAATCAATTTGACTTTTGTCCTACCACTGGACTTGAATGACTGTGGAAGAGATGGTAATGCTAATAACTACAATTCTGCCTTACTTAAATCTAATTCATTTCAGTGTCAAGACATCACCTTGGGATGCCATTGGTCCTCTTTGAAACAAAGGATGAACAACAACAATTTGCTTTCCAAGAGAACTGATCTGTTCTCTGTGGCATACACAGAGTATTCAGTTGTGAACAGTTCTAGCTTATATCTATTCCCTAAACTTAAAATCCTATTTTCTTCCTTTACAAAATGAAAAACAAAAAAACAAACAAAAAACAAAAATAACATTGCTCAAATCTACTTCTTAGAATCCATGGCTTCCATCAGAACCCAGATAAAATATTATCTTCTGCAGTAGCTTTTTACAGTATTATCTAGCTGCTGGTTTTAAGCTACTTTCTTTCCATTCCTTATTTGGCATTTACCTATTTATTATAGACATCTTTTATCTTCTATTAAAACATCACCTCTCTGAGGCTTAGCAATGCTTTTTTTTTAAACTCTTAACTTTCAGTGTATTGTCTCATAGGTGAAGAGTGGTAAGGGTGGGCAATGGGGGTCAAGTGACTTGCCCAGGGTCACACAGCTGGGAAGTGGCTGAGGCCGGATTTGAACCTAGGACCTCCTGTCTCTAGGCCTGACTCTCAATCCACTGAGCTACCCAGCTGCCCCTTGGCAATGCTTTTTAATTTTTTTCCTCTGCCTCCTCAGCATAGTAGCTGCCACCTACTAAATACCAATAAATATGTATAGATTGGCTAGCTGAACAAATTCTCTCATTTCTCTCCTTCAGAAACTTTTTCTCATTTCTAGTCCCAGCCTAAGTGGCACCTCCATTTCTCATAGCTGAAATTGTTCTCTCCTCCTAAACTTTCATAGGTTGTGTTGCCTAGCTCTGACCTTTTCTACCATCATATTCTGGCTTGTGTCATGTGTAAAAGTGAAATTTGGGAGATGCCATCTAAAAGTATATATATTTTCTATGAACACGTGGGAACTATCAAACTACATTTCCCGTGGTCCAACGGGTTTCCAGTTCCGGTTCTTTGGGTGTGGGGACGTCTGCATCACCACGCAGAGAACAGTTTAAAATGAGAGGAAATCCGAAAGTAAAGCCTTTTTTTAGCCCTTTAGCTCTCCTCTTTGGCTACTGGGCGCAGGAGGAGAGGGGAGGTAATTATGGCTAGGCGGCAGTTTTGAATTCTTACAAGCGAGTGGTCTAATGACTTTATCAGCATGGCTTTAATTAAAATACTAATTTCTATATTTATCTCAGTCTTTATTATTTTTTATCATAATACATGCTTACCTGTGAACATATCATATGTCTGTCTAAAGTCACTGCTAGCTCTAAATCTTATGAACCTATGTCTATATTATGATTTTATTTTAAAGTTTCCAATAATTCTTAAAAAGCCTGGAGGTGAACACTAAAATTCATAATTGGACATTATTCTTCTTTCTATTGGTCACTGAAGGAAATCAAGCCTAGTAGTAGAAGGAACAAACTAGTCATAGGATCATAGGTTTGGAATTTGAAGGGTCTGATAATTAAAGTCTACACTGCCCATCTTTAGATTTAATCACCAAAGGTGAGAACACCTCTAATTCTGGGAGGTCTGTAACCCACATGCGCTAGAGTGGGTGATGAATCAAAATCAACTGACTGCCCCCTAGGCAGTACTATTAGAATCGTCTATTGTGATTGGACATGCAAAGTAAGAGGGAGGCACAGGAAATGGAGCATAAGTAACCCCTTTAAAAAGAGGGAGTTGAGTGAGTGAGAGGTCTTCAGTGGAAGAGAAAATCTGGTGATGGACCTTTTCTGGTTCATGGAGGAGTGTTGGAATACTGAGACCCTTGTGAGACTGCTTTAAATATCTTCTTTGAATTCCTCTTAGTGAGTTTAAAGACTGACTGAATCTTCCTGAATTTCTCTTAAGAAATTTCTTTAGTAGATTCTGTGAATGAAGTTTACTCCATTCACCTCTGGGCCTCTGGCCCTCTGACTCTCAGCTGAGGATTAATTAGATCTACTTGGATTAATTAGAGGATCATAGTAAATTACCTACTATGTTAGATTCTTATTTCCTCTCTCTCTTCTTAATTGTAAATAAACTTCCATAAAAATCAATTTTGACTTGAGATTATTCTTAATTGAGGATTGACAATAATTCAATCCTCTGGCAACCATCTTTTATTATATTGAACCCGTCCCCCCCCCCAAAAAAAAAAACCCTTTTCCCCCTTACAAAGGAGAAATAAGCACAATTATTTCATCCAACTCTGTCATTATATATGAAGAAATTGAGGTTTGAGAAAATTTTATGATTTGTCCAAGGTCACACAAGTCATAAAAAGGAAGTGGCAAAGTCAGATTTCAAACCCAGGTCTTTGGCACCAAATCCATTAATCTTCCCACAATACCATGATCCTTTCATGCAAGACCAATCCAGTCTTCCAATTTCCAGATGACATTAAGAAGAGTAACAAACTGGTGACATATATAGGAAAATCAGTTTACTTCTATATGTCTACTTCTTCATCCCAATAAAATGATTACTAATGCTCACTTTGCCTCCTGTGTTCTTTGTGGACAAAAAGATCATTTTACAAAATACTTCATTAACTGTAAAGTCTCATATGAGTGGGATTATTGTTATTATGACTCTTGCTCTGGTAACTAGCATAGAGGAATAGGTTAGCTAAATCTATGGGTGCTTATACGTTTCCCTGTATACGTTTCCCAGCCATCAGCGCTGGTGCTGAGTTCAGTTCTGGGGAAGCCTGACCTCTAAGGACAGGTATAAGGTTCCCAATTTTAACATTTATTGGATTACTATCGAATCCCTATCTAAACATGAAAAGGATAATGCTAATAATTATAAAAGATATGGCTCACATGTCCAAAAGAATTCTCCAAAGCAAGTAATGTTACCCAAAGCAAAATATGAATTGGATATAGGGACGTGTAATTTATTTCCATATAGAAATACTAAACATTAAGAGAAGTATGATTTAAATAGGATTCAGAGATTAACTCTCCCTTAATATTCAGAGGTAGAACAAGAATTTACTAACTTGAAAGAGACACAGAGAGCTAACCATACTTTGACTTACTAATCAAAGAAAAAATGATTATTTATGTATCCAGAACATGGATGTGATATTTCAGCTGTCCTCAGTCTTAATCAGATTACATTTATAGTATCATGTTCTGTGCTGGGTATCACATTTTAAGGACATTGATAAAAATGAAAGAATCTAAAGTGCTCTTAAAAACAAGAGTGATTTAGATCAATAAAGAGTTAGAAAGTCCTTTAGAAATCATTTAGTCTCAACTTTTCATTATAAAAAGGAGGAAATGAAGGCCCAAAGAAATAAAAGGTCTTGTCCAAGGTTACACAGCTGCTAAAATGAAGATATAGGATTCAAAACTAGGTTATGTTTTCATATGAAAGAGAAATTATTTTTTTTGCTTGACCCCAGAAGGCAGAATTAGGAAAAAAAATAATTTCTAAGTATTGCAGAAAAGCAAATTTAGGCTTGATGAGAAAAAAAAATGTTTGCAATTAGCACTATATAAAAGTGAAATAAATGAACAACCATTGGTGATGTTTCCATTTCCTAGAAATCTTTGAGAAAAGACTAGTTGACCAATTACTAGATTCTTGGTCTGATACAGATTGGACTAGATAGCCTCTACATGCCTTCTAACTGTGATTTTGTGATTTTCTGCTCATTCTAAAAAACATTTGTGGCCTACTAGGCTGGTTGAAATGAAGAAATGAAGTATCACTTCAAGGGAATAGTTGATATCCCTGAAAATGTTAATAATCTTATTAACAAGTCACATTTTGATACTTTGAGGTTTCCTTAAAGATATAATATTTCATTTCCTCCAAGTTTATATATTCTTTTCAGAGGCTTCCCAGATTATTTTAGAAACCACATTTTTGGTTAATAATTATATAAAATTAAGTTAAAGACCTCCTGTAGAAATCTAGCTGAGATGGTTACTGTAGCTGTTTACTTATGCTATTTAGAAAATTTTAATGATAATTAAGTTTCAATTCAGGGGTAGTACAGTGTACAAGTAGTATACATCAAGGAAAATATTTGGGTCATGATTTTATGATGCCTCTTGCACAAACAATGATATATAAAGAAGATCACAAGGAAAATTGAGAGCAAAATAAATGATTTTATTCTTCCAAATCCCAGTATCATAATTTGATTTTTCAATTTTTACAAAATAAAGGGCCTTAAAGTCATTCAATCTTACCTTTTTCATTTTAGACATGTGAAAATTGAAACCAAGTGAAAGTAAAGGACTTGCCTAAGATGATACAGTTATTAATGATAAATCCAAAGATATTATTCTTATTAAGAGCTTTTCGTACTGTTATCGGGGGTCACCAAGCCTCAGCATGATAAAGAAGTAGCCAGGATAGAGAAATGAATCTTTAGTGTACATCTTGAACAACTAGGTGACTCATTAGATAATAGCCTCTGTGCCTGGAGTCAGAAAGACCTAAATTCAAATCTAGCCTCAGATACTTAGCATAGATGAAATCTTACACAAGTCACCCAACCTCTATTTGCCTCAGTTTCTTCAACTGTTGAATGAGGATAATAAAAAGTACCTATTTCTTCCAGGTTTGTTGTGAGGGTCAAATGATATAACAATTGTAAAATTATTAGTATGCTTAGTAAACACTATATAAATAAGAGATAGATAAGTAGTAGTAGTAGCAATAGTAGTGAGAGGAGGAGGAGGAGCAGCGGCAGCAGCAGCAGCAGTAGCAGCAGTAGTAGTATATAGGGAAAATTAGACTTGTCCTTTGAGGGTATCATGCAATTTTGTTCGTTCTCTTAGTACATTTTCTTTTAACCAAAAGCTTTGATTTCCTTACCGTGCTTGAAAAGTAGCCTGTTTAGATTAGATTAAATTCAAATATTATTTTTCCTACTATGCCTTATAAGTCAGCCACCTCTTTGCAGAAGACAGAGCATTTCATTTCCAATGCCCTGCTCTCACTCTGCTCCAATATGTCAGGGAGAACACAATTGTGTCAAGCAAATGTTCAGGGCATAAGATAATTTTGCTGGGATCACATCTCAGTATTTAATTGTATTTAGATTGAATTGTACAGCCTGTTTTGGCAATGACTGCTAATTATTTTCTTCTAAATTTATTGAGAGAAAATGAAATTAAAATAGCATCCTGGAATGTTGATCACAATCCTTTAAAAAAAATCAAACTACTACTCTTTTATGTGACTGCCAAGCTGGAAGAGGAGCAAATATGGTTTTCCCTCAGGCTACCAAATTTAGGGATAACAAAACACTTGGAGTTCTTCAGAATAAACTATTTAATTTACCATCTTTATTAGAAGGGAACTTCATATCACAAACTATCAGATGAATGAATGAATGAAAATGCATTTAATGAATGCTTACTATGTGCTAGTCACTATGCTAAGCTCTGGAGATAGAAATTCAAAAAGCTAGTTGGTCCTGTTCTAGGCTTTTTTCATTTGTTCTCTCCACTACATAGCACTTTCTCCATAGTATCCAGTGATCTCTCATGGAAAGCCAGTATCCCTACTTAAGGATATATTTTTGTGATGCCCGAGAGCACACACAAAAATAATGCTTATCATAATCTCAGACCTTAGAAAACATAGACCACTCTCTTTATTTTCAGGAAACTCAGGTCCAAAGAGATGAAACAGCAGAGTTGGAAATAAAATCTGATTATTAAAGATCATATAAAAAATTAAAGAGAGGTAGATCATATGCTTTTCACATATATCAGTAGGAAATAAATTCTTTTTTTTTTAAACCTTTACCTTCCATCTTGGAGTCAATACTGTGCATTGGCTCCAAGGCAGAAGAGTGGTAAGGTTAGGCAATGGGGATCCCAGGGTCACACATCTGGGAAGTGTCTAAGGACAGGATCTCCCTTCTCTGGGAGTGGCTCTCAATCCACTGAGCTACCCAGGTGCCCTGGGAAATAAATTCTTAACCAAATAGGAAATAGGAGAAATAACAAAAAGTGGGAATAGTTAATGTCAGAGAGGTTATGGAAAAACAGGCTCACTAATATATTAAAGAGCTGTGATTTAATACAATCACTCTGGAATGTAATTTGCAATTATCCAAGTAATATAGCTAAAATGTCTCTTCGATACATAAATTCCACTGCTAGGCATATACCTTAAATGAGCTAATTGATAAAAAGTTAGGCTCTCTCTATATATCAAAATATTTATTGTAGCACTTTTTGAAGTACCAAATACCTGAGAATATAGCACCCAGAATGTTGATCACAGTCCTTAAATGATCATTCTACCATTTTCTTAAGTAAAAGACTGCCAAACTAGAAGGAAACTTTAATAAGAATGGGGTAAATACAGTTTTACCTAGGGCTAACTTGGGAGCAAAAATATATGCCCATTGATTGGGGAATTGCTAAATAATCTGTGTTAGTTGAGTGTAAAAGAATATTGTCATGGTATACTAAATGATAATGTGTGAATAGAGAGAAGCATGAAGAGACTTCTATAAACTGATACAAAATGAAGTAATCAAGGCTAAGAAAACAATGTTCATGATGATTACTATGTTAATAGATAAAAACCACAACTATGGAAAAACCTAAACATTGTGAAACAGTTATCCTTATACTAATGGTAGCATTTATATATAGCTTTAATGTTTGCAAAATTCATTTAATCCTCCAAATAACACTGGAAGTTAGAACAATTTTGTTCCCAAAGAACAAGGAAAGGACATTTCTCAGTTCCTTTGCAGATCTCCACTCCATAGGAGTCAGTCAGTCAGTCGATAAAGATTTATTATATGCCAGGAACTGTGCTAATTCCTATGGTTAAAAAGAGAAAATAATACAGCTTAAATCTTCATGTTCACAATCTAATGGAGGGGCAAGAAGCAAATAATTCCATATGAACAAGAGCAATGCAGGATAAATTAGAGATAATCTACAAAGGAGAAAGAATTAGAATTAAGGGGAATAGGAAAATACTTCTTGTAGAAGGTGGAGTTTTATCCAAGGTTAAGGGGAGGCCAAAAAACCAGAAGGCAAAGATTAGGAAGGAGAGTATTCAAGGCATGGGGGACAGCCAGTGAAAATTCCAGGAGTCAGAAGATGGATTATTTTGCCCTAGGAATAGTAAGACAGACATTTTCACTGTATCAGAGAGTATGTGGAGATGTATAAGGTATAAGATGACTGGAAAGGTGGGAGATAGGGACAGGATATGAAGGGTTTTGAAAGACAAATGGAGTATTTATATTTGATCTTAGAGGTGATAAGGAGATTGGAATTTATTGAGTAGGGATCAGATGCACATTTCAGAAAAATCAGCTTGACAGCTGAGTAGAGAATGTACTGAAATGGTTGGGGAAGAGTCTTGTGGTGGACAAACCAAACAGCAGAAAATTGCAATATTACAGGCATGAGAAATTGTGCCACTGTAGTGGGTGTGTCAGAGGACAGAAACTTGATATATAAGAGAAATGCTGAGAGGATAAAAAGGACATGATTTGGCAAAGGGGAAATCAAGGTAGTGTAAAAAAAATGACAATAAAAAACTATTTTAAAAAAACCCATGTCTCCTCCTAATGCTTAAATTCAATGCTTTCTCTAAGATAAATGTGGACCTCCTTATCTAACATAGTTGTTTTGTTTTTTGTTTTTTTTTCTTGTAGCATTGTCTATGATCCAAGTATGCATTTCAGGATCTGACCTTCCATGAGCTAGGAATTCCACTGAGTAGCAGAGAAACTCCAAGTGTAAAGAAGTAGTTCTGTCAAATAGCCTTCATTTTAGCCTTCATTTACATAAGCATCTAACAAGAAGTGCTTTCTAAAAAATTTGTATGTATACATATACACAGTCCTTTTCAACTAAAGTATACCTACTTAATTTATATATCTATTTAATATATGCCTAAATAATATATCCATTTATTATATACCTACAAATATAAATGAAAAATAATAAGGAGAGTATTAGAAAGAGAAGTGGCATGGGCATTGTTCAGAGATGGCAGGAACCCTGTCCCCCTTAACTCAGGCAGATGGTGAACAGGGAAATTCTCTTCCCCCTTCCTGTCCTTGTGACTCCAGAGGCAAAGACCTTTATCTTTGGACATCCTTTAAGTTGAGATAGACAAAAGAGATATTACCTCCAGGCCACACCTCTATAGCCTCGATAGTTGCTCCACTCAGGCTGCTGTGCCACTTCTTGGAGGGAAACCCTCCAGGGTTGTTCCACTCATGCTGTCTTGCTGGCCATTGATCCTATCTTACTAATCTTTCTTTTTACTTTTAAGCTAAGCTTGGACTCCTCTCATTCTTGAGAAAAGTTTCTTTCCTGTACCCAGGGGTTCACCATTTGCACCCCTATAACAGAAGGACCAGAGGAAGAGGGAAAAGGGGAAGGAGAAGAAAGAGAGGGAGGATAAGGGAAGGGAAAGGAAAGGAGGACTGGAGTGGGAAGATATGAAGAAGAGAAGAGAGAGAAAAGTATACCAACATCAATAAACCTTCTGAAACAAAACTACCCTATCCAGAAAGTTGGCCTTTTCTTCCTTTTACAGCTGAGGAATTGTTATTTTTGCAGTTCAAATAAGACACTTACAAGCCATCTTGATAGGATCAGGCCAGAAGGGAAGAAAGCAAACATCTATTGGCATTCTTGGTTTTGAGGCTTAGGTCTATTAGGAAAGCCCTGTTCCCAGCTCTGAGTATTACCACCCTGAACAATAAAAACCTCTAGCAAAACAATTCATAATGACAGCAGGCTTAAAGGGATATTGCTCCGTGTCATCTAACTGCTACTGCTGGCTCAATCTCCTTTCTTTCTATTTAGGATTCTTTCAAAGAGCTGAGGATGTTTGCCTTCTCAATCCCCAGATACAACTTGTTTTCTGCACTCTTGGAGCTTTTTTTTTTTTTAATAAGACTGCTGTTGATCACCTGATCTGATAGAAGAAAAGTGCTCAGAAGAGATGCCACAAAGCAGCATGGCCCAAGGGTTGTTGATTCTGGTGTCTGCTGGGAACACTGACTCAATTAGGTTTTCTGAATTTTCTCCAAAGACAGCCTGTATTTCCATACATTGTATTCAATTATAACTGGTAGTCACCAAGACTGAGAGCTCTTTGAAGAGACTATACAAATCTAGTAGATCCTTTAAGGTTGCTGTTTGTTAAGCTCTTTATTAGTTAACTAGCAAACTCCCATGATTGAAAGTTTTCAACTTCTCAAATCACCTACCTCACTTTCATCTTTTTTTTTCTATTAAATGACTTGAAATTCTACTGTTAGGAGACTGACCATTTGATGTGAACACCTTGCCACCTCCCAGAATCTGTCCTCATCATCTGTGTTACCTAGATCTATTCTATTTTTTTCTTTTGTCACTTAGAAATTACCATCCTTCTAGTCAAGTCTAACCACTGCTTTAAGGATGCACTTGTATCCTCAATTCCACCCTTTCCACCTGCTTCAAGATCATTGCTTCATTATTTATACTCTCTCCTTCATGACTTTGAAATTTCACTTTCTTAAAGCTCCTTTTTCTTGGCCTATCAACCTGATTAGTTGTTGTTTTTTTTTACTTTAGTTTTTTTTAAACTTTACTCAAGGCCTAGAAACACATATGGCTACATTTTTTTCAATTCTACTTTATTTCACTGGAAAACTTCCCCAAAAGACTTCTCAAAGCATTCTGCCTCTATTTCCTCAGCATTCCTCAACTCCTTAACAATCTAATTTCTGCTCAACTTAATGTTATTATTTTCTTACAGGCCAGTAAGTAGTGACTTTGTCACCAAATCACAGAAACTTGCAGGTTCAAGGGAATTTAGGAGGGTTCCAGTCTGAAGCTTTCATCCACTGCTGGGATCCTATCTATAACATCTAGGACAACTAAAGATATAAGTAACCTCTCTTCTAAAATAGACTGACAATTCACTCTTTCATAAACCAACAGGCTCCCCCCATTGCTTTAAGCTTGTACTCACACATCTGGCCTAATCTCATCTCTCAGGCTCAAGCCTATTAATCCTTCTTATTCTTCCTTCTCTTTTCCCTTCAGAGTTGTTGGAGGGCACAGAAATAACAGGTGCTAGAAAACTATATCAACTGGGAGTCTTTAGAAGACAGGGCCTCCAAGCCTTGCTTGAGGAAAGCATTAATCAGTCTTTATCCTTTATGACCTCCTACATTTACCCTGGGCAGTCACATGTAGCAGTGAATAGAGTACTGAACCTGGAGTCAGAAAACTCTAGAGTACTTCTCCCAACTACTTCTTCCCTACCTTCCAACTACCACAACACTATTTTCAGGCTGATAGAATTTTAGTCAGACAAGACCTTCCAGACTTTCTAAGCCAATATACATCTCAAGAAGAATTCCAACATCTTGACAAGTGGTCATCTAGCTTTTGCTTGAAGACCCTCAGGAAGACTTCATTTCAAATTTGACCTCAAACATTCTTAGTTGTGTGACACTGGGCAATTCACTAGTCCTATTTTATTCATCTGTAAAATGGGAATAACAATAATACTTTTCTCTCAGGGTTGTTGTGAAGGTGAATTCAATATTTGTAAAGCGTTTAACACAGTGGCTGGTACTATATTGTAAGCCCTACACATGTCTTGTTTTACTTAAGTGGTACAAAAAATTTTTACCTAGGAAAGAGAAAGAGAGGACTCAGGAAGAACACCATTGCAAAGGAGAGAGTTGACACACTGTTCCAGGACAAAAGGGGGTCAAAGAAAAAGAAGCAAGAATAGAAAGAGGAAGACACCAGGAAGTGAGGTTACTCATGTGGGGGGCCTGGCCAGAACCAGAGGAAGAAGGAGGGACAGACACTTTGGTGGTTGGCCATGAATGGACATGAGAGAATGGCCATAGGTGGGGTCCAAGGACAGACAGAAGTACCTGGGGGAAGATGGAAGATTGACTTGGGAGGAAGGAAGCTGAGCAGTACAAAAGTATCCTCTCTCAATGCCAGAAATCTCAAGCCAGTTTCCTATCATATAGTGGCCACTTTCAAACTCTCTCACATTCATTCTTCTGATTTCACGTTGTAGAGTTTTTTTGTTTTTTTTTTTTTCTAATTTTCCTTTACATACACATTGGGGTGGGCAAGAGCAGTGAAAGTGAGAGAGCACAGTATTATACAGGAAAGTAAGCATAGGTAGAGATTGGGGGTGGGGAGTTGTTTGGTTTTTTTTGAAAGAGGATTTCTTTCAGTCCTTCACATGAAGTCAAATTTCCATAATGCAGATAACGTTAAAACTGTTAGTAAATAAATGTTAGATATTAAAGACCTTTTTCCTCTTTCATGTTTCCTCTGCTAAATTTTGGTGGTCTCCATAGATCTTTTCTTGACTCTTGTATTATCTCCCCAATTATTCCCCTTACTGAAGTGATCTGCTCATGAACTTAAACTATCTAGGCTTAGGCCATCCCCTCTAGGCAGAGGGCTCCTGAATCTTTTTCTTCAACATATTTGCATATCCAGTTTTAAGACCTGAATTTTAAAGTGTCACCTGGGTATTTCTACTTTATTTTCATACAAATATCTCAACTAAACATGTTAAAAAAATTCATCCTCCACCTCCAAAGTTTCTCCTCTTACTGATTTCTCTACTTCAATACTTATCATAAAGTTCAAAAACTCTTCATCATCTTTTATTCCTCTATCCCAGTGATGGTGAGGCACACAGAACCCTATCTGTGGGCACATCTGCAGTTGTCCACTAGAGTTCATACTAGAAAGCCAGAGAGATTCAGGGAAGTATCCAGATCCCTTTATCATCTCAGATAATCTGATAAGAACAGTTTAGTTGATAAGGAAGTAAAGGACAGGGAAGATCTTTTCCTCAGCTCATGGGTCTAGCTCTAGCTCCAGGAGCATGGAGTTTATTTTATATACATATATATATATATATTTCAAGACTCATTTCACACAAAAGAACCCCCCTGAAACTTTTCAGATGTGCAGAGGTTACAAATTATGTCATATCAAAACACAAAACATTGGCTTCAGAATAGACCAAGGCCAAGGCTGAATTTTGACTAGGTTCTTATCAGAAAGCCAAGTTGGGAATTATCCCTTTCAGGGTCAAATTGCCCCCACTAAGATTTTGGCCTTGGCTATACCAGGCAGCAGCATTCCTTGCTGTGTTAACAGTGTTAACCCTTTAAATTCAGGTTTGATAGGAACTTAAAGCTTTTCAATAAGGTCACAATATTTTTCAACAAGAAATCACAAGGATCACAAAAGGGGTCAAAAGAGGAGTCTCAGATTTTTATCTATTCTCTTATTGGCTTCCCACAGGGAAGAGCCATAATCCTCCCTCTCTCAATGTGACTGAGGATATTCCTCATTTCACTACCCCTCTGCCCAGAAGTCCAATGGGAAAACTTTCACCCTCCCCTGTCTAGGGTAAGGGGCCCGGGGACTCATATGCTGCCTGAGGAAGCAACACAGATGGCAGCTCAGTGAGTATATGGCAAAGGTGACTTCCATGGTAGAGTTGGAGAGAAACTAGGTTTGAGGGGAACATAACTTGGCACATAGCTAGAGGGGAGCAGCTGGAGGTTAGTGGAGTGCTAGGAACACTCTCCTCCCCCTCTTTACACATGCAGTGTAATGAAAGAGCTTCCTCCCCTCCCCTATCTGGAGTAAGGAGGATGGGGGGGTGGAGGGCAAAGTGGGGGTGAGGGGCTGATATTCTGTCTCTAAAATGTTCGCCATCACTACTCTATACCTTTTAATTCCTTTGTGTGCATAACTAACAAATCACTAATTCCATATGCTTCTGTTTTATGGGTTAAAAAACAGAGACCCAGGCAGTTTGAGCATTTTCCCTAACTCCACATGCAGCAAGGTACCATGGAAAAGGATGTTGGATTTGGAGGCAAAGGTTTTGGGTTTGAAATCTAGCTCTTCTACTTAACAATGATTTTTTGTTATTCAGTCATTTAGATTGTGTCCAACTCTTCATGAGCCCATTTGAGTTTTTGTTTGTTTGTTTGTTTTTTTGTTTTTGGTAAAGATACAGGAGTGTTTTGCCTTTTCCTTCAGCTCAGTTTATAGATGAGAAAGTGAAGCAAATAAGATTAAATGACTTGCTCAGGATCACATAGCAACTAAGTAGCTGAGACCACATTTGAACTTAGAAAGGTAAGTCTTCCTGACTTTAGGTCAGGGACTTTATCCACTGTACCACATAACTGCCCTCTTACCAAAAATAGTACCTTGAGAAAGTTCCTTATTCCATATGAGACTTCAGTCTTCCCATCTCTAAAATGAAGTCATAAAAGATGTTAATTTTAAATTCCTCCCAGTTCCAGTTATACTAACTTTTGACTCTCAAACAGTCTTTCCATTACATCACATTACCTCCTTCATGAAATCATTTTCTGACTCCACAATCTTCATTAGGCAGTAAAGTTTAGTGGAAAGAGCATCATTGGCTCTGGAGTCAGAAGATATAGATTCAAGTCCTATCTCTTCTTACTACCTGTGTTACCTTGTGCAATTTAACCATTTTCTTTGAGCCTCCATTCTTTCATCTCCAAGATTAAGAGTTTCAAATAATTATATGTGGGAAATGAGTCTGTGGGATTGGACCCAGCTTTCCTGATGTGATTTCCTTTTCTCAGCTAATAAGAGGTAGACCTTGGACAAAGCTATTCCTGGAATTTGATTGGTGTTGCTTCCTGCTTGACGAAGCTTCCTGGCCTTCTAAAAAGTATTGTTATGGGGATTTTATATTACTTTTTATTATTTGGGACTCTTGACCATTCCTCCTGCAATAAATCTTGTGTGACCAAAACCTGTCTCATGGGACATAAAAAACTATACTTAGATTTAAACTTTCCTAAGATATGAAGTTAGAAGAGTAATCTCAATTGTATCTGACTCTTTGGCAAGATGAATATCATCCTTCTTAATTAATCAATTTGTGAACCCTCTAAATGTGATTTAATCTGTAGACTGATTTACTTAGCCAATAGAATTTGTCTGAGGAAGTTTGTTTCCTTTGGGGATGTATATTATGGCTCAGTTGAATTGTTTGTTAAACTTTTCTGACATTAAAGGAAGTATAGTATTATGAATCTAGCTTCTCTTTAATGACTTAAAAGGCCTATATAAGATTGTATTATGTAAATGAATCACTTCTCTGTCACCCTGATGTAATTTTTCCTATAAGAAGACTTTTCGGAATCCTCATAGTTGTTTAGTTTTTCTCTGAAGCTGAAAAGTATGTTTGAGCAGAGAAATGTCATGTTTTTCCTTCCATAATTTCTGCATGTTTAATATACATTGGGCAGCAGTGATCTACCACATGAACTCAAAAAAGATATTTTCTAACATAACAGTATAAAAAAGCACATGGTATCTAGTCCGCAGGAGTAATATTACCCTGCCTTGACATCCAGTTGTTTTTGTTTTTTTCCATATGGAAAGCAGGACAACATCAAGAGAAAATAAATGCCACTGTATCCTTGCTTTTGCCCTCAAGGAACTAACAATCTAATGGGGTAAGACAACATACAAAAGAAGCTGAAAAATAGAGTGGATGAGCTAAGGAAAGGTATCCAAGGCAGAGGTGGTTTAAAAAAAATTTTTTTTGTAAAGTTCTATGTAGTGTAGCCAGATAAGAAATGAGGAAACATTCTGAACTGAGATTTTGGTGTTCATAGCCATGTCCTTTAATCAAAGGGAGAAAGGGTGGTGATGAAGTAGGAACCCACCTTGTATGTTCAATAACTGTTGTTTTCCAAAGTAGGTTCACACTATGCCCAAAGGGCTTTAAAAGACTACCTGTCCTTTGATCCAGCTATAACACTGCTGGGTTTGTACCCCAAAGAGATAATAAGGAAAAATACTTGTGCAAAAATATCCATAGCTACACTCTTTGTAGTGTCAAAAAAACTGGAAGATGAAGGAATGTCCTTCGATTGCAGAATGACTAAACAAATTGTGGTATTTGATGGTGACTGAATAACATTGTACTGAAAGGAATAATAAACTGAAGGAATTCCACGTGAACACAGGAATTGATGCAGAATGAAAGGAACAGAACCAGGAGAACAATGTACATAGAGATCGATACATTGTGATACAATAAAATGTAATAGATTTATCTACTAGCAGCAATGCAATGACCCAGGACAATGAGAAAGAATAATATCCACACCCAGAGAAAGAACTGTGGGAGCAGAAACAGATAAGAAAAACATATGGTCAATCAGGTGGTTCAGTGGGGATAGGATTGTGATTTTGACTTTACCAGATCACTGTACTGCAATAACATGGAAATGAGTTTTGAACAACGATACATGTATAACCCAGTGGAATTGCTTGTCAGCTCTGGGAGGGGTGAGTGAAGGAGGGATCATGAATCATGTAAGCATGAGAAAATATTCTAAATTTTAAAAATTAATTTAAATTTTTTAAAAACATAGGTTCACATTGAATCTGAGCTAAGAGCAGGCTAAGAGTAAAGCTAAGCTTCTGGCAATTGACTAATAAAGGAGACTGATTTGAGTGAATGGTAAAGAGTAAAGAAAGTCTAAACAATAGTTCCTCAAATTCTAATTGTAACTCTTCCTTTTCCATTGGAAGCTAAAAGGGTCTGTTTCATTATGCCTGGCCAATTTGACTATTCTGATGCCTTGATAAACTAGGGGAATAAACTCCTCTTTGAGAATAAATAGCTCATCTGGGTAAGATAAATTAGCACAGCTTCAGGGAATCATTTAGCAAATTACCTCTTCCAGTGCACTTGATGGTAGCATGGCACCCTCTGAACACTTTTGCTCACATTAATAAGGTGAGCAGCTCACTCCCTGAGAGCCCTTTATTCACCCTGGCTCAAGATTTGAACTTCCCTTTAGAAACTGGAATGAAGACAGACTCAGAGATGGCAGATGGGTCTCCAAGAGTAGTAATTATTTCTGGGGAAAGAAGCCAATATCTTACCTCTTGCTTTCAAGAATCAGTATAGTCAGTGAATTCATTTCTGAAATTTGCTCTTCTGTACATCATACTTCCTTAAGAATAGTTAGAGGCAATTGTTTCTAAAACCTTCCATTTAATTTCTGTATCAGTATGGGTATTCATAAATAACTTCTAAAACAAACACTAATTCACTTACTAGATAGATTACTCTGATTATTCCATTAAAATGCAAAATGGGCAGCAAATTATTCTAGGTATTATTCTTAAAAAAGGAAACAAAGTAGGTGAGTTAAGGATAAAAGAATGAAAATATCCTAAAGTTTTAAAAATAATTCTAAATAGGTATTCAGAAATAACAAACATCTTCATTTTAAAGCCTTGGGAAGTGCCATGGTAGTAGAATTTGTTCTATGGAATAATCATGACATAAAACATTCTATAAACAAAGTACCTTTTCTTCAATGTCTCTAAGAACTTTTCTGTTTTCAGTTACTATTTCTCATAGATTCATTGTAGGTTATGAGTTGCTGTTGGAAGGTGGCACCAAAAAGGACTAATTTTACTCAATTGTCACCTCAGTTGCTTACAGGGAGAGAAACAGGACAGCAAAAGAGTAGGTGACTTTAAATAAAGTCTGGCACAATTGCTTCCATGGAAGGAAGACTCCCATCTCTAAATGCATCCATAATACCATGACCATGTTCAGAAATGAAATAAGTTAATACTCTGAAATGGAGGGAATAGCTGAGAAAAGAATTGGGGCTCAGGAGGTTTCCATTCACCATATCTCATGTCTCCCAGGATTCCTTAAACATGGAATCCTTTAAATACCACCAAATAATTTAAATGACAGATTTGAATAAAAACATTTCAGGTCACTTTCAGTTTCAAGAAGCTGTGGTATTCTCTGCTTTCTGCTTCTGTTTACCACTGAGCTAGAGCGAGCAAGGGAGACACCCAGACAGTATTCTTTGTAATTGACAGAGTTTGGATTTAGGTGTCAAAAATCTTGGATTCAAATCCTAACTCTCCCACTTACAAGCCATAGGATTTCAGGCAAGTCATCTAACTGTTGTTTTGGTTCCTATCACTGTAAAATTGGGATAATAATGGCATCTACCTGCCAAGGTTGTTCTGAGAATCAAATGAAATATTTGTACTTAACACAGTGCCTGGAATATGGTGAATGCCTGATAATATTTCCTCCCTTCCTCTCCCTTTTCTTCCTTCCTTCCTTCCTTCCTTCCTTCCTTCACTCCCTCTTTCCTCTTTCTCTCCCTCAGCAGCAAAGTAGAGATCATAGATCAAAGGTCTTAGAATTTAGAGCTAGAGGGATATTAGGATCATCTAGTTCAATTGCTTCATTTTACAGATAAGGAACTTGAGATATATATTGATTAGTTAGCCTACACAAGGTCACCCACATAGTTAATTAGCAGGTGGAATTTAAATTTAAGGCCTAGGACTCCAAATCTATTGTTTTTGTATAATAATTTCTTTCTGATATCTATTTCACTGAATTATTGTAAAGAACAAAGTGAAATAACTTATGTGAAGTATTTTAGAAATGTAATAGAGTATATTAGAGGGAAATGGTTCTATTTCCCGTAGGACTCTTGCTCCTTAAGAATGGTTTCAATTGAAGTTTCCAGGATGTTAATTTTTATGAGATTCAGTATACTGGCTGATTGCATTTGGAAAATAGGGGAGACTTTTTAATAAAGAAATAGCTACCTACATCTGAAGATCTGGTCATGGAAAGAGGTCAACAGGGTCACAGACTGCTAGCCAGTGGTCAAGATCGACTTGAAGAGAGCTGGAATAAAGTATATAATGCTTCAATGAGCAGAAATAGTGCACAGTAGTGGATGTGCATTTATCACCATCCCACAAGATTGAATCCACCCAGTCCTTGCTCCTCATAATTGTTTTGTCTTGCTACTGTTTGTTCTGGGATGAGACTTCCATCCACAGGGCATGTGTGCTAGGATTGTTCTCCCTTTTCCTTTATTAATTGTTTTAATGCTCAATGGATTTTTCCTTTCTTATCAATCTGCACATTATTTCATTATTAATTCTGCATCATTTCCATCTCTTTTCCACAGGAAACTTGGGCTCTGCCCCTGTCTCCATCATAAATTGTGATAGAAGAGTGTTTTCTTTTCTTGCCTGGAATAAGAAATCTATACCACTTTCCAACCATCTCCATACTATGTCTCCACTGCTCAGTCTCCTTCCTGGTTCCCCTTCAAGCATAATCTCCTTTGTTAGCATTCAGTTATTTGAGGGCAAGGACTATTTTGCTTATATCTGCATCAGTGGTACTTAGCACAGTGTATGACATTTAATCATCTATCATCATCTGGCCCATCACCACTTTCCTGGTCTACTTATACCTTTAGGTATTACTCCCATGCATACTCTGATCCAACGACATCGGCCTCTGCTATTCTGAAAACAAGATACTCCTTCCAACTCTGGGCATTTTCATTGTTTGTCCCTCATGCTTGGAATGCTACCCAGGCCCCCATATACATTACTTGGCTTATCTAGCTTCCTTTAAATCTCAGCTAAAATCCCACATTCCACAGGAATATTTTCCCTTACTCCTCTTAGTTCTAGCACCCTCTTTCTATGGGTTATCTCCAATTTATCTTACACATTACACGCTTATACATAGTTGTTTATATGTTGTCTCCCCCATTGAGATTGTAAGCTCCTTGAGAACAATAATTGTCTTTTATCTTCTTTGTATTCCCATTGCCCTGGACAGTGCCTGGTACATAGTAGAGCCTTAATAAAAAATGTTTACTGAATGACTATCTTCTATCTATCTTTCTATCTGTTTATTCCTTGTTTTGTCTGCTAGCCTGGTGCAAACAGAATTGAGATGACCTCGGAAGTACCCAACTGTGCTGATAATAAATATGGTGTAGTTATCATCCAAATACCTCACAGGGAAGCCAGTAATCTCTGTGATTCCAGACCTGGGTAACATGTGTGCTACACAAACTCCAAAGCATTATACTAATGTCAATAATAATTGCTAGAATTATTATTTCTTGACTTCTAAACAATATGAATTCATAGTATAAAAGTAAGAATTGATTTCAAAATTTGTAAACCTGAAAAACGGATGTTCAGGAAAGAAAAGAACTTACAAAGGCTTTCTGCTTCATTTCAATTTGACAAATACCTATTAACCATCTTTCGGATGCTGAGATAAGGAGATTCAAGACAAGATAGGGTTTAGACAAGACCTAACAGCATTTTCAGTTTAGTGTATTTGCAAAGAAACCACCTCCGTCATTTGCTTTTTTAGTCAGTTTAGATATTATCACAAGGCAAATCACCCTTGGACCAGTAATGTATGAGATTACCTACTTCCCCTACCTTCCCTCCAGCCCCCTTGATAGGTGCGAAAAGAGAAAGAAAATTGGTTTGATATGCTAGCAACCTAGAAATTTTCCCCCTTTACATAACTTCCTAGTGACTTGACCTAATATATAATAAACCTTAGTTTACCATATGGAAGCCTTCCCATCATTTATGTATGTCTTTTCTCCAGTAACTTCTCTGATGGTAAGATGTCTATGGAACAATATTGATTCTGCCATTCTAGTTAAGTGTTATTTAAATATAATGCCAAAATAGAGTACCTTCTTAGTCATTCCAGATTCAATACTGAAGTCAGGGCTACATTTGGACATGAAGAATGAGAAAGAGAATTGGGAGAAATGGAAAGGGAATATTTCTCACAAAACTTCATGTGGGTGGGATTGCTTTTTCTTCTCTATTTCTATTCTTAAATCGGTGTCAAGAAGGTTTCCCAGACAATTGGGTCTAGATCTGAGCTGAGTATAAGTATTTGGCTATACACTAAGGGGGCATTTTTAATTACTTCTGTGATTTATTACTTGCTGGGATAATTCCTGAGAGTCAGCAGAGATGCTTACCAGAGTTATATGGAATAGCGGGTGGTGAATTACAGGTGGGCCACATTAATCTTTTTGTGGGGAGGGGGTGGTTACTGTCAGTGTAGGTTTGTATCTAATGATGCATCAGGCCCAAATAGAAAAACCATGGTAACCTAGCATTTCATCATTCTTTTCCCAAAATTAGAAATTGATATTGCTCCCCCTTATTTTTACATTATTAGAAACATAATGCTTCCGTAAGACCATTGGTCTGAGCTAAGGCAGGGGAATTGAAGAGATGAGCTCCCTCCTTCATTAAATGATAGCCGACTGTGTTATGACCCTGTTCAAAGTTAGGAGATAGTGAAAAAACATTTATATTTATATGCTCATTTGGTTTTCTTGAGATGATTTGAGAATCTCTCTCAATGGAAGATACTCAAGGGGAGAAAGTAGAGACAGTGACTTTTAAACCTAAGGTGGGAAAATGCATTCATTCTAAGCTAAAGACGAGAAAAAATTATCTAGTTTCTCTTGTACCTTAGGGGTTTCAGCAAAGTTACTTCTTATAATTGTAGAGAGATAGGGATGGACTGATGTAGGAGTTCAAATTAAGAATCCATAACAAGTTAGACTAGGCTGAAGAGTCATGTAGTCAGGACTTATGTAGACCTAGACATAGGGAGGCATTTGCCCCAAGTCATGTGATATATCACACCAGGCATAAATGGTAGAAAACTTGGCAATCAATGACTAAATGGAAAACAAAAACCAAAAACAAATCTGAGCAGCATAATTTATACCAGGGGATTAGCCAGTAGAAAGAGAAACATCATGCAAGGCAAGAGATAATATAACTTTCTAGCGTCCATATAGAACTTACAGATAACCCTACCCTTTGGACAATAATCAGGTGGGAGGTATCTAGAGGGACTTCCAAGCATGATGAGTTCAGAATATTGTAGAGTGACTACAGAGACTGGAATAAAAGAAAGGAGTGGTTGTCCACAACCTAGACTTCCTCCCCTACCCTGAATCTCATTCTTTCCCTTTGCCTTTTGGCTTTGTTGATTTCCTTCAAGCCTCAACTAAAATCTCATCTTCTAAAGAAACCGTACGCTCCTTTTCAATCTTAGTGCTTTCTTTCCGAAATTAATTTCTCTTCATCCTATATATTTACTTTTTGTACATAGTTGTTTCCATGTTGTCTCTACCATTAGACTGTGAGCTCCATAAGAGTAGGATTTAGTTGTCTGCGGCTTTTGTTTTTGTTTTGTATTTTTATTATTTTTTTTTTATCCAGCACTTAGTAAAGTGACTGAATAAGTGCTAGTTGACTATCTGACTCATCTTAGGAGATAGCTTTGGTACTCAATATAGAAAAGTGCTCTTTCAAGTGGAGCTTCAGATAGAAGGGTGAAAAAAATTCCCTATGCCATAGTCATAGACCAGTATAAGAAATCCTGGGAATTTAAAGATATAGGGCCGGATTTGTCTCTGTCTTAGATTCCTTCACCCCTGAAGGCAAGAAAAATAGATTCTGAAAAACTGAGAAAGAAACAGCAGGATTGGCTATTTCCAAGGCAAAGGATATAGAAGTTGAATAATATTATCATGGGTAAGTCTGGGCAAAATAAAGTTAGGAAGGTTAGGAAAAGATCAGTAGAGAGGGAGATTTTGAGAATCAGGTTTAAATTTAAAGACATTCAGTTTTTAGCAGGAAGGGCTTTATCTCACTTGTGAAACTGTTGCCTTTTTTTGCCTTTTATTATATCATCTCTACCACTAACACCATGTTGTTAAATGATCCCTTGTTCTATTTCATCTTTCTGAATATATGAATTAAAAAATTTAAGTGTTTTATAATATGCAAAGCACTATGTCAAGTGTTAGGAATATAAATATAAAAGACATCCTATGCTTTTAAGGAGATGATATTCTAATGAGGGTGATTATATACAGACATATACATATGTAATATGTATGAGGTTTAAACTGCAAATCAGATTGAAAAGGCCCCATGGTCCTTAAGGTAAAGCAGCAAAGAAACTGGCAATGTATCTTTGACATTATTTTCACTGATGAAACCTTACTTATTTCTGATGTTGAACCATTTGACAGTGCCAAGGGCTTTAATGGTTAGAACTCACTTTTCTGTATCTTCAATAGCTGTCTGTTGCTCAGAGATAGTATTTGATCGGCAGTTGATGTTGGTAATAGCAAGGACAGTGGATCCCTTTTCTATAGCCATCAGTCTTATTGATAATGGTTGTGAAGGAGATGCTGGAAATAGAACCAATAGTCTTTCAATACCTGAGGGAGATGGTACTTAAGATGAAAACAGTGATTTGACTCATCTTTGCTATATAATGGGAAATGGGGGGAAATCTGATGGGGAAGGAGTAGGAAGGAAAAAAGGAGGAAATTTCTCTGGCTAGGGAAATGAATTTTATAAAATCCCAGAAAATTAGGAAGAATTGAGGTAGCAGAATCTTAATATATATTAATGCTACTTGGTGATGTCACAAACATTTTTGTATGAAAGTTAGTCGGTACAACATCTTGAGGCAGAACTCCTGAAGGCAGCTGGAAGTGTTTCTCACTCTTCCCTCAAAATCACAAAGCATGACCTTGCTCTATGACTCCAGTTATGTCCCCAGCACAACTCTTTCCATACTAGATATTCCTTTATGAATAGTCCACATCATCTTTATTTCCATTTGATGAATTTTGAAGAAAGGACTGAATTAGGAAGAGTACTTGTTCTGACTCCCAAATAATAGTAATTGATGTTTTCTCTACTTCTTTAATAAGTCCAAACTACAGAACTATCTATTACAGTGGCTCCCTCTATGATTTAATTCCCTCACCTCTTGTGGCCCAACATTAGTGAGATCAGGTACCCACCAGCAGCATACCATACTTGTCTTGTACTAAATTCAAGATTTACTTTTTTAAAGAAGAGCTTTATTAATATCTGAAAGTAAAAAGCTAACATATAACAAGCCACATAGGAGAGAACTTATAAACTTATAAAACCCAGAAATAATGCCTCAGAAAGGTAGCCTAGTATAGTGGAAAGAGCATTGGCTCTGAATTCAGGACCTGGATTTAAATTCCATTTCACATGTTTATTACATATCTGACCTTAGATAGTTGCTTAACCTTGTCATCTGTAAGTTGAAGGTGGTGGATGGGATGGACCTTGGAGGTTTGGACTAGATCAACTCTGAAGTCCTCTCAAGCTCTAAAACTATGCTTCTGGGATCCCATGATACTACTATATAACCTCAATCTAGAAACAACAACAACAACCAAAATTACTTGGCACCAATTCCAAGAATAACTAGCTACAATCTTGCTCAGCTAATAAATAGTCCTTGACTCTTCCTCTTGAACAACTTCCATGTTTTCCTTGGATAATGTCTCCTTGAATCTGAAACAATTACTTTTTACTTTTAACTCCAAATCTGGAACCATCTGTTGTACTTTCCACAAAGTTTTGCCTTTTAGGTTTTTTTTCACAGACCTCAGTTCTCAGCCTATTTGCAGACAGGATAGAAAATGACCCCCACTGGGTCCATTTAACTTTTCACATTTCTACCAGACCATCTGTTAGCTCCACCTCCTTCTCCTTGTTCTCAAGATTCCAGTAACTTGTAAGATTCTTCCTGAAATTTTGCAAATGACTTTCCAAATCCCACCTCAGAATTTTTACGATCTCACAAATACTCAAGGTGTTAATAACATGCAATTTCCACTGACGGTAAGGGAATGGTCATTTCATCACATAGCCCAAAGCTGTTGCTACAAAAATACAGGGCCCTAAAGAGCTAACATCAATAACCAGATATATGCTGCACACATTAGCAATGATAGTAGAGGATGAGATCGGAGAAAATCAACTTTTTTTTTCTGTTTTTCCACTCTCACTCTTGTGGTATTTGATTTTTCAATCACATGGAAGAAAAAAAATATATATATACATATATATTACTCATTTTTGCCTGTGGAAAAATGCTAGTTATTAAAGGAAGCCCTTTCAATTTAGTTGTAATTGCACCAAGGATTCAGAGTTTGATCGGTCAAATGATATTTAGTGATATTGTACCCACTTGATGCAGAATACTGCTTAGTGTTGTAGGAGCTATTAAAAGATAGACAGTTGGGGAGAATAAATGCATTAACTGAAAAAGAAAGTCCTTCTTCTATAGCAGCAAACCAAGCATATAAATGCTGAGGTCTCTAAATGGAGGAGGAGAAGGGGTAAGGAGAGGGAGAACAGAGGCTTTTGGAAAGAGTATTATTTAAAGACAGATTTTCAGTGTGCTGAAGTTCATGGGTCAGCAAAGTGGATTACAAAAAAATATTCTAAAGGGAGATGGAGGACACAGTTGGAGATTTAGAGATTCAGAATGAGAATTAACACATAATAGGAAGAGGGCATATAAGAGAGAAAAGAGCTGGAATGGAAAATAGATGTAATTGATGAGATGATATAATAGTAAAATAAACAGGAGATTTGGAGAGAGGGCTTGAGTTCAAATCTAATTTCTAATTATCTGCATGACATTAGATAAGACTTTAAAAATTGGAAGTACTTTCCACAATAAGATAATAAATGAGCAACAAAGAACACTCAATATGTATCATCTTTAGACCACTTTTGAAAAGTTGTCCATGGTAGCCCATTGTCTTCTAAGATAACAATAAAAGGCACATGCTTTTCGAATTACCAAGATCTTGGATATGTATGGAGTCTGAGTTGTCTGCAGCACCAATTAAAAGTGCAAAAAAGACTATAAATTCAGGCTTATGTATCCCAGGAAATTAATGCTTCTCAATCTGTGAAGGCAAAAGTGAAATGGAACTTTGTGATTAATAACATCAGAAAAGGGTCTTCATTTTGGACTCCACTGCTCAAAAAAAATTCTGCCAGAGAGAATGACTGTAGAGAAGGGAACTGTTGCTGACTGCCCTCTACATTGAAGCTGATGAGGCATGAAAATCCATTACTGGCCTGGGAAGTTCATTAGAGGCTGCTGCATACCAGCTCCTTCTCCATTATTTTGCTATCTTAAAGCCCCTGTTTACCTATATTTTTCTGTTCCTTCCAACAAGGGAACTTAAAACCATGCCATAGGAGACTGAATGAAGGAACTGGGCATGTTTAGCAAGGAGAAGAAAAATCCCAAGATAAACATAATAACTATATTTACATACTTGAAAAGTTGTCATGAAGAAAACAAATTGATTTAACTCTATTGACTCTGGTAAGAAGAAATGAGATTAGTTGATGGATAGGAATTATAGAGACATAGCCTAAAATATATATATAAGCATCTAAAAGGGGGGAGGGTGTCCTAATAATTAAAGCTATCTCAGAATGAAGTTTTCTGCTTCTCTAGCACTTGACATCTTTAGTTGGAAGCTGGATGCCCACTTGTTAGAAATGTTGAAAATGGGATTCTGGGTTTGAATGGTATTTGGACTTGGCATATGGGATATCTTCTAATTCTGCAATTCCATTATGTTAGAAATCAATAAATCATGAATTTGAGAAATATTATGTAGGAATAATGGTTATGACTTGGTGAATGACTAAATCTTGGGCAAATGGGGGAGGAAAATGAAACTAAGGGGGAAAAGAAGGCAAAAATATTTACATACTCTATATTAGGAGAAAGGATCAGTGATACCATAATTCTTTAAAGACTAGATATATAGCAGACAAGACAAATTGGTTTATTCCTTACCTGTCCTTTCAGAAGTAGTTAATTTTAGAATACCTTTAATCTAGAAGCTCATTTGCACATGAACTCTAACTCCCCTTCCATTCTTCTAATATCTGCTCTGCTCTATTAGATGTGTGATAAATTTGTATATTTCCTTATTTCTGATAACTGGGGGGACAGGGGGAGTATTGAAAGAGAATCTTGGCCCTCTTATGACTCAGGATTAAAGTTAGCCATTATATCCAGGTGTTTTCTAAATATAAATGCTTAGTGAGAGTTCCTGTACTGACAGAATTGTTAAAAAAATTAATAAACTCAAAGCAATGGAAACTCCAATGACCTTTGTCTGAGAAAAGTAAATGCAATGGAATAAAACCAGTTATATGCATCAGATCCTGCATATGTGGAATGCTCTTTTTTGGGGGTGGGGGATACATTGTTGTTGTTATGATGGTAGTGATGATAGTGGTAATGATGTTAAAAATTTCTTATTAAATGGTGTGGCTGGAGTAGAATTAAAATGTCCTACTAAAATGCCACCGTGTGAAATCAGCATGTTTACACCATGCTGTCTGTGAGTCGGGGTTTTTTTTTTTGACTGCTTTTCCCCTTTGAGACAGCACAAGGATGCTACATGCCTGAAAGCAGGAGGCAAACTGATTTGCAAATGTGAACATGTGCATTGGGAAAGATTATCTCCAAGCAATATAATTTAGTAAAAGTCATTTCTGTCACAGCATTCCCCTTTTCTATGTTATTATTATATATTTTTATTTTGATGGTTTGTTATTATGTGTGTGCTGTTGTGCATGTGTGTCTTTTAAATGGTACCCTTTTCTAAGTAGCCTCCAGGTGCAAGAACAGTAGGTGCAAAGATCCAATGAATATCAATATTAAAAAAAAACTTTTAGCAGCATTAAAAATAACACAATTAACATAATGGGGGGAAAGTGGATGGCATCCTTCAGTATATTGCTTCATTGGGATAGGCCATTTTAAAACAATGGGTCTTATACCACACCCCAAACTTCTACAGATTAGACCCAGTTGGATTTTACTGGCGAGGAGTCATAGTTTTTCTATAAAATGCATTGCCTCTCATTTCCTAAAGTAAATCTGGGAGTCATTACAAGGCATGATGCAACTAATCCCAATTGTTCAGTGATTTCACAGAGAGGAACTAGTTCTAGGTTGGCCAAAATGAAAACTCTTAAGGATTGTGGAGCAGCAAGTCAAACCTAAGCTCTGGAACTTGAAACAAATGATCCTATATGGTCATGTGTAGTGAAGATTTTATAACGTTGTCTAGCTAAGACAGGGCATCAGTAACCAACATTCACTCAGCACCTACTCTGTCTGCCAAGTGTTATATTATAAAGGAATACAAGAGAAACAAAAGTCACATTTTGAATATTGAAACTCTTTTTTTTTGTTTGTTTGTTTGTTTTTCCCTATCTGGCTATTAAAAACTAAAAGACAGCAAGACTTGCATTTGAAACAAATTAAATCTGTGATGAGTCCACAAGGGAAGATCCATGCAAGGCCTATGGCAGAAACTGAATCTTAAAGAATAACTAACATGAGCAGTACTGGCAATATTCATTGCATAGGGTAGAATGTTAAATGCCGTACTCCTAGAAGCCATTAATAACAGAATAGACACCTGTTCACATGGTGTTCTGTGGTCCTTTTCAAATCTATTGAGCAATGGTTCTATGGTTTTCTGTGAAAATGTAAGGAGAAACAAAACCAGTGTTAGGACTTTAATTCAAATTGACAAGCATTTATTAGAGGATTACTATGTAGACAATTGAAATACAAAGACAAAATTGACCCCTATGCTGTAACAACAAATATGAGTCAAGCCCTATTCTCTCCCATTATCTACTATTGGGAATGGTTTAAAGCAGTGATGTGCAAACTTTTTAAAGAGGGGACAAAAGGAAAGGAAATGCTCATCTGTCAGTCTGTTTTTAAAGCAACTCTTTTGAAGTTTCATTGTATTATATCCTACTCATTGTATTTGTCAGATTAGGAATAATGTTGTGTGGCCGGATAGAACATTTCAGGGGGTCACATCTGGCCTGTGGGGCCTTAGTTTGCCCATCACTGGTTTCAAGCATTCTTTGGAGGTAACTGTTCATCTGCTCTACCTTTGTGCCTACCCTTGTGTCTAAGATACTAGGACTACATGGCCTCTGAGATGCCTTCTAGTTCTAGGTATATGACCTTATGATGCTTTCAAAAAAAGGACTCATTTTAAATTTCAGTCTAATCACCATTACCCTATTTTTGGACTGTGGGTTCTGATTGGTGATCTTTTGCCTCCAATCTCCAAACCAAATTTCTGTCCCCTTTGCTCCCCTAACCAGCTTCCAATTCTAATTCCTTTATATTTATCGTCTTTCCTTATTAGAACATAAGCCCCTTGAGGTCAAAGACTATTTTACTAATTAGTATTTATATTACCATCATAAGATGAGCATTTAATAAGTGCATAGGACAGTATTTATTAATCCCACTATTCATTCTGGGTTCAACTTCTGTTCATTTAACCGTGGTCATGGCAAGGCAAAATTCTATTATCAAATTCCATGAAAATAGCTTTGCAAACTCTATTAAAAGCTATTCTTCACTTTGCTGTATGCCTTAGAGAAAGAGTTCCTTGGGCTTGCTATTTTCAGAAGCTAGTTCTTTGTTTCAGGTGCTGGCTTTATTTAACTTGAGCCTTTTGTGTGTGCTCAGTAGGCAGGTTTAATCCAATCAAGAATTTGATTTCCTTCACCAGGCTATCAACAGTCAACTGAGTAAATGGTTATTGTTTGGTCATGGCCTTGCCTTTGACAATTTGCATGCTACTGCAGTGTAATTCTCTTCCATTTGTTTTGAATTTCCTATCTTCCTTGATCACCTAAAGGTAAACCAGATGCAGCAGGTAATAGTAGTGGTGACTCAATCAATAAAGACCTAGAAAAACATGCATCTATGAAAGGCCATGAGGAAAGTACAGATACTGCAAAGTCAACCAAAGGAGGAAAGAGAATGCATTTGGAAGATACTTTATTTCTTCTCCTTGTTCCCTCCCCAGCCTCTTACATATAACAAAGAATCTTTAATAAATAAGAAATAGATATTCACTGAAGCAATGGATCTCAGGCCTAGCCAAACAGAAAATCTCACACAACAAAGGAACAGAGGAAATGGTTGGAAAAGCAAAGACCTCAGAGAGGACCAAAGAGACTTTCAAAGATTACCCAGAGGTTCCATACATTAATTATATATTGGAAGCATTTCAGAAAGGAGGAAAAAAATATATATATATATAGTTATATAGGGATTTATGTGAAAGGAATATATATGTAATATAGAGGTAACATATATATATTAGAATATGAATATATATGCAAATAGCTATAGATCTATATAGATCTGTCTATCTATACATCAATATGCAACGATCTATTATACTCAAGGTCTCTATGATTTATTTGATCAAACCTCTGCTGCAACTTCTTATTAACCTCAAGGTCAACATGTGGCATCTTTTGAATAATAAGTATTCCTTGAACCCTACTCCAATACAATGTCTATCAAAAGCCTAGGCAATAAATAAAATAGCAAAACATTTCACTGGGACGAAGTAGCCAGGTAAATAACAGAGAAGTTTAAGTAGTAAAAAGCATCCTTCAATTCTCCCCATATATGAAGAGGTATAACTCTCGCCTTTGCTGGGGAGTGAATGGAATACTCCTTGGAGAATTTATACCTTCAGATAATTTATTTATAGCTAGGATACCTGTAATGAATCTGTCTCCCCAAAAGATGAGAGGCTTTACTGTTTCACACTTTTGACTCATGTGACTCCTTTGGCATGGTCCTTGAGCTCATGCTAGTCATGTTGGGGAATTGTCCAGCCTAGGTTCCTGAAGGACAGGGCCAGAATCTTGCCTACTATTGCTCCCAAGGCTAGAGGTCAAATCAAGTGAGCAGCCAAACTGAAATGAAAGGAAATTTATTAATTTGTTAAGGAGGCTTGCTTAGTGGGAGCAACTTTAGCTTCTTTGACTCTGGATTTTAGTTTATATAGTTTGTTTTTTCAGGCCCACTTAGAGTACAAAGAAACTCAGCATCATTTTGAAGACATTTTCTTGGAATAGCAAATTGCTGTTTTAACCTATGTAGGACTAAGGAAACTGTAAGATGGCAATGAAATCTCCCCAATCCCCGGTCTTTGGAAAAACAGGCAGACTTGACTGGATGGAAGGGGCAGGAGCCTATGGAGTACTCCTTTACCTCCTCCCACTCTGTAAGCAGTTGGAAGTCAGTTAACTGTTTGGTTATGGAGGATATTCTAGCTTGGAACTTCTGGGCCAAGATGGTAAGTGGACAGAGATTAAACCCCTTGCGATAATAACTTTCTTTGTTTGAATTACTCTCTTACAGGAGGGAAATGTATGTGGTTAAGTCTTCAGCAATTCTGACCACAGGTCCCCAGGGCAAAAGCAGTCACAGCCCCTGCTTAAATGAAATACTTGGCTTGGTGAAAGGAAGGTAGTAAGTATAATTCCCAGCTAACTATATGCAAACTCTATCTTTCACAAACTAAATTTTTTTAATGATTTCAGGGAATAGGAGAAGGGAATCAGTTTAAGGAAAGAGGAGGGAAGGTAATCTGGCTAAAACTGTTAACTGTTGGCTAACAACACATTCTCCCTTGAGGGGGTGGGGGGGAATGTAACTGGAATGGCTGACTTCCTATCTAAGTCCTAGTCTTCCTTCTAAAACCTTAACTGCTAAACTGAAGGTTGACTGTGTTTTGCTTGAAGGTCTGTCTTTGTGGTTAGCTACCAAGGTAAAGCAGCCCTGGCTGTCAGTGACTGAATGTCCCAGCCCAGAGCTACCTAGATTGTCCCTCTGCTCAGAGCCAAGAGCAAAGAGTAAGGACCCTGCAAGAAAGGTGACCTGACTTTTTATACCAGGACTTCAACTGCCTTTAACTGCCCCCTCCTTTAGAGTTCTGGGGGGGCCCTATGGAATTCTGTGATGCAGCTTGATCCCCTCTCAGAAATATGGATCCCACAGTAACCCTGGTTTTCTAGTACCTAGAGGCATCATACATTTTTTCACACATCACCTTCTTCTACACTATATCCAAACTAACCTCCCTATTCTTAACAACTTAAAACTATGTTCTCTATTTCTAATAACATAAAACTATTCCTATGCCTTATTCTAACTGTCTACCACTGTCTAAGAAGGGAAAGGGAAGTAAACAAAGGGAAAAATAGTGTTTCCATATATACTGGCATGACAATACATGAAACAAAGTAACCCAAGTGTGTAACAATCAACTTCTCTGTCTAACTTTGCAAAACATAACTTTTCAACAAATACAGGTTGCAAAAACTATATCTAAGGAATACAATAAAAATATCTATGTAAGCACAATCAAATGCAAACCTGCAAAAGGTTAAACTGTACCTCAACTTACTATCTGTCTTATAATATAAGAAAGCATTAAACATGGTCAAACTCTTCAAGTAAAGTGCTTGTAGGAAAACTATAAAACTATGTCTAGGCATAAACATAAACAACTAATTCTAATTTTTGTGTTAGTATCCTACTTAAACTATATTAATGATGTTAATACTCTAAGTTCTAAGTCATTAGTATGTTAAAGTTATCTTGTTAGTCACAACTATGTACATGGCTATATATAATTACAATATATAATTACTTATTCTTATTACTATAGTGACTTTACCTAATCTAACTCTTTATTCCGAAGATCCCTAAATGTACCTTTCCCTAAGGTTGTTAGTAAGCCTAAACTATATATGTGTTAGTAATCATAATACAGCTATACACAATGCAACTCTGTACACCTATAAGAATATTCATCTTGGAAAAAAAATCTTTGTTTTTGTCTGGGGTACAACATTTGCAGTGTCAGGTGCAGCTAAAAATTGTCATATTCAGCAGGGTTTTGTATATTCAACCTAAGTAGAATAGAGGCAACTAAGTTTTTGGGGAATTCAATCCACAATAGAATGGAGAGGCGCAGAGCAATTTAGTCAAATTTTGTGTATTATGTCTGCAGAAGTAAAGAGGATAATCCAGTCAAACAACAGATTCTAATAAATAGGTTGCTTTTTCTCCACAGCACTGATACTCCATTCTGCTTTCATAACCATTGTCTCCTGAAGCTCTGCCCCCTCCTATCATTTTCTTACTCTAAAGCTGCCGTTTCATGCCCCTTTGCCCAATAGCTGCTGCCATCTGGTGGAGTTCCTCTGTGTGACTGAGGATTCTTCTGTGATGTCAAGGTTGGGTGGGGTAAAGGATTTGTGAAAGTGCCCTGTGTCTGTGTCTTGAAGACATTTCAGTACAATCCTAGGTCTTTTCTGAGATTTACCTCACCATATCTAACATACTAAAAGTTGAAGAATTTTCCCCCTTTCCTTCTATGTCTGCAGCAGCCTAAAAGGACAGGTGGCAGCTATTACTCGATTATCAGGTAAAGAGGGGAAATGAATTTTTTCATCTCCTATGATATCCTCAGTAACTTACATCCAAGCCTTGAAAATGGACTTGAAACTTCAATTAGCCATGCTATGGGGTAAAGGGCCAAGCTTGAGGCATTGCCCTGTATTTCTGCTACAAACACGTCTTTGTCCTCTATCCAAGTCAATGTTTAACTGTTTATTCCCTTGCCATGTCTGATCACTTAGACTCCAAGCACTTTAAGAGCATAGACTTGGTCCCGCATCTCTTTCTATTCTCAACACTTATTCTATTTCCTTGCATACAGTAGGTGCTCAATAAGTGGAATGGAAGCTTCTTGAGGGAAAAATGCGTCATTTCAGTCTTTGTGTTCCTCAGCTCATAGGAGAGTCCTCCATACATATGGTACTAAGTGCCTAATGAATGATTCTTGATTGACAGATGATGGTGGTGATAGGTAATATCCTGGTGGAAAGAACATAGGTTTTGGAATCAGAACTACTGCATTACAATCCCTGCTCTGCCTTTGTAACTTTCATTCATTAATCTGAGTTATACTGAATTCAGGCAGTATAAGTAAAATGTAGATTATAATAATATCAACCCCACAAGATTATACAGAAGATCAAAGAGATCACCTATTTAAAGTAATTTATGACCCATAAAGCACTTCACAAATATGAGGATTATTAGCAAATCCTTCCATTCTACTATATACAACTCCCAGGTTTTAAACACAAGTGCCGTAGTCATTCTAAATGTTTAGCTGAAGCATCATCACTTATTAAGTATGAAATTCTGTCATATGTGCAGAGAACTGAAAAATAATGATATATGTGAAATTGTTCCCATTCCTAGCAGAACTATACTCAAAGTTTGAAAATTCTGTCTAAACTTTATATATATATATATATATATTGGGCTTTATTGGATATATATCCAATAAAGCCCAATTAAATGGATAACTAAAGGGCAAATGGAAGAACACCAAAGTTCTAATTCTAATTGGATTCTAGGATTCCTTTAGGAAGCATAGGAAATTAACCGTTATATCTATCTGCTTTTATCTCATAGTTATATAGACAATCATATCTTCAGTGTGATAATATTTACATGATATAAAAACACATATGCAATTTAATAAACTCAAGAAGCAAAATAAAAATCCATTAAAAATCTTTCAAACCTAAAGTTGAAACAAGAGAAATGAGGAACTAGTCATCAGGGCATACATAGCTTATGAGGGCTTTTCTAGAATTTATTTTGAGTACTTCATGGAAGAATGGTATAGGGAAAAATTAGCATTTATTTTTCTTTCTGTATTATTTGGGGGGGGATAAAAATTAAATATCGAGTTTTCTAGTTTACTTTCTTTAGAAATAGTATCATTTGTTCTGAAATAACCTTTACACGATTGAATGCATAAGGAGTTCTGTTACATTATTATGTCTATTATGAATATGATAACTAGTGTTAGCAGAATGAATTTTATATCTTTAGAATACTATTGCCTAACCATGTACCCAGAGCCTGAAGAGGGTGCTTATTAATAATAATTTTAAATATTTTTTAAATTTCATTTTCAATTTTGAGAAGTCAATCAATCAATAAAAATTTGCTATGTGTCAGAAACTTTACAAGTATTGGAGATCTTGCTTGACTTGTGGTGGCTAAAGTCCACACTACCTTCTAAGATCATTTTGTAGAGTAGTTTTATAGGATTGGGTTCATCTAATGGCCTAAACCCCCCCAAAAAAAGAGTCTTGGGCAACCCCAATCTTTTTTTTTCCCTGCCCTCTGGAAGAAACTTTATTTATTTTTTTAAAAGAATTTTTATTTTTTAGAAAAGTTGCCCTGATTACATGATTCATGATCTTACTTTCCCCTTCAACCCCTGACCTCACCCTGCCATAGCAGATGCGCATTTCCACTGGTTTTAACATGTATCATTGTATTCCATCACCAGCATATACCACAATTTGTTCAGCCATTCCCCAATTGGAAGGCATACTCTCATTTTCCAGATTTTTGCCACCACAAAAAGCACGACTATAAATATTTTCATACAAATCTCTTTATTTATGATCTCTTTGGGGTACAAACCCAACAATGGTATGGCTGGATCAAAGGGCAGGCAATCTTTTATAGCCCTTTGAGCATAGTTTCAAATTGCCATCCAGAATGGTTGGATCAGTTCACAACTCCACCAGCAATGCATTAATGTCCCAATTTTATCACATCCCCTCCAACATTTATTACTCCCATTCTCTCATTTTAGCCAATATGCTAGGTGTGAGATGATACCTCATAGTTGTTTTGATTTGCATTTCTCTAATTATTAGAAATTTAGAACACTTTCTCATAGGCTTATTGATATTTTTTATTTCTTTATCTGAAAAATGCCTATTAATGTCCCTTGCCCATTTATCAATTGGGGAATGGCTTAATTTTTTATACAATTGATTTATCTCCTTGTATATTTGAGTAATTAGACCCCTGTCAGAGTTTTTGGTTATAAAGATTTTTTCCCAATTTCTTGTTTCCCTTCTAATTTTGGTTGCATCATTTTTGTTTGTACAAAAGATTTTTAATTTAATATAATCAAAATCATTTATTTTACATTTTGTAATTTTCTCTAACTCTTCCTTGGTTTTAAAATCTTTCCTTTCCCAGAGATCTGACAAGTATACTATTCTATGTTCACTTCATTTATTTATAGTTTCCCTCTTTATATTCAAGTCATTCACCCATTCTGAATTTATCTTGGTGTAGGGTGTGACATGTTGATCTAAACATAACCTCTCCCATATTGATTTCCAAGTTTCCCAGCAGTTTTTGTCAAATAGTAGATTTTTCTCCCAAAAGTTCGGCTCTTTGGGTTTATCATACACTGTCTTGCTGATGTTGTTTACCCCAAGTCTATTCCACTGATCCTCCCTTCTGTCTCTTAGCCAGTACCATATCATTTTGATGACTGCTTCTTTATAATACAGTTTAATATCTGGTACAGCTAGGCCACTGTCCTTCACATTTTTTTTTCATTATTTTCCTTGCTATTCTTGATGTTTTGTTATTCCAAATGAAATTTGTTATAGTTTTTTCTAATTCAGTGAAAAAGTTTTTTGATAATTTGATAGGTATGGCACTAAATAGGTAAATTAATTTGGGTAGACTATCATTTTTATTATGTTAGCTTGTCCTACCCATGAGCAGTCAGTGTTTTTCCAATTGTTTAGATCCAGTTTTATTTGTTTGGAAAGTGTTTTGTAGTTGTGTTCATATAATTCCTGAGTTTCTTTTGGTAGATATATTCCTAAGTATTTTATCTTGTCTAGGGTGATTTTAAATGGTGTTTCTCTTTCTACCTCTTGCTACTGTGATGTGTTGGAAATATATAAAAATGCTGATGATTTATGTGCATTTATTTTGTAACCTGCAACATTGCTAAAGTTGTTGATTATTTCTACAAGCTTCTTAGTTGATTCTCTAGGATTTTTTAAGTAGACCATCATATCATCTGCAAAGAGTGATAGCTTAGTCACCTCGTTGCCTATTTTGATACCTTCAATTTCTTTTTCTTCGCTAATTGCTACTGCTAGTGTTTCTAGTACTATGTTAAATAATAGAGGTGATAATGGGCATCCTTCTTTCACTCCTGGTCTTATTGGGAAGGTTTCTAATTTATCCCCATTGCATATGATGCTTATTGATGGTTTTAGGTATATACTGTTTATTATTTTTAGGAAAGGACCTTCTATTCCTATACTTTCCAGTGTTTTAAATAGGAATGGGTGCTGTATTTTGTCAAAGGCTTTTTCAGCATCTATTGAGATAATCATGTGATTTTTGTTTTTTAGTTTGTTGATATGGTCAATTATGTGGATGGTTTTCCTAATGTTCAACCATTCTTGCATTCCTGGTATAAATCCCACCTGATCATGGTGGATGATCCTCCTGATCACTTGCTGGAGTCTCTTTGCTAGTATTCTATTTAAGATTTTTGCATCTATGTTCATTAGGGAAATTGGTCTGTAGTTTTCTTTCTCTGTTTTTGGTCTACCTGGCTTTGGAATCAGTACCATATTTGTGTCACAAAATGAATTTACTCATTATATCAAATAATTTATATAGTATTGGGATTAGTTGTTCTTTGAATGTTTGATAGAATTCACTTGTGAATCCATCAGGCCCTGGCGATTTTTTCTTAGGGAGTTCTTTGATGGCTTGTTTAATTTCTTTTTCTGATACGGGATTGTTTAGGTATTCTATTTATTCTACTGTTAATCTAGGCAATTTATATTTTTGTAAATATTCATCCATATCACCTAGATTACTATATTTATTGCCATATAATTGGGCAAAATTGTTTTTAATGATTGCCTTAATTTCCTCTTCATTAGAGGTGAGGTCTCCCTTTTCATCTTTGATGCTGTCAATTTGGTTTTCTTCTTTCCTTTTTTTTATTAGATTGACCAGTACTTTGTCTATTTTATCTGTTTTCTCAAAATACCAGCTTCTAGTCTTATTTATTAATTCAATAGTTCTTTTACTTTTGATTTTATTAATTTCTCCCTTGGTTTTTAGTATTTCTAATTTAGTTTTCATCTGGGAATTTTTAATTTGCTGGCTTTCAAGATTTTTAAGTTATATGCCCAATTCATTAATCTCTGCCCTCCCTAATTTGTTAATATATGCACTCAAGGATATAAATTTCCCTCTGAGTACTGCCTTAGCTGCATCCCACAGAGTTGAGTAGGATGTCTCATTATTGTCATTCTCTTCAGTGAAATTATTGATTGTTACTATGATTTCTTCTTTGACTAATTGGTTTTGGAGAATCATATTATTTAATTTCCAATTAGTTTTTGATTTGCCTGTCCAGGTGCCTTTACTAATTATTATGTTTATTGCATTATGATCTGAGAAGGTTACATTTATTATTTCTGCTCTTTTGCATTTGTTTGCAATGTTTCTATGCCCTATTACATGGTCAATCTTTATGAATGTACCATGTGCAGCTGAAAAGAAGGTGCATTCCTTTTTGTCCCTATTTATTTTTCTCCACATATCTTTTAAATCTAATTTTTCTAGGACTTGATTCGTCTCTCTTACCTCTTTCTTATTTATTTTTTGGTTTGATTTATCTAGATCTGAAAGAGGAATATTTAGATCTCCCTCTAGTATAGTTTTACTATTTACTATAGTAGTAATGGTATTTACTAGTATGGTATTTACTATCTATTTCCTTCTTTAACTCTGCCAGTTTCTCCCTTAAGAATTTGGATGCTATGCCATTTGGTGCATACATATTGAGAGCACTGTTATTTCCTCATTGTCTATACTGCCTTTTATCAGGATGTATTTACCTTCCCTGTCTTTTTTAATCATATGTATTTTTACTTTGGCTTTGTCAGACTTGATGATCACCACTCCTGCCTTCTTTTTCTCATTTGAAGCCCAAAAGATTTTACTCAATCCCTTTACCTTAAGCCTGTGTATGTCCACCCACCTCATATGTGTTTCTTGTAGACAACATATGGTAGGTTTTTGGTTTCTAATCCACTGTGCTATTTGCTTCCATTTTATGGGCGATTTCTTCCCATTCACATTCAGAGTTATAATTATCAGTTGTGTATTCCCCAACATTTTGGTATCCTCTCCTAGTTCTACTTCTTTTTCTTACACTATTTCCTTTTAAACCAGTGGGTTGCTTTAAGCCAGTAACCTTTGTCCCCTCCCTTGATTTACTTCCCTTTCTATCCCCTCCCTTATTGTTCCCCTCTTTTTATTTTTAAGGGCTAGTGAATTCCCTCCCCCTTCTTCTCCCCTCCATTTTTTACTTCCCCATTCCCCTGTTCCCCTTGTTTTATCCCTTCTGACTTTCTCAGTAGGGTTAGATAGAGTTCTATATCCCAATGGATATAGCTACTCTTCCCTCTCAGGGTTAATTCCACTGAGGGTAAGGTTTAAATATTACTTCTTAATGTTCTGTTCCTCTCCTTCTAATAATAGTATTCATCCCCTCCCCTTCCCATGTCCTCTTTGTGTGTAATAGAATATCCTATTTTTCTTATTCATTCAAGTTTCTCTTGGTGACCTCTACTATTCACGCCACCTCTTTCCTACCCCCTATATTATCTTAGACCATTTAGTACTCCAACCTCTCCCTGTGAATAATTCTTCTAATTACTGTAATAGTGAATACTATAATAGTGAATAGAGTTCACTACAGAGAGTTACATGTAACATTTCTCCACATAGGAATACAAATAATTAGATCTTATTGAAGCCCTTAAAGAGGCAAATTTAAAAAATAAGTGCTTTCTTTCTTTCTCCTCTGTTTCTTATTTACCTTTTCACATTCCTCTTGATTTTTGTGGCTGGATATCGAATTTTCCATTTAGTCCTGGTCTTTTCTGTGCAAATTCTTGGAAATCTTCTATCTTGTTGAATGCCAATACTTTCCCCTGGAAGTATATAGTTAGTTTTGAAGGGTAGGTGATCCTTGGTTGTAGACCCAGTTCTCTTGCCTTTCTGAATATCATATTCCAAGCCTTGTGGTCTTTTAGTGTGGAGGCTGCCAGATCCTTTGTGATCCTGATTGGTGCTCCTTGATATCTGAATTGTCTCTTTCTGGCTTCTTGTAAGATTTTTTTCTTTTAGTTGGAAGCTCTTGAATTTTATTATTATATTCCTGGGTGTTGTCTTTTCAGGGTCTAGAGTAGATGGTGATCTATGGATCCTTTCAATGTCTATATTGCCCTCTTGTTGTAGAACTCCAGGGCAGTTTTGCTGAATAATTTCTTTTAATATGGAGTCCAAATTTCTATTAATTTCTGCTTTTTCAGGAAGACCAATGATTTTCAGGTTGTCTCTTCTAGACCTGTTTTCTTGATTTGTCAATTTCTCATTAAGATATTTCATGTTTCCTTCTATTTTATCAGTCTTTTGACTTTGCTTTATTTGTTCTTGCTGTCTTGAGAGATCATTAGCTTCTAATTGCTCAATTCTTGCCTTTACCAACTGGTTTTGGCTATAATCTTTTGATTTTCTTTTTCAGTCTGGTCATTTCTGGTCTTCAATTTACTTGCCTCACTTTCCAATTGCGACATTCTGTCTTTTAAACTGTTATTTTCTTTCTAGATCTCTTCCATCTTTCTCATCATCTGAGATTTGAACTCTTCAAGAGCTTGTGACCAGTTTTCATTTTGGGGGAAGGTTTGGATCTGATTATTTATTTGTTCTCCTCTGCTGTTTGCTCTGTTGTCTGGATTTTCTCTGTGTAAAAGTTGTCAAGTGTTAAAGATTTTTTCTTGTGGATCTTTCTCTTTTGGAGTTCTTGTGAATGGCTTGCCTTTGTGAGCTGAGTGCCCTCTCAGGTTTATCCTTACACCCAAAGTCTCTCTGCACTCTTTAAGCTCCTGAGGACTCAGGTCTAGTTGTTCTCAGGATCAAGCCTCCTGGTGGTCCCCTTACTTGTTCCTCTGCCCAAAGCTCCTGTAACAGTCTCAGGGAGCTACTTCCACAGTCGTGTACCCCTCTGCACTGGGTCCCAACCCAAGGTTCTTGCCTGCTCTCAAGGTCTTTGTTCAAACTCCACACATTTTTTAGCCTCTTAGGGTCTTAAGTCTTGCTGCTCTCTGGAGCAGGCCCTGGTGATCCCAGGTGGCTGTTAAGGACTTAATGAATAACCCAAACTTGTTCTAACTCTTTTGAGCTGGATTTGTCACTGTAGATGGTGTGGGAGGGGAGGGAGTTGTTCAGCTTGCGTTTTAGTGAGAGCTGTTTCACCCCCTTATAGAATAGAAGTGTCCTGATTCCACATACCTTGAATGCTGCGCCCTGTTGTGTGGTCCCTTCCCTTGTCTGGATTTGTTTTTATGTCTTCTTGAGGAGTCCTATATGTGTGGGTTAGGAGAGGTTAAGCAGCTGCTTTTTACTCTGTTGCCATCTTAACCCAGTAGCAGAAATCCAAGACAACCCCACACATCTTTGAGGATTGTCTTAGTCTTTGTGATTTATTTTTATAGCCTACTTCACCTAGCAAATTGTTATGTTTGGACCACTTCTGGAACACTGCTGTGTGTTCAGGAAGATACATTAAATGAATTTCTGTCTGGGTCAGTTTGGTTTTTCAACCCAGTAATTAGCACAGTATCTGGCACCAATGGTTGCTTTAGAAATTCTACTTGATTATCTTACTCACTGACTAAAAGGGAAAGTGACTTTCAATTATCACCAAATTCCACATGCATTTTGGAAGAATCCTATAAGCTTCTAGAAATTATATTAAATGAACTTTTTTCCTCTGAAAGAGGAATCTACTTATGTTTCCCCTTTATTTTGCTATATTTACTCTTTTTTTTACAATATTATTTTGTTTGGGGCTAGCCTTCACAAGCACAAAGACACCCATTCTTCATAGGCTCTGTTATTCTAGTTTTCCTTTGTTTATATGCTAAAAAAATTTGTTAAAAGTGATATAAATAAATTAGGTTCCAAAAAACACATTGGCCAATATCATTTGACTTATACTTTAAAGTAGGTTCATAGAATCATAAAAATCTTAAACATTGAAAGAGATCATTTAGTATAAGCCTTCCCCAAATGATGAATCTGTAGGGCAATTTTTCAGCCTGAGTTCCTCAAGAGTTCAGTAGATCTGTATAACTTGGGCTCTAATAAAATTAATGGTAAAACTAATTGATTAAATGCCAAGGAGGCTTGCTTGCTGATAGCAGCTTCAAGTTCCAAGATCACAAATCATGATTTATATTGCTTTTTTAGTCCTATCGAGAATACACAGTCAACCAGCATTCTTTGACATGTCAGTGGACCAGTGGAATATAGTACTGTATACCCTTTAAGGAAGTTGGAATAGGAAGTTCCCAGTTATTTGTCAAGTGCAACATTGGTGGGTCCTTGAACAGCTAAAGAGTGTCATGTACAACATAGTTTTGCATATATTTAGCTTTAGCAAGAGGTGAGGCAATTCAGTTAGATTTTGTCATTAGTATACAACAGAATAGGAGTCAGAATTGTTCACTCAAAAGCAAATTCTTTTAATAAAGGTGTTTTTACTCAACAAATACTATCAGCAACTTCCCTTACAAATGTTCAATGATTGCGGCAAAGCCAACACAGCAGAGAAGGTACATGGACTTATCTCACCTCTACCAAATTATCATCCAAACAACTAGGATATAATGCCTCAAAACAAATTCTGCAGTAGCATAACCCATGAAAAGACAGGGTAAAATAATTTTTTAGACCAAAACAACTTAGAAGGCTAACAAAAGAGGCAGCTGGGTAGCTCAGTGGAGTGAGAGTCAGGCCTAGAGACAGGAGGTCCTAGGTTCAAACCCAGCCTCAGCCACTTCCCAGCTGTGTGACCCTGGGCAAGTCACTTGACCCCCATTGCCCACCCTTACCACTCTTCCACCTATGAGACAATACACCGAAGTACCAGGGTTAAAAAAAAAAAAAGGCTAACAAAAGATTTATTGCATTGGGGGAGGGAAGTGGAGCACAAAGAAACACACTAAAGCAGGCCTCATATGGCAAAAGGTTTATTTTTGTTTTTTTGGGGTGGTGAGGGTGGTGGTGGCTAGATCAGTAGCATAAGGTCTCAGTCACCAGTAATAGTAAATGAGGGGAAGGTCAGACAACTGCTCAGATAGTGGGGTCTTTTTGTTGGTTCTGTGTTCAAGTCTCTTGTCATATTGTCCATCTTTAGCTCCAGGTTGCAGTCCTGGGTCATAGTCCCAGGGTGAGGAGGAACACTAGCAGGCACCATCGCATGTGGATATAGGGGTACAGAAAACCTTTGTCACAATTCCAAGGTGAAAAAGAGTTCTTGGAGTTACCCATAGACTAGACCACAGACCAGAAGCGTATTAAATACACTTCTCCTTAGATCATATCTCCTTGGAAGATATACAAATTTATGAATTCCCAGAGGTATATATGAAGTCAATGACACAAGAACTTGAAGCTTGGATCAGTGCTCCCTTTACCACATCAACAGAGTATCCACCTATACTTTTGTTTTTTTTTATTGTTTTTTAATCTAAAAGAAAAGAAAAACACTAGAAAATAAGTAAGTGGCAAAAAAAGAAACTCAACATAGAAAGTTGTTTTGGGGAAGACCAAAACAAAAACTCAGAGGAAGACAATAAAAGCCAATACTGTCATGTCCAAAACAGCCAAGAACAATATGAATTTGTCTCAGCCCAAAAAGAACTAATTGATCAAAGGGCTCAAAAGGGATTTTAAAAATCAAATAAGAAAGAAGAAAAATTGGGAAAAGAAATGAATGGTACAGGAAAATCATGGGGAAAAAGTCAACAATCTGATAAATGAGACACAAAAAATATTTTAAAAATAATACCTTCAGGGGGCAACTGGGTAGTTCAGTGGATTGAGAGCCAGGCCTAGAGACGGGAGGTCCCAGCTCAAATCTGTTCTCAGACACTTCCCAGCTTTGTGACCCTGGGAAAGTCATTTAATCCCCATTGCCTAGCCCTTGTCACTCTTCTGCCCTGGAGCCAATACTCAGTATTGACTGCAAGATGGAAGGTAAGGGTTTTAAAAAAAATACCTTGAAAAAAAGAATAGGCCAATTGATAAAAGAGGTTCAAAACTCCATTGCATAATTTTTCAAAAAGCAGAATTGGCCAAATGGAAAATGACATACAAAAATGTACTGATGAGAAGAATTTCATAAAAGGCAGAATTGGCCAGCTGGATAAAGAGGTACAAAAATTTGTGGAGAAAAACAAATCTCTCAAAAATAGAATTGGCCACATGGAACAAAGCTCACAGAAGAAAATAATTCATTTAAAATTAGAAGTGGGCAAGTGGAAGCTAATAGCTATTTGAGACATCAAGAAAAATCAAAGTCAAAAGAATAAACAAATAGTAGAAAATGGGAAATATCTCAATGGGAAAACAACTGAAATGGAAAATAAATACAGGAGATATAATCTAAGAATCACTGGGCTACCTGAAAACCATGACCAAACAAAAGCTTAAACACCATCTTTCAATTATCAAGTAAAACTTTCTTGATGTTCTAGAACCAGAGGGTAAAATAAAAATTCAAAGAATCCACTGTTCACTTCCTGAAAGAGATTCCAAAAAGGTAACTTATTATGGCTAAATTCTCCCCCATCAAGAAGAAAATATTGCAAGCATCCCAAAACACATATTTCAAATATCATGGAGACATAGTCAAAATAACACAAAATTTAGAAATTTCTACATATATTTGGAAGAGGAGAAATTAAATTAAAATTTTTTAAAAAGGTTCAATGACATTCACTTACATACCTCCAATAAGAGCTGATTCACTATTTCCTCTCAAACTGACCAACATACATTAGAATATTTCTAATACTGGGAGTTACCCTTCCTACCCCCCACTTATGTTAAATTCAGATATGTCTAATCCATCTTTAGTGTGAAAATATTTCAAATATTTGAAGACTGTTATGATATATTACCTAAGTCTTCTCTTCTCTTTGCTAATACATTCAATTAATTCAAATGCAAACAACATTGCATGGATTCTATCCCCTCATTATGTGATCACTCTTCTCTGCACATGCTTCAGATCAGTGTTGGCACTGCAACTCCTAACTGCCTGTGTGCCCCCTGCCTCACATTATTCTAAATAGTGGAGGTAGGAAATGCTTGCATTGGGTGGCGGGACAGAGGAGCTGGGCCTGCAAAAAATGTCCTTGGGCACTGTGAAGGGGGAATGGGGAAGCCTTCTCCAAGCTACCAGGGTACGTGTGCCAGACCTTCACCAACAAAACTCTACATTGTTGGTGTCTTTTTTAATATTTAGCATGCAAAATTGTGTTCAGCTCAAAGAGTGGTCTGACCAACACATTATAACAAATACAATAATGATTATAGGAATAGAAGTCCCTCACTTTGCATAGCATATTTCTGTTAATACAGCTCAAGATCCTGTTGACTTTTTTTGGTTCTTACTTTCCATTTGTACTCTTAATGAGATTTTATTCCACTAAAATCAAAATAGCTTTTTTCACTCATTTTTCCTTCATCTTATATTTGTGTAGTTGATAATATTTAAACCAATAAACCAAGCATAAGCATTTATCACCTGTAAATTCTAGCTTAACTTCATTCCTCTGTTATAGCTTGATAAGATCTTTTGGATCTTGATTCTGTCTCCCATATATTCTTTTCTTGTTGATATCTGCTAATTTGGCAAATATGTCATCTATGCCTTCCCCTAAGTCATTGATCAAATGTTGATTGAGGCCAAGGACAGAGCACTGCAGCATTGATCAACTCCAGATTTACATTAATTTACATAATGAATATGCTTTGGTTCTAGTCAAACAACTTTTTCTGAAGTCATCTATCTGTACAATCAATCTCCATCTTTATCCTTTATAAAGGATATTATGAAACTCTTTCTCTTGATGCCTTACCAATATCAAGATATGCTAAATCTACAGCATTTTCTTTATCCATTTAAAAGTACTCTTTCTTATAAAAATTAAAATAATTCAGCATAAAGTTCAAGCCTATATATAAAGTATATATAAAGTATTTTCTTGTGGATGAAAAGAACACAATAAATGTAAAATAATATAATGATGATACATAATGTTCATATAGAACCTGATATGTGCTAGATACTGTGCAAACTACTTCACAAACATTAATTTACTTAATCCTCACAACAACCCTGGAAGGTAAGTGCTATTATTATCCTTATTATATAGTTTAAGAAACCAAGGTAGACAAATATTAAATCATTTCCCTAGAGTCCTAACAGGTAGCATCTGAGGCTACATTTTGCCAAGTCTTCCTGATTCCAGACTCAGCACTCTAGCTACTGCCCAACATGGCTGTGATTTATAATATTCACAGTGGCAACATCTCTGGATACTGGGCCACTGGAACTGGATTTAGAGCTGGACTCTACTATGTACCATTGCTGTGACTATGAGTAGGATACATCATCTTTTTTGCCTTGATTTTCCTATTATATAAAATGAAGATAATATTGCCTCTGGCACCCATTACACAGGGTTGTTTTGAGAATTAAGATGATATATGGGGTGTGGAGGGCAGTAAGAAAAAGCCAGGTCTAGCAACAGAAGGTCCTGGTTTCAAATCTGACCTCAGACTTTCCTAGCTGTGTGACCCAGTTTTTCTTAGTACTCACTGCTCTTCTCCTTTGAAACAAACACAGCATATTGATTCTAAGGCCAAAGTTAAAGATTTAGGGGAAAAAATGACATGTAAATGTTTTAGACAAGTTGCCACACTATATTACTTTTTATATACATTATGTTATATTCCATAAATTGCGTTTTCTTACTGCTCCCTCTAGTTTTTAATATTTTTCCCTTAAAAATATTTGCCTATATATATATATATATATATTATAGCATTTCTATAGGATAATGGCAGGGGTTATTGTTACTTTTATCTTTCTATGACCAGAATCTTGTATAAACTCAAGGAAGGTGAGAGAAAGAATTAGGAATAAATACACAGGTGGTGAACTGGTTAGAGGTCTGGGCATAGAGTCAAGATGAGTTGAGTTCAAATTTATTTTCAGACGACCCTTATTAGCTGTATGATTTTGCACAATCCAGCCTCTCTTTGCTTCAATTAACTCTAAAATGGGGATAAAATGAGGATCACCTACCTCTCAGGATTGTTGTAGGAATAAAATTAGTTGAGGGTTATAAAACTTTTAGCAGTGTCTAACACACATATTGGTGTTCTATGTCAATGTCAACCATTATTATTATTATTTAAATCATTAAGGTCAGACATGAACAAGGTTTTAATTAAAAAGAAAAGAAATACTTATCATGAGTTGTAAAAATCACTTCATTCTTCTCTTCCCTCAAAAGAAACCCTAAGTATTTATTAAGTCCTTGTTTCTAAAGTGCTAACAAGTACAAAAGTGAAACAGCCCTTCACCTCAAGGGAGCCTGTATTCTAATGAATTCTTTAAGTCTTCTCAAGCAGTCAAAAGGAACCCCTAAAGGGAAGACAAATCCTACAGTTGTTTTGCAGGTAGGATCAGTCCATTGCTCCATGGATGTTTCTTTTAGTTCTGAGCTTTATTATGAATTGGCAGCACAATGTGCCTTCCAGCTAACTGAAGGACAAAGGACCAGGATTCAGTATTCTACTTTTTCATTAATCAGTGCACTAGTCAGATTCCTACTTAATTACTACACAGAATACCATTCTCCTTCAACTTCTCTGAAATGAACAACAAATCCTTAAATTCAAATGACAGGAACTCTCAAATCACAACCTCCAAAGGTTCCTCTATCACTCTCATTCATCTTAAGCATTTTTTTTTGAATTGCAGTATTTATCCCTATGTCCTTGGCAGAAAGATGGAAGGTGAGTTCAACGATATTTTGAAAGCCTCTCCCCTGTTCTAAGCACTTCCCAGATACTGCCTTCTTGCCCATTAATATTATTGATGTGAAGATGAAAGTTGGTGGAAGCAAACCTGAACATAAGGGGGCAGAAAGCAAATGGAGCAGTCAGATCTTTTTCAAGTTTAAGATTCTACATTCCAAGGGATCTATGTAGCCTCGTCCTCACAAGCAACACTAGGAAAGCAATCAAAGAAGAAATGTAGACTGGCCCACCATTCCATAGTCTGAAATAAAACTCATCCTTACAGGAATTCAGCACAGTAAAACTGGGAATTTAATCCATCAAGTCATCCCAATGTTTTATATGGAGTCTTAAGTGATTGCAAAAGAAATGTGTCTACCTAAAAATAGGAGTGTCTCTCCTGTTTTGGGTTCTGGCAGTGTTTGCAAGCTTCTCATGACATTTTCTTTTGACCCTCTAGGGGAGGTGATATTGCTTGGGGCCACTTACCGTCTTCATTCAGACACTGAAAAGTGTCAGCTGGGCAAGCTTCCCTACCCTGTGAAGTGCAGAAAGAGAGAGCCGTAGGCATCTCCCAAATCCCTATCTCCCAGTCAGTGCTGCAGGGCCATGAGTTCTTCCCTCATCACCAGCCCAGCCCTGGAAACATGATGACAGGTAATTATGAGAGCTAAATAGGCTCAGCATTGTCATTTTCAGAAACTGCTTGCAAAGCACACAAACTCCATTTGCTGTACTTTTTCCTCCTTCCAAGACAAATTAAAAAGATTTTTTTTATTTAGACTTGTACATCCTACAACTATTCTTTGATTTTATTTTCTAATGCAGAGAAATTTCATTTGCTCTATGTAAGACATATGTGCATGTGTTATTTTTAAAATTCAAGTAGTTCACTGTAGGTGACCAATAGTCTGGGTAATTGTGGTCAATTACATGAAAAAGATGAAGTGGCAGCTTGAGTGATGGAAGAGATAATAAATTGGTCTCCATTCATCAGTCCCCAGAAATTTCCTTCACAGATGAATTTGTTTCTTCAGCTACCATGTTAGATAGGAGCAGCTTTTCCCTTTAGTAGAAGTTTGTTTATTTAGATAGCCAGTCAAATTAAAGCTCATTCTTCTGCTGAAGAAAGATTTTATTATTGCTTTGGTTCTAATTGGGGAGGGGTAAGATTGGGGGTGGTAGAACAAATTGTTCCCTATTAGCTTAAGTAAATACAATTTTTTTCCCTTAAAGAAACCCCATTGAGGATTTATATAGATTATTTTCTTTTGGATTATTCCTCCTCAGAATTCATTTACTGTTCCAAATGAAACCTGAATTTTCACCAAGCCTATTTTCATATCTGCATTCTCATCAGCCTTTACAATCAAATGAAGCCCAGATGCTTTAAGATATACTGATATTTTTTCTCCAATCCAAGGAAGGCTAAAATTGTATAACATGTAAAGATTTTTTCATGGCTTTCTAAGACAATTGTTTTGAAAACTTTGCTTCCTTTTTAACTTTCCCAGATAGCCCAAATAGTCATCAGGAGTCATCTCAGATATGACAAGTCCAGCAGCATTGTTTCAAATGTGTGAACATTCACCAAGTCTAAAGAGTTAGCAGTTCCTTAACGCATGTTACAAACGAGTGATAATGGACACATCCTAGACTAAAACACAAGTGAGGCTTATAATGACAATCTGCATTCAATTTAACTGGTGTCAGAAAAGACTTTAAAATGGGATGAACCCAATTTCCAGTTTAAGAAGCATTCAGTGATAGGGACAGAGAGATGGAATGGGAGAAGTAAGGAGGATTAGCAAAGTCAGGTTTTGACCTGCTAGAATTTGTGGTTATTTAATTTACCGTCTGAGTATCTGATCATATATTTAGCTTCCCAGTGAGATCCACTAACATTTTTGTTTGCTATTTTGAATTTGGAGCCCCTCCTCTGAGGCAAGGGAAGGAAAATGAGGAATAGCTGATCAGGTTAGCATCAACAAATGTTAAAATATATCTTGTGAGTGTTGGAAAAGGAGTCACATTTAAGGACAGGAAAGAGAGAAGTGAGGCAGGGATGCCAAGTGGAAAAATGGAAAGCAAACTTTGACTTCATTTACATGAAAACCCACACTTTCCTTTGTGAATATGATACCAAGTAGGGTTAAGTGAGACAATTAATATAATGTAGTTTCAGAGATCAACAAAAGCCAAGCTCTGAATTTGTCTGGAGTACCACAGCAATTTAAATGGAACCAAGTATATATTCCCCTCACAGAGTTAAACAATAATTTATTGATGCCATATCTGCCAAGATAATGTTAATGGTGTGAATTGGAACAACTGAGTATTGAAATCACTGACCTGCCTGGATTGAAGCCAACGAAAGAGGTTCAAAAGGGTAGGCTGCTTGCCTCCAAAAGCTATCAAATGTAAATTCCTATTATTGGTCTTGATGTCAAACAGTTGATTTTCCATCCTTCATCCCCTCCTTTATACCTCTGGTAACTGGGCCATTCCTTCCCTGCCAAATTCTTTGGTTTATCAAACTGAAGGGATTTTTTGGAAAAGAAAGGTTTGCATAATTTCTTACCTGATGGTGAACATTTTCTACTTTCTTTGATTTTATGTAGGTAACTACATAAAACTTAATTTTATGTAGGTAACTACATAAACGGAATGGCTTTTAAGAGGCATTTTTCATATTATGCTAGCCCACTTTTACCCATATATATATATGAATGTGTATGTACAAATATAATTTTCATTTTAACACATACTGACCAAAATACTTTGAGAAACATTTGAAAGGTCAACTTGACAATTTTTTCTCCAACCTAAATGTAACAATAATAAAAAGTTATTCCATTCTCCAGATTTTGTTGCAGAGTCTGAGATTAATATTATTTTTAAATCCTTACCTTCTATCTTAGAATCAATATTATTTATTGGTTCCAAAGAAGAAGAGGAAAGGAATAAGATCTAGGCAATGGGGTTAAGTAACTTATCCAGGGTCATACAACTAGAAAGTCTCTAAGATCAGATTTGAATCCAGAACCCTCCATCTTTGGACCAGGCTCTAAAGCCACCTAATTGTCCCCAGAGTTAGAAATTATTAACATTACTCAGTTTAGAATTGGAATAGGATAAGGACTGGGTCTATGATTTCCTTGGAAAAAGAAATTTCTAGCCAGGGAAGTACTGTTAAATGTTTAACATCTGTATGTTAAAAACAAACAAACAAAAAAAAAACAGACTGTACCAGGACACAAGGTTAAATTTAATCTGCATTATTAACATTTTCTTCAGTCCTCTTTAAAGTCTAGACCAGTGTTGTCAAACTTAAATATGTATGATGGCCAATAAACTAACCATATGATCCCTGCTGGTTAGATATTAACTTAAAATAAACTACACATTTATGTTTCCTTTTTTATTCATACATTAACACATTCAAATCATATAGGAACAAAATTTTCATCTACTTTAGGCTACCCTGGGGTGTGTTGTGGGCTACATTTCCCCATGTTTAATAACTCTAGTCTAGATAATCAACAAAACAATAAATCAATCCCTGATTTATAGTGGGTTAAAGGCATAAATGCTCAGAGTAACATTTAAATATTCAGTTCTTGCCAGTCCTTACTAGGTGGCTCCAGTACAATCTTTGCTCCTAGATGAGAGAATTCCCTCTGTCAATGAAAGTTGACACTTTCCATTCATCTTATTGTCTTAAAGAATTGCCTAGGGGGCAGCTGGGTTGTTCTGTGATTTGAGAGCCAAGCCTAGAGATGGGAGGTCCTAGGTTCAAATATGAATCTCAGATATTTCCCAGCCTTGTGACCCTGGGCAAGTCACTTGACCCCCATTGCCTAGCCCTTACCACTCTTCTGCCTGGGAGCAAAAACACAGTACTGACTCCAAGATGGAAGATAAGGTTTAAAAAAAAAAAAAAAAAAAAAGAATTGCCTAGAACACTGAATGGTTAAGCAACTTGCCCAGAGTCATCCAACATGTGCCAGAGATGGGTCTTGAACCCAGGTCTTTGATGTTGCTTTTAAGGCTGATTCTCTGTCCGTTAAGTTATGCTGCCTCTATACAAGGTTATTGTAAAAATCAAATGGGACAATAGGTGAGAAAGTGCCTATTAACTATAGAGTGTTATATGAAATGTGAAATGTTATATTGTCAACAAAATTGAAAAACTATAAATAATTCCCAAATCTCTTTCCCTAAAAAAAGCTATTTTTCTTGTCCTTTATCACATATTATTTACCTTTGTTCATAAGTCAGAAAGGGACTAAAATCATGCTTTTTATGTTGTAGAAGATTTTGGACACAGAAACACTCTTACAATATAGTTTTGTCTCCTCCTAGTCATAAAAAGTTATATGAAACATTAAGAGATTAAGTAGCCTTCCTGATCAGTTAGAACACTTGTGTCAGGTACTGAAATGGAATCCCATTCTTCCTGTCTCTAAAGCAGCTCTCTGTCTACTACCAAGCTGCCTCTTGAAGCTATAATGGAATTTCAAATCCATATAGTTCAAAACGTTTGTTTATGAAATAAAGGAACCAAGAACTAGAAAATGAAATTATTTACCTACAGACACAGGTTACTATTTAGTGTCAGGACCAAGATTAGAACCCATATCTCTCTAATCTTGTCCAATGTACTTTCACTCAATATAGAGAATTGTGTTAAGATCTCTAGAAGAATATGTTAAAATAGAATGGTTTACCTTTAATAAATGTCCTATTGTATTATAATTTGTTTTCATAGGTTACAAATTCTCTAAGAGAAGAAATGAATCAGGCAAATTGTATTGAGCTTATGAGGAAGTTCTCAGTAAATTTAGGAACAGGAAGTAATACCTTAATTAATATCTAATTAAGATTAGAATCTTAATTAATTTTAAAAGCTCAAAAATACCAAAAATACTCAAACCACCCATAACATATATTAAATCCCTCATTTCTTCCAAGTATTTTATTTAGTTTCCACTTCTTTCTGAACATGAACTTTATAATATACTTTCCAAGACATTATCTGAATTTCATTAAAAGAATGACAGAGAAGGAATACCACCACTTCCAGTTTCAGGACAGCTTTAATTATTTTCAGCTTCCATAAATTGTTTCCACTTCTGGCCTTGGAGGCTAAGCAGAACAAGTTTAATCCCTCTTCTGTATGATAATCTTTCAAATACTTAAAAAATAATTATTATGACCTCCCCTCTTAAGTCTTCTATAGGCATAATATTCCCAGTCCCTTAACCCTTCCTGTGATTCAATTTCCTGACTCTTCAATATCCTAATTAATTGTTTTTAGAATTGATTCCATTTATATATGTCCTTCCCAAAACATAGTACCCAGAAATGAGTATTATATTCTAGGTATAGTCTGATCAGGAAAAAGTATACTGTGACAATAATCTTCCCCATTTTTTAAATGAGGTCCAAGATCACATTAGCACTTTTTTTTTGGCTATGTCACCACTACTGATTCACTTTGTGCTTGTACTCCGCTTAAGACAACAGATATTTTTTTCACTTAATCTAACCTAGGAATGTGTCCCTTATTTAGTAATTATAGAATACATTATTTTTTTGCAATCTGAGTGTAGGAGTTTTTATTTTTTCCTATTCAATTCCAGATTTTTATATTTGGGTTATAGTTATAGGCTGTCTAATTCTCTCCTAGTTTGATTTTGTCTTCAACAATATTTTGTCTTCAACCTTTGTATCATTGAAAAATTAATAAAAATTCTAGGTATGCCCTCAACCAAGTTGCTTATAAAAATGTTGAATAACTCAATACCAAAGACTCCTGAGGCACTATATTAGAAACTACATTTTGAGTGGACACAAGTTTGAAAGTAACTTCTTTTCTAGGAGTTAATTCATTTGGTTAACCATGAATTTACTTCGTTATACTCTAATATACATCTCTCTATTCATCCCATGAGAATCTATATCACATTCTTTGTTGAAATCCAGTCATACTGTGTCTGTTATTCTACTGATTTACTGATCTAGCATCTCTATCCAAAAAAAGGAATGAAGTTAGCTTTTTGCTGATTTACAATGAAGTCATGCTGGTTCTTAGTGATTTCATAATGAGAAGCCCTGGGCAGCCAGGAGTTAACATAATTACACAAGCTAATATGTTAGCTAGGACCAAAGAAAATAAATGGGATAAACAGTAAGAATAACAGAAGCATGAAGACTGTTGACAGCATATCTTGCCTTGTCCAAACTTCTCTGAGTATTTATGATTTTGCCTATTCTCTCTCCTTCCTTCCTTTACTCCTCCTCCTCCTCTTTTTCTCTTTCTCTGTCTTATACATTCACACATATGCACAGAGACACACACATACAACCTTGAGTTTCTGAATCTGAGATTCTATGGTATTCAGTGTCATTCAGCTATTACTCTCTATTACATTGCTACAACAAACCTTCTTAGGGTAAGATGACATACCTACTCAATAACTTGAAAAATTCATTCACTCATTTATGCATGCATACTTGCATTCAAACTCCCACTGAATCAAATAAAATAGACTACAGCTCTATCTACTAGAATTTTCCAATCTAAGTGAGCATTCAAAAAGGACAGAAATTCAATATAATAGAATTCCTTTAAAATTATAGTGTTTGGCCACAGGACTAACATTAGCCCTTCCCCAGCTCCTTTATATCCTCTTTCAACTCCCTCCAGGCTTTTGTCTTATGCAGTGATGTTTCAGGCAATATGATGACCTATAGTATAACCAGAATTTACGTGATAATGACTCACATCATAATATGTTTCTACTAAATATGACATATTATAGACAAAGAGGCTGCTAGCTGGTAGAGATTACAGGAAAAACCAAGAGAGAGTCTCTGGGGCAAGGGGAAGAAAGAAATTCTGACTATGTCGTAGAAAAAGAATAAGAAGAAACTTCGTAAAATCTTGATGAAGAAAATGAAGCTCAATAGGTCTATGCCTCAGATTAACTTAATTGTTGACAAAATAACTGCATATGAGATCATAAGTAAACTAAGTGAGCATGATAAAATGTACCTGTCAGATCTATGAATAGGGAGAAGGTAATTACCAAAAAGGAGTAGAGGAGATTGTTGGAAGTAAAATTGATCATTTTGATTATATGAAATTAAGAAGCTTTAGCACAAACAAAAATAATGCAAACAAAAAAAGAAGGAAAACAAGAAGCCAGGAAAGAATTTTTGTAGCAAGTTTTTTCTGTTAAGACCTCATTTTTCAAATATATTAAAAACTGAGCCAAATTTATAAAACTAAGATACCGCAATTGATAAATGGTCAAAAGATATAAACAGGCTGTTTTCAGAAAAACATCAAAGTTGTCAATCAATAGTCATACACTCAAATGCTCTAAATTACTACTGATTAGAAAAATGCAAATTAAAAAAATGGTGAAGTACCATCTCATACCTACCAGATTAGCTAAAATGATAGAAAAGGAAAATGACAAATGCTGAAAGGCATGTGGAAAAATTGGTAAACTAATACCCTATTAGTAGAATTCTGAAGTAGTCCAATCATTCTGGAGAACAATTTGAAACCACACCCCAAAGGCTATAAAACTGTCTATACCTTTTGACCATTACTAGGTCTATATTCCAAAGAGATTGATCTTTTTTTACATGCAATGATCTATTTTTACATGCAAAATAATATTTGTAGTAGCTGTTAATATTAAAATATCTTGATTGAATTTTCAATAAGAATGTAGACATTAATTTTATCAGGTTTATTTGTTAGGCCACCATCAAAATGGATAAAGTAATTGGATAAAGTAATTGAAGTCTCCAGGGATGACCAGGGATGATCTGCCTTAGGTCAGACAGTATAATAAATAGATTTTTAGGAGCTCATTATTCAGCCCCTCCCTTGAACATCCTAAGGCATCTTTAATGAATGATAGCAAATCAAAAGTGGTACATCAATTTATTTAGTCCTCCCCAACCCCACAGGTGGACAGGTCACATAAACAGGAAAAGAATCCATGTCCCCTTCATTTGGTAACCAAATTCTGTTAAAAAGGAAGATATTCCTTGGGATTCCCAAGGACAAAGAGAATATGAAAAGCTGCAGAATGGATGGTATTTCTGATCCAGATCCCAGACACAAGAATACACAGTAATCCTCCCTAATATATAGAAATTAATATGTTTTATGAAAAATAAATTCTTATGTGGCTCTTTTTGTGTTTGCAAAGAATTGGAAAATGGAGGAATGCCCATCAACTCAGGGATGGCTAAAAAAGTTGTAGTATACAACTATAATGGAAGACTACAGTGTTATAAGAAATGATGAACAGGATGGTTTCAGAAAATCCTTAGAAGACATATGAACTCATTCAAAATGAAGCAAGCATAACCAGGAGAATGGTGTACATAGTAGTAGCAATATTGTAAGGATAACCATATATGAAATACTTAGTAACTCTGATCAAGCCAATGATCCAAGAAAATTCCAAAGAATTCATTATGAAAAATACTATTTACTTCCAGAGAGAGAACTGATGAACTCTGAATGCATATTGAAGCATTCTTTTTGAAACTATTTTATTGTTTTATTTTCTTTGTGCTTGCTTTTTCAACATGGATAATATGGCAATATTTTACATGACCTGACATGAATGTTTGAAATCAAATTGTTTGCCTTCCCAAGAATGGTGAGAAGGGAGATAATTTGGAACTTAAAATTATAAATGGTTATTAATCATTAAATGTAGTTAGGCAATATTTAATGAAATAAATTAAAAAGTAAACATGAGAGAATAATAAAAATAAAATAAATAATAGTTTAGTACTTCAACATCTATGATTTGGTTAGAGTAGGTATTTTAACTACTGGCACATATTCTAACTCCTTAATAAATAGATTCTTTAGTTTCTATGGCCGAAATTCTCAGTAGCCATCACTCTAATAATGAGCCTCTATAAATTAAATGAGTCCTAAGATATTATATATAATAAAAATACTTATTTTCATAGTGCTTTATATATAAAAGATACTGTTATTTCCTTTCACATGTAATTTGAAAGGGCAGAAAATGATATTTCATATAAATAAAAAGTATTTAAGCAATCTGTGATGGACATAAGAATCTGTCTGTGAACAGTTTGGTTGTGAAAAATGACAGAAGAATTTCATAGTTCTTTCATGCCTTTTATGAGACAGATTGTTTTTAAATGGAGCAAGGATATTGATGTCTTCATTCCAGATTTTTGAGTTGTTACAAGCTTATAGTTTGCCTTTATCTATAATTCTCCCAATCATGGTTTCTTTACAAATGTACACATTCTTTTCTAACCATGCACACACACACACACACACACACACACACACACACACACACGCACGGGTGTATATAAATATACAATATGTATATAACATGTGCGACTCTGACACAAACATTATGTTTTAATGAGAAACTGTAATGTAGAAGAGGGCTGGATGGAATTCCTGCAAAATACAGGGTCAAGCCTCACCCAGAATTCTCCAGGGGACCCCCCCTGGAGAACTTTGGGTGAAAGGGCAGTTGAGAGGTAGTTAAACAATTGTTTTCTGGGTGTTGAGGTGAGCAGATCATTCTGCTTGCTGCTCCTGATTTGGGGGTTTTCCTGGGGAGGCCATTGTGGAAAAAGCCATAGTGATTTCTGCTCAGAAGTTTGCCTGTCTAGTAGGATTAGACCTTTTGATCATCAATATAATAATTATTTAATTACATAGACATTAGAAGCAATTACTATTAGCACTGAGAGCAAGTTAGCTAAGGTCTGCCGCTCCCTCCCTGGAGGAGGGGGGGAGGAAGGGACAGCTTCAACCTGACAGTTTAGGGCTTCCCATTTCTTATCCAAATCCTAATCACCCACTCTTGCCTTCCCCTTTCTTTCTTTATCAATATAAGCTTTATCTTCAATATTTTTGCCTGGGAATTATTCGAAGATACTCACTGCTCACTGTTGCCATTAAGCTTGAATCCTGTCAGTTGCCAGCCTAAGAAGTTAAGTCCCACCTCAGTCCTCAACATTAGGATAACTAGCTACTACTCAGTCCTCAATCAGACCTGTGGGGAATATAAGTTAAAGAAGGGGAACATCATTAAAGATTAGCCTCTGCTGAATCTTGCTTTAAGATCCTCAGCCCTGTCTCCATCATCAACTGAAACCAACCGCTTGGGGGGAGGGGTTTGAGAGCAAGGAATACCTAAACCCTCTCTACTCACTCAAGCCTGTCTGTGTGGAAGGAGAGTGTCTTGCAGACATCTGGCCCTGGCCAAACTATCAGCTCCCCTAATATTTCTGTTATTACAAACATCACAGAAACAGATATATTGATTATTATGGATTTACTTTATTGTGAAAATAAATCTTTTATGAAGAAGAATTAATGCTGTCACCATCTTGAATGACTTATTTTGTGTAAATAAAAGCATAACTATGGAGTCTCAGGAGGTATTAGTATATCCTCCAATAATAGGGTTACTCTTAAGACTCAAAGAGAGGGAATACATGTAGTCATGTGATGACGGTCTTTCTATAGAAATCTAGGCCTTTTAGCAAGAGTGAAGAATCTGGGGTTGAACTAGACAATACAAAGAGTGAGAGAGAATGATCTTTACAAAGGGCTACAAAGTCGGGTCCATGACAGTCATCCATTACATTACTGTTACACATAATTTTATATCATTTTATTCTTACAACAGTAGTATAAGTGGGCTCTATGCTCATCCTCATTTTACAGACAAAAAAAATGAAACTAAAGAAAGTTAAATGACTTCATCAGGGTCACACACCTAATAAATATCTGACAGTATTCAAAGGCAAATCTTTGTAATTCCAAGTCTAGCATTCTAAATATTATATCTGCTTGCTGTTCCTAAAATCCATAACTTTGACAAAATTCAAAGTGTTTCCAACATATTTATATCAAGCATTTTATACCACTCACATAATCTTTGAGATCCAAAGACCACTTCTGTACCAAGATAAGGCTTTGACATGTCACTTGTGAGAAAATGAATAAATATTTAAAGGAAATTGCTTCGAAGGGTGGGGGGAACCTGAAAAATATCTACAATGACAAGAACAAACCAACATAATAGGCAAGCATGGCCACAAAGAAAGAGATATATTATTTTCTTATCTCGTCTTCTGTATAGAAGGGTACAGTATAGTGCATATAATGTGATAGTTTTGTTTCTATATTGGTTAGTCCTGCTGTACTATTTTTCTCTCTTTTACTTATTCTTTATAATAAGAAATTACTCACTGGAAGGGTGAAAGAGAAGAGATTCATTAGGAAATGTAGGTGATATAAAAGCAAAATATATTAATAAAAATGGTTTAAAAAAAAGATATGGCCCAGAATCTCAAGAAATTAAGAAGTTAAAATGCATTGCTAGCAGATCCAAGAGAACAAGGAGAACATTGTACACAGAGACTGATACACTATGGTACAATTGAGCATAACTGACTTCTCTACTAGCATCAATGCAAGTATTAAGAGCAAGGCTGAGGGATTTATGAGAAAGAAAACTAGCCACATTCAGAGGAAGAACTGTGGGAGGAGAAACACAGAAGAAAAACAACTACTTGAACACATGGGCTGATGGGTATATTATTGGGGATGTAGACACTAAACAATAACTCTAATCCAACTATCAATAATATGGAATTAGGTCTTGATCAATAATACATATAAAACCCAGTGGAATAGTGAATTGGCTAAAGGGGGTTAGGAGAGTTTGGGGGAAAGGGAAAGAACATGAAACATGTAACTATGGGAAAATGTTCAAAATAAAAATTAAAAATAAAATAAAATACATTGCTGGTAGAATTATGAATTGGTCCAACCATTCTGGAAGGCAATTTGAAATTATGCCCAAGGGACTTTAAAATAATTCAAACCACCACTAGGTTTGTATCCCAAAAAGATAAAAAATAAATGGGAAAGGATTTGTTTGTACAAAAATATTTAGAGCTGTGCTTTTTGTGGTGGCAAAAAAATTGGAAAATGAGGGGATGTCCCTCAATTGGGGAATGACTGAACAAATTGTGGTATATGATAGTGATGGAATATTATTGTGCTATAAGGAATGATGAATCAACAGACTTCTATAAGAACTGAAAAGTCGTACATGAACTGCTGTGGAGAGAAATAAGCAGAACCAGGAGAACATTATACACAGTAACTGAAACATTGTGGGATGATCAAATGTAATTGACTTTGCTGCTAAAAACAATGCAATGATATAGTATAATTCTGAGAGATTTATGAAAAAGAATGTTATCCACATCTAGAGAAAGAAATGTGGGAGTAGAAATCAAGAAGAAAACAAATTATTTATAACTTGTTTGTATGGTAATATGATTTGAAGTTTTGGTTTTAAAAGATTGTTGCAAAAATGAATAATATGGAGGTAGGTTTTGAGTGATAATATATGTATAACCCAGTGGAATAGCTCATCAACTATGGGAGGGGGGAAGAAGGAATGGAGGGAGACAAGAAGGATCATGTAATCATGGAAAAATAATTTAAAAATAAAACTTAAAAAAAAGAAATGAAGCAGCTAAGTAAAACTGTAGAAAAAACTATGATTATGTGTATTCTCTGACAAAACTTCTAACTCATGATAAATTGAGCATTTATTTTGAATATTTTTCCATTAACAGGGATAAACTAGTCCTAATCTATTTATAGTCTTTCATCTGTTCTCCCTCATAGCCAAAGGCTTATGTTTCTATTATCATTGGCCAGGGGTATGAGGATGTTCTGCATCAATGAAATACTCAATATGTGGTATTGTAGAAAGAGTGTTAGATTTGGAGGCAGAGTCATCCTAAGTTCAGTATGCTATTTATGATATTAGTTTTAAGTACAAGTAGCCTTTCATGATAAAATATAAGCTCCTCCAGGGCAGACTATTTCATTCCTATTTTTGTACCCAAAACACAGTGTATGTTACATCATAGGCACTTAATAAATGCTTATTGATTGACTGACTGATGACCACAAGCAATTTTGCTGAGCTTCAATATCTTTATCGGTAAAATGAGGATAATAATATGCATAGTTCAAGGTTGTGGCAAAAACAAAGGAAATAAAACATGTAACTCAATTCATAAACTTAATGTGCTGTGGGGACATCAATTATCATTAGTAAGACACAGCTAACTAACCCATCAGGATCAAACCCTTGATCTTGTCCCAGTAATCCCTCTGCTTTAACTCACTGAAAGACACCAAAAAAAAGTATAATATAGTGGACTTGGCACCAGAGTCCTTCAATTAAAATCCTACTCTCTGTGCCTATTAGCATTATGACTACAATCAAGCTCTTTATTTCTTTGAGTTCCAGTTCTCTTATCTGGGAAATGGGAATAGCTGGCGATTCCCCACCTATTACCAATTTCATTATGAGGATTAAATAAAATATTAGGGAGAGTGCTTTGTAAACTACAAAATGTAAGCTGTTATTAGAAAGACATTGACACAATTATTTAGATGAAATTACTCTCTTATGAGCTGTCCAGAGAAGTCGTATGGAATAATAGATGGAGAGCTGACTTCAGAATCAGGATACTCTTTCCATGGACATCCTGCCTCTGGTATCCATTGGCTATTTGATCCTGAACAAACCATTTAATTTCTCAGTGTCTCAGGCACCTTTTTTGACACTGAAAGTTGCAGAGTTCCAAGAGATGAACATTAGGACAGCAATTGCCTATATCAAGAAAATCACAGATTCAGACAAACCTTTAAAAAGTTGTTCAAGGAATATTGGAATGATAATTGACTTTCTAGTACCATTCTTGGTAGAAGAAGCTGAGATAACTCTCAAGTTATTTTTCCTGAATCAGGAATATTTTTTTTCTTTCTGTTGGTGGGTATGTCTCCTGTCTTAATCTCCTTAAAACATAGCATTCCAGCAGCAACTTTGTGACAGACTGACCTTGTGGATAGTTTAAGAACAGGATAAGTCAGAAATGGCTAGGACCAGGGTTGAAACCAAGCTATTAGGACACAGTGAAAGCCTCTAATAATAAAGGAAAATTTCAAATCAGAGTCTGGGGTTTTGGGACACAATTGGAGGTTTGGAATTCAGACCAGTAGGGCTAGTATTCAGAGAAAAAATCAAGGCACCACCTATAGAAACATAGCCTAAGTATAAGTTAGGGAGGTCAGTGTCGATTGGGACAAGTAAGCAAGAAAGGTACAGAATGGAATGGAGTTCAAGTCTGCATACTTAAGCTGGGACTCGGGGTTTTATATTCATAAAGAAAAATGTTGGAAAGGAAGTCCAAATAGGATTCAAAGAACAGGTGGGCAGGTTACACAAGTTACACAAAAGTGTAACTATTGGCAGACTATTACTCCCAGTAAAGGTCCTCTTTGCCTTATGTTCTGATTTTAAGCAGTCTTCCTGCTGAGAACAAATGACTAGTAGTCGATCTGAACTGTTCTCTGGAACAAGGCCAGGTTTTACAGGTGTTGGTGATTCCAGAAGAGACCTAGGTCTCCCCACATGTGGAGCCTTAAGGATCATAGGAATAAAGCTCTAAAGGACCTTAGAGGTCAAGGTTCTAATAGTTTGAGGCTCTTCTAACCTCAATATAACAACTGGCAAATGAATGAGTCAGCTTCCATTTCCTCTTCTGACCCATCTTTGTGACTAGAGTGCCTTGTTACAGATGGATGTAGATAAATGGAAGGCTGTATAGAAAGATCATAATGTCTGCTGACATCAGGGAAATATCAACTAAGAAGTCTACTAACTTAACTAAAAGACAAATATCAGACTGCCAATTAATTGTTTGAAAGCTGCTGGAAAGGAGTTCACCCTATACCTTTCCTCATTTTGGGAATAGTTCAAAGCACAAAGCTCCCTATTCTCCAGAATGCTTGGTAAATAAAATGGAAAATTTTCCTGAAATTCTCTGAATAAAATCCACTTTCAATAAGTCTTTTCTTCTCCAGACAAATATCCGGGAATATTTTCCAATTAAGGGGTAAGAGCTTTAACAAGAATTTGGCAATCAACTGTAATAAATGGTATCAGTTGCCGGTCAGCTGCCACAGAAGATTTCTTGTTTGCTTTTGTGGGAATCATTAATGTCTCCCTTATTCCTCTGGTAAGAAAGCTTTTATTGAAGACTCCTTAAAAGGTTGACTCTAGGACCACGCTCAGCAGATTCTCAAAAGATTTATAGATGCCATCACATCCCAGAATTTAAGAGTAGCATGACCAAGTTAATTTTTCTTCTCCAACAAAACCTTTTGAATTTTCTTGAGAAGAAAAAACACTTAGAATTTTCTGAATCTGAACATCATTGGCCTTGTCTGATTTATAACTGCTGAGATTTATGATTACAAACACAATAATCTAATACCCCGATGCCTTAATGGATCTGTGATTATGTCAGTTGGGGTGCTATCCCCTTCTAAATCCATGGCAAACCATCCCTTCCAAATGTTTGCTTTTCATTCATGACCCACCCTTTCCATAGGGAGTCTAATCAGCATGCTGAAAATCTTTACTTTTTCTTGATGTCAAAAGGATCCCAGGGGTAGCTAAGTAGTTCAGTGGATAGAGAACCAGGCCTGGAGATCAGAAGTGTGGGTTCAGATGTGGCCTCAAACACTTCCTAACTGTGTGACCTTTAGTCCCAATTGACTAGTTCTTACTACTCTTCTGCCTTGGAACTGATTCTTAGTATCAATTCTAAGGAAAGATAAGGGAGACTGTATCATTTAAACCTCTTTCTTTCTATATGACTAGCTCATCTTCTATTTTGTTCTTATATTTCCTAGATGATGTGCTTGACACCACATTTATGAAGTAACCCCTGGTTTGTGATATGTTGCAGCTTGCTCCCATAAGAAAAGCACCTTTATGCTGCCCCTTGGACGATTGTCAACTTCAAATTATAATAAATATTATATATATATGTATTAAATATAACAAATAAACTCATGAAACTCCACACACAAATGAAAGCACATTTTAATTTAATTCATTTGAATGATCAGCAATTTTCCAAACAAGATTTTGCAATTCAGTCTGATAGTGATCACTCTGAAAATAACCTATATGAGTGATTTTGGCTTTTCCTATTTATTTTTCCAAACCTCTTTTGTAGACATTGACATAGTACTAATCACACCTTCCCAATAAAAGAAGAGTGGGTTTATTATGTCTGCCTTCTGACAGGAAAGAAAAGGGATCTAACTAATACTCATCTTTATGTCGAGCTGATACCCTAAGGTTGTTTGTTAAGCAGGACAGTTGGTCCCAATTGTAATTTCTTTTAGTATTAGGAAACTATATAAGGAACATACTTTATTTTGCCAGTTCAGCAGTTTGAAGAGAAAATGTCTTTATGTTCAGGTAATCCAAATTGATATAAGCAGTTTATGTTTCATCCCCCAAAAAATCTGGTATTCTATGTTCTACAGCTGTCTATCTGTTATGTAATTTTTTATGGAAATTCATTTTTATGGTATTAAACTTGAAGCATTGATTTTAAGTTTTTAATGACCATACATTTTTAATATTTTATATAGAAGTGTAATATATTTTAAAATATAGACCTATTTAAATGCTGTAGTAAACCCTTCCAAACATATATACTTTCAAGGTCATCAGATGCTGTGTGGTGCATAATTTGGAGACAGATGTGCTCTCATAATGCAATCCGACTACATTTCGGCTGCAGTTTACATAAAAATACAATTTTTACAAAAAAATCATCATCTTATCTGAAAATGTTTCAGGGAATAGCTTGCCATACAGTTATTCATTCCTCTAGATGATGACAGATAAACTGAATATATTTAAAAAGTAAGAATGACACACTGCAATAAGGGATAGATTAATTCATCAGGTTTTCACCTCAGGTGGTCTCATGGCAACTAGGACTACAGAACTGGATACGTTCCTTGAAATAATCCTCTAGGAGAGCAATAATCATCATTTCTCTGCTGATGCCTCCCAAATTATATTGAGCTAACACGCAGGCTACATTTTTAAACATGTGTAAAAGAGTTTAGCTAGCATCATAAAATGTACCCAAGTGCAGAAAATCAGCATTCAATCAGCATCTTGATTGCAGTGGGTCACTTGCCACATCTGGCTATTCATTTATTTTTATCTGGCTAAGGGGTACAGTATGGGCCTCTCCCCAGACACCACAGAGTGTCATCTCTTTTTGTGGAATTGTAGAGTTGGCTTTTAGGAGCTCATGTTGTAGAAGGGAATGAAGGACGCTGGTGGACCTTCTGGCAGTCATATACCTTGGCTGACAGAGTTATCTGAAGGAGAGGAGAATGTCATTGGCAACCACACACCTAATTATCTTGTGAAGATGCTCATTAGATCCTACAGAGAATTAACCATTTAGAAAATATCTTTACAAAGCCTGTGCCAATGCATGTCATCACAGAAATAAGTCATGGACTCACAGAAACTGTCACAGAGCCAGTCATCACCTTGGATTCCATTTTCAACCAGCTGTGTATCTGTCCAAGTGCTTGGGTGTCAAGGAAATGTGGAGGCTCTGACATCTGTCATTGCCCCTGTAAGGTGAATACAGAAAATTAAATGACTCCTTAAGAATATTCCCTCAAATATACAAAATGTGTATTGGAAGTGATCTTGTAGATTCTCTTCTTCTTTTTGGACAAAATGGTTTTAATTGATGCTTTCCATGACATTATCTATTGAAGTTTTGTATTATGAAAGCAGTTCTAATACTGTCAATCTTTTATATTCTTTTAACACCTCACTCTTCTCTTTCTAAAAACTTCCTTGCCTTCCAGTACAATATAAAATTGCCCATGAAAACCTTTTCTGCTTCCACCTCATACATTGCATAATTGCTTCCTGTGCCAACAAAGTATCAGTTCATATTTTCATGTCATAAATTATTAGCCAGACAATGACTCATTCATGGACTAATGCAATTGAACCCTACATATACTGAAGGTCTCTCTGGCTCATTTCCTACAAAGTGTTATTATGATCTATCTGCCCCCCTTCTATTTCTCCTTTACTTAAGTTCCTTATCTACCTTTCAAAATGCAATAATAATGATGCAAACTCCCTTATTCATGATTAACATTCAGAAATTGTAGACAATTTAGCTGTATGCTGCTGTTCAGATATAGCTTCATTTGACTTATTAACGTCTTAAGATAATGGAGATGACATGGAAGGAATTGATGTCAAGTATAGGACAGAAAATGCACATGGAGAGATGAAGAAGAGAAAAAAAAACTGAAGGGCTCCTACTTTCTCTGGATTCTCAGTGAAGGTGGAGTTTCAAAGACAGAGAAACAGAAATAAGCAACCCAAACCAGGAAGGAAAGGAAGCAATAGATAGATCCTCTCCTCACCAATTGAGAATAAAAGTGATCTTCTATGTGCCAAGCTGAAAAGCCTGCAGGATATTATTCTATCACTGATACATATCAATTCTATAACCTTTGTGATCAGATATATTCTCTTCCCTGAATTTCAAGCTGAAAATGTAGATCAGGGAGCCTGAAATCAGATGCTGAGTTGGTGGTTTACCGGTGGGCTAAGAGATAAGAGGAAGAGAGAGAGAGAGAGAGAGATGACCTCAAACTTAGAGGGATTTCTGCTTTTGAGAAGGGATAGACCCTGAGGTTAAATAGACTGTATAGTCCATAATCAATAGGAGTAACATATCTACTTATAATACTTTTTACCTAATCTAATTAAGCTACTTGCTAAGATAATGATGTAGCAAAAGAAGTATTTGAGCAACAGATGCAAAAGAAAAGAAAGGGAGTGAGAGTTCATAGAGAGGTAATGCAGAATTCAGAGTAGGTAGATAATTGACTACAAGTCTACTTGTAGGTCTTCCTAATGGTTCTAGACAGGTCATGGTAGCTAGTGGTTTACTCTTAGTGTACCAACTAGTGATTCTATACACCTAAAGATAATCAACTGCAGGTCCATTTATTAAATAAAGTCTTCATTTAGACTGTATATATTCTAAATTTACTTAAGTTTCTTTGTCATTTATTCTGTTTTCCACTAATGGCTATTGACACTTTACTACTTAGGTCCAGTAGGGAAAATCAGAAGATAAAAATTTGGAAATAACCAAGATTTGTTAAGAATATATTGCAGACAGATAGGTGGCTCAGTGAATTGAGAATCAGGCCTAGAGATGGGAGGTTCTCGGTTCAAATTTGGTTTCAGATGTTTTCTAGATGAGTGACACTGGGCAAGTCACTTAATGCCCATTTCCTAGCCTTTACCCCTCTTCTTCCTTGGAACCTATACATAGAATTGATTCTAAGATGGAATTCCAGTGAAAAAAAGTCGTTGTTTTCCATTCATCACATCCTTTATTAGTTAAGCTTTGGGAAGGTAATGGAAGAACAACCTTTATAGCTTCTCTTCAACTATTCATTATGTTATTAACTTTTACCTTCTTGGACAAGAGTCCAAGTTCTTGACTCTTTATTAGACTCACCTTCCCCAACCCAATCTCATGATCAGTTTAACACTTTTGCCACAAAAATATAGTCCTGAGTATTCATCTTTGAATAGCTGATTATCATTTATCTCCATAACCTATGAAAATCTCCTGCCAATGACATATATGCATTTGCTCCCTAACCCTTGTGTCATGACCTAGTAAGGAGTGTATTGTCCATGAATCTCAGTTTCCTGTTTTGAAAACAAAGTAGCAAAATTCTAATCTAAATCTGAGAATTCTAACTTGGACAGAGGATCAGAATTAAAAGCAAAGAAATGAGACAGTGGTAGACTTGCTAGTATATAATGACTCATCATTAATATCTCAATTTCCCAGGCTGTTTATGGTTTATAAAGTCACAGCTAGTAGATCCTACTCATCATGAGGAAAAAGGAGTGAACCACAAGAGTAGTTTGTCAGTATTATTTGTATCAGATGTATTCACTGTCTCACAAAATTATCTAATATTGCAAGAAAAAAAAATAAAATTAGTTTGGAAAAATAAATGACCTAGACTATCAAGAGAATTAATTTAAAAATATATATATATATAGGAAAGTGACTTAGCTGTACCAGATTTCAAACTAGGGAAGACTTTAGATCAAAATAAGAGAGAAAATATTATGAGATATTAATTAGATAACTGACTACATTAAATTTTAAAAGTTTCTGCACAAACAAAAGTAATGTAAACATGATTAAAAGACAAACAACAAAATGGGGAAAATCTTTAGAGCAAGTCTCTGATAAAGGCTTATTTTCTCAAATATACCAAAGAGTGAGTCAATTCTGTAAGAATACAAGGCATTTTCCAATTGGCAATTGGTCAAAGGATAGGAAAAGACAAATCTCAGATGAAGAAATTAAAATTATGTTTAGTCATATAAAAATACTCCAAGTCACTACTGATTAGAGACATGCAATTCTAAGGTACCACCTCATACCTATCAGTCTGGCTAACTTGACAAAAAAATTATAGATGTTTAAGGGAATGTGGAAAAAAATGAGACATTAATACACTACTGGTGGATCTGTGAACTGATACAACCATTCTGCAGAGCAATCTGAAATTATGCTCAAAGGGCCATCAAACTGTGCATACTCTTTGACAAAGCAATACTGCTACTAGCTAGATCTATATTCAAAGAGATCAAAGATAGGAGGGAAAATCTAACTACAAAAATATTTTAGCAGCTCTTTTTTGTGGTAGCAAAGAACTAGAAACTTGAGAGATATCCATTAATTGGGGGATGGTCTACAAGTTTTGGGATATGCTTGTAATAGAATACTATTGTGTCATAAAAAATTACATACAAGATAATCACAAAAAATCCTGGAAAGACTTATATGAAATAATGGAAAGTGAAGTGAGCAAGACCAGGAGAATGTTGCAAACAGTAACAACTGTAGGATGATCAATTGTAAATGACGTAACTATTACAAACAAGGCAAAGATGGCAACTCCAAGATACTCATAACAAAAAAAGGATATGCACTGGCACAGAAGGAATAGATGGCATCCCAATGTAAATTGCAATGTACCATTCTTTCCTTTATTTTCTCCATGAAATTTTATTCAATGTAAGTAATATGTGTCTTTTTCACAAAACATTGAATGTGGAAATATGCATTATATGATAATATATGTACAACCTAAAAAAAGAGAAATATTAATTAACTGGGTAGTACCTTTAGGGTTGCCCATTTATTACCTCTTCCCTTATAAGCCTGGGCTTGGGCTTGGTAAAAGTGAGCAGAAATCAATAAGACGTGAACCTTGAAGACTTGCTTAGGAAATCCTAATTTAATCAGATTATGTAACAAGCCTGGAAAAGACTTTGAAAATGCATAATATTTCTACCACTAAATGTCAAGTCAACCAGCAAGGGAATCTATCAGTGACACATAGTAAGTGCTTCATAGATGCATATTTTCCCTTTCCTGATTCCAGTTTCAATCCTTTATTACTGTGCAACTTAACTATGTCAAACAATCTTACCTTAGTCTAAGCTATTGACACAATCCTACTATAAGTGAATCTAGAGAAACTTCCAAATGAATAGTTTCAAAGACCAAATAACTATTTGTGGTTATCCATATAGGCCTCGATCTTAAAATAGGCTCCTAGATAATTAGATGCAGTATGGCCAAGTAAATTATAAAGTCACCCATGAAGAAGACTGATTCTCTACTCTGAAAGTATAGTGCACTAAAAGGCCTAGATTTGGAGTCACAGAACCTAAATTCATAACCCAGCTTGGATTCTTAATCTTTCTGGATTGCTTTCCTCATTCATATAATGAGAAGACAGTTAACACTGGGCTAAGGTAGTCAAGAAAGGCTTCATGGAGATAACATAATTCAAAGAATATATAGGACTAAGAAAAACAGATAGGGGATAGATAGAGTCTACGGCTTGCGGGCCAGATGTGGCCCCCTGAAATGTTCTATCTGGCCAAACAGGATACAATACAATGAAACTTCAAAAGAATTGCCTTAAAAACAGACTGGCAAATGAGCATTCCTTTTCTTTGGCTCCCTCTTTAAAAAGTTTGCCTATCCCTCTCAAGATCTATTTATTGCCCCCAGATAATATGATAAAGATGGCTTAGTTGATAAGAAAGAAACAGGACGTGTTTTTCTGTCAGCTCATGTTTCCAGCTCAGCTTTTGGCAGCATGGGGTTTATTATATATACTTCAAGACTCATTTCACACAAAAGAACCCCCCGAAACTTCGTGTTTGTGTAGAAGTTACAAATTATGTCATATCAAAACACAAAATTTCTCATTTGACTTCAGAATAGAACAAAGCCAAGGCCGAATTTTGGCTGGGTTATTATCAGTAAGCTAAGTTGGGGAATATTTTCTCAGGGGCAAATAGCCCCCACTGGAGGGGGTTGTATCTAGTTTTTGTCCAGTTTTGACCTTGACTGTCTAGAAACAGATTCAGAGTCCAGGTAGCCTTTTGTTTAATTTCTGTCTTTAGTCTTGGAGAGAAATTGTTAACCTCTTAACTTCTGGTTTGCTAAGAACTTAAAGCTTTTCAATAAGGCTATATTGCTTTTTAATTAAAAAAAGGTGTGAATCATTAAAGGGGTCAAAAAGAGAAATCTCAGATTTTTATCTATTTGAGGCTGTTTCTCTTATTGGCTTCCCACATATCACTGCTCTAATTAAAGATGCCATAATGGAAAGCAGAATGTAGAGGGGAGAGAACAAGTGTAAGGAAAAGAACCAGAGAAAGGGCAGAAAGGCACTATTAAGTGACATCACAATTTGCTAAAGGTTAGCTTTGAATTCTCAAATGTCTAACTTAACTATTTCCACAATAGGAGGTTTCCAAGAAGCTAAGGCTAATTGTCTCTAATGTCCTGCCTACTTCTAAATTCTGTTATCCAATTATGTAGGAGCCTATTTCAAGATGGAGGCCTGTAAGAATAACTACAAATATAGTTACACATGGTCTTGGAAACCATTCATCTGGAAGTATCTCCAAGTTTCTGAGACTGTCAACAATTTGGACTAGGTTGAGGTCCTTTGACCTAGCTAGATTGTAAACTAATACACATTTCCTTCCAAATTTTTCTTAAAGTTCCTGCCTCCATTTTCAATATTTGAGCAAGGCTAATGAACTGAGATTTTAGCTATTTTTGTCATGTATAACTCAATATTTAATGGAAACTAGCAGTACTAGGTTTAGTAGAAAACCCTATTGTAGGAAGTCAAGTTAGATATTTAGGAACCATTTCTATGCTCAGGGATAGCCTTTAGCAAATTGTGATGGCCCTTTACAATTCCTCTGCACCCTTTCTCTGGTACCTTTTTTCTCCATTGTGTATTTCTTATTCTCTGGGGACCCAGAGTCTTCATTTTGCTCACTGTATTCCATAATGGCATCTGTACCTCAGCTTTTGCTTAAAATATAGCCTTTGCCTTGAACAGTCTAACCACCTCCTTTCTACCTCTTCGTCCTATATATTCTTTGAATTATATTACTACTATGAAGCCTTACTTGTCTACCCTAGTTCAGAGTCCATCTAAATCTCCTCTGAACTAAAGCATTTATTATCTATCTGCCCAACTCACAGACTTGTCACATACAGTCTTTTATAGTGAATTAACTGGTTCATGAACGTTTATCTTGTTTTCACAAATAGGTTGCCAGCTCTTTGGTTTAACATGTCTCATTGATTACATGCAGTTTGGCATTCTAATTGGATGGAGAAAGCTTGATTCAGGGGACAGGCTTGGGTAAAATATGACTCAGGTCTATATTAGAAAATTTCATTTTTAGCAATCAGCCTTGAAACTTTGACTTAGTTTAGATCAGTGGGAATAGGGAGACCTAGTTGGAGAAATTTCCAGTGTCTCGTCCCTTAAAGAGAAGAGTAAAACCTTAACCACAGCATTACTTTAAATTTGAGAAGAGTTATGTAACTATTGTGTCAAGGGCATGACCCAACAAGTGGGGGTATACATTTGAAGATTTCTTCCAGTCATAATTCTTCCTCTCCTTCTTCTTCACCCAGATCTAGGAAACTTAGTATATGACACTAACAAGAGTCTTCTTACCAATATCCCTTGCAAGTACACATTTCAAAAAGCCCAAGAATCTGTTACTGACAGTTTGAAAACATGTGTGAACTCACAAGAGAGCTCATGCAAAATAAATACACCCTAGTGAACCACTCAGAGGATGAGATAGATAGATGGTATCATGGAAGCAATGAGCTTGGACAGATTTTGGGAGACAGTGGAGGACAGAAGGGCCTGGTATACTTTCATTCACGAAGTCACAAAGATTTGTTATGCCTGAATAACTGAACAACAAGCAAACTACACCCTCTTCCCCAATTCCATTAAGATATTTTGTAGCATAAATTGGACAGAATTTCTAATAATGATTCTTCACCTTTTTTTTTAAATTTTGAATTAAATTTAACAGGGATCTTATTGGTTTATGGAACTCCTTTAACTGGACAACTTTATATACTAATGCATATGGGTACTTGCTTTATAATTTATAGTCTTAGTTGCCCGAGGCACTGAGAGTTTAATCAAATTACCTAAGGTCACACAGCCTATATCTGGCAGAGACAAAATCAAAATCACATCTTTCCAATGTCAAGGTTAGCTTCCTTTTTATATATGGATTCTTGCAATTTCCCTGCAAATGGATTCTTCTTCTAAACTTTGATGAAACCACCAGCAGGGGACATGGATTAGCATTTTGTCAAAGGAAAGTGTTTGTGTGTATTGTGGATCTCATTCAGCCACTGTGGAGAGTAATAATGGAGAATATCCCTATCTTGGGAGGAGACATAGCTGCCTGCATCCCAACTTTAAGATAAGTTTCAGTCTGGGGACTTATACTCTGAAATTTCTCTCTTTTATTATGGTTTCCACTCAATTCTTTGCCTACAGCAGTTTTTCCAGGAAGCTGGAATATACCAGGAAATTTCATCTCAAAGTAGATCTCCATCACTTATTCTAGACCAAGATGGTGATTCTATAACCAGACATGTTAATTTCAAAGCCTTCTGTTGTCTTCAATCAGTAAGACTCCTAACCAAATTGAGTATTGCTTAGTACATGGAGAATGAGTGAATACTCTGAGTCTTTCCAGTTAGCTCTCAAATCTTCAGGAATTTCCTTCAGGGCTGGTAGATGGAAATAATTTTTTCCTAAAATTCTTTAGCTCCCCAACCCATCTCTCAATATATTTTCTCAATGTAAAGGAAAGCAAAAATAGTTGCTCTTATGGTTGCCTACTTAAAGTAGAAGTATTCCCCAAGAGACTGAAGTGGTAGTTCTGCTAATCTTCTCTCCAGACCACTGCACTGTCAGCATTCATTCTACATAGTATCTTCCCCAGTACCACAGTGTATAGAAATTAGATCATTACTCTTATACTCAAATATAAGGGGATCACTAAATCATTATATAAGAATCCTTCACAATTGGAATTTTGGATTTAAAAAGCACATTTTAGCATTAGTTATGTAATATTGTATTTTATTTTGTTCAGTATTTCCCAATTATGTTTTAATCTGGTTCAAGTTGCATTCAGGGGTGTTGTGAGCAGCATGTGGTCTGTGGATATCCTTTTGGACACCTTTCATTTGAAGTTTTGTAATATAATCTCCTCTATATTTGTACCCATCTGCAGAAAGAGAAGGGAAAGGGGATAATTTGTGTTTGGTGCCAGGGAAACACAAGCAATAGTTTTGTTTTGTTTTGTTTGTTTAAACCCAGAGAAAGGTGTATGATAATAGAATGCTCTTGCTCGATGATACAGTAAGTTTTAACTAAAGCTGAGGACTCAACTCTGGGTTGTCCCATACCAGGCAGCCACCATGTCCCAATTCCCAGCTGGGTTAAACATTTGCAGAGCTGCAATTTAGTGAATCTATAAACCAAAAATTGTAGAGTACTAGAAGGCATAACTGAAGTTTGTAGACTAATCCAGATGAAGAAACTGTGTCGTTTGGAATTGTTGTAAGCCCTAGAAGACTATAACTCCCAAGACTCCCTTCTAAAACTTCCCCCTACACCTCCCACTTCCTTTTTGTTGGAGAAAGTATAAAAGAGAGTGGTTGGCACCTTTTTAGAGGTTTTTCTGGCTCTCTATCCTGGAGTCTCTCTGTTTTCTCAAGCCTGGAGGGTGGCTGACTGTATCAACCCTGATCTCTCTCCGTGCCTTTTTCCCTTTCTACCTCCTCATTTTTTTCTAGACCTTCCCCTTTCTAATTAAAATAAAACCCAGCTATTCTAAACCCTAAAGTTTCTCTCTGATCTTTTATTTGAGCCCCAAAGGGCTCTGGTCAATTTCCCCCTGCCCCGGCTGGGGACTGCTACTTTCCTTTCCCTTCCTCCACCTTTCTCCCATCCAACCATCCTTCCCTTCCTCCAATCCTCCTACTTTCCTCCCTTTACCCCCCTCACAAAACTGAGTTACAAAGATAAGAAATAGTCTGTGTAAGGAATACATACAGAATAAGAGGAAGTACTGGAATCTAAAGCCAGGTCCTCTCACTATAAAGCCATTCTTCTAATATCTGAAGGATTCAGTCTTTTAAGTGGATTTAAGGTTTCTACAATTGAGTAGTCACCATAACATACTTCCATCACAGCATCCAGTAAAATATAGAATAAAGTAGGTGATCATTGGAATGTGCTTTCAACTCTTAATGATTTCCAAGTTACTTCAAGTTTTTATAAATTTAAAATACCAAAACCCTAAATTTGTGTGTGTGATCAGTGTGGCTCAGCTAATTGTTACTCTGGCTCATTAGCTCTTATGTATATTACTCCATTTTTTTGGCTCACCAGTGCAAATTAAAAAAAAAAGTTTAATGTGTTAACATTATTAAAATACTCTTCTGTGTTCCTCTGCTCTGGTAATTTGAATGACAGTTTTGTATCTAAATGAGAACTGGAAGTTCATTGGCTCCTCCTCTCCCTTTTATTTTACATCCACATTTTTCTCATATCTTTTCCCTTTGGATGGACATCTGCATAAAGAATACCATCAAACTCAAAGAATAGTAATCCCTAAAATCTGGAGTAAAGCTAGTCTGGAACTATACTCAGTCTTTAAAATTCATGCCTGCATTTGGGTTTTAAAGGCATCCCTCCCCATCAGCAAGCCTTTGTCTCATTTGCCCTCCTTATCTGATTTGATAAGTATCAAGCTGATATCCTTGGAATTTCCCTATCATTTCCCTCCACTCATAGTTCAGTACACCAGCTTGATTCCAGGATTCCTCAGTCACCCTTTCTCAATACCCCCAAAATTTTGGAAGAGGATTGCCATTTACATACACAAAAAATGTTCATTTTTTTCCCACATTCTAAGAAAGTGCTCTTTTTGTGCAAGACATTTATTGATTATCCTTTTACCACAAGTTTGGCATATTAAACAACTTCTTTCAGTGAAGAGATATAGAATAATGTCTCCCTAACCTATGTCACTCTGAGAGGCTACTGATTCAGGCTCCTCTTATAAATACATTTATGAAATATTCATTTGTGCTTAGCAATGCTAGTAAAGATTCTCTGTGGTTTCACTTCCAATTTTCTTTTGAAATGTTTTAATATTACCTGTCCATCTTCCTTTAAGTTGTGCTTATTTAAATGTTAAAAGAGGAAGCATTTTTAAGATTTGTCTCAGTTCCAGAATCTTCTTTGAGACAGTTATGTGGTTCAGTGGATACAGTGCTGGACTTGAATGGAGGAAAACGTAGCAAATTCTACCTCAGAAATTCATTGGTTGTGTGACCTAAGACACATGACAATCTATCTGCCTCAGTTATCTCTCCAGTCATATGTGGATAATAATAATACCTACATCATAGGGTTGTTTAGAGGATCATTTATTTACTTATATATTTATATATTATTTATATATTTATATTTATAAATATATAACATAATACATTATATAGAATATGATTGTCTAAACAATCCTGTGTGATACACACATATATATGTATAATTTGTGTACATGTATATATTCATGCATTTATTTAAATGCACACACATATATGTAGCTCTTTGGAAACTTAAACTGATATGTAAATTTTTTATTTATTGTTCCTTTTACTTAAGAGGTAGAATAAAGATGAACATAATAGAACAGCACCTTTCCTCTTTTATATATCTTTCTAAAGGAGATGAGTGAGGTAATGTTAAGACAGATGATGATGTAATTTAATATAGCCTTTTTTCTGCTTAATCTTGAAATAGGTGCTATAATATCAGAGAATCTCATCTTTAGCCTCATACTTAAAATATTTAAAATCAATAGCCTATTCTCTTTTCGACTGAGATTGCCAAAAGTGAAACTAATAAGTGTAAATCTTGATGATCTTAACGGAGAGAATGTTAAAACTTGGCCTTTTGTTTTGCTTCATGTAGAAATCTACATATGTATATTCTCTACTATGCTTTATTGTGACATGTATGTCACTGGATCATAGGATCATAGACTTAGAGCTAGAAATTAGAGCTGAATTCTTGAAGGCTCTGCTAGAAAATAGAAAGGTTTCAGGTGTAGGTCAACAATTTCTCTAGATGTCTTTCATCTAATAACTAGTGAAGCTAAGTGCTGAGAGGCTTGTCCTCAGAAGACCGAAACTTTGAGGCAAATATTTTTTGACCATCACAAGCCATTAAGACTATCTACTGAAGGATAAAAGGATTGTGAAATACTTTGGTGTATGAATGGCCACAGAGATCATAGAACCTGAATATACATGCATACATACATATAGTCATTGTTGTTGTTGAGTTGTTTCAGTCCTGTCCAGTTCTTCCTGACCTCATTTGAGGCTTTCTTAGCAAAGATACTGGAGTAATTTATAATTTCCTTTTCCAACTTATTTTACAGAAGAGAAACTAAGGCAAACAAGATTAAGTGAATTGCCCAGGGTCACACAGGTAGTAAGTATCTGAGACTGGATTTTAACTCATAGGAGATGAATCTTCCTGACTCAAGCTTTATCCACTATGTTTCCTAGTTGCCCCACATATAGTCATAAAAAATTTTTCAGAATCAATTGATCTTTGTATGCTCTCTATCTCTCTTTCCTTTCATTTCTGCTTAGGTCTCACTCTATTTCCTTTGAGTGTGTATATATGCATGTATGTGTTTATGTATATGTATATATCATATATATCACATATATATGCATAAATATAGATACAGGTATAGTCATCTATATAGTTCTATGATATGTGTTTGTGTTTTCTTGACATGGCACTCTCTTAGATCTCCTAAGCATTCCCTCACAGCCTTCTCTGCTGGTTTTTAACCTTTTTCATGCCCACTAACCATTAGTATCTGAAGCCTCTTTTCTTTTTGCTCTAAACAAACTTCCCTGATAAGCTCACAAGCTTCCAATGGTTCAATTATTTTCCCTATATATATATCATTCTCTCATCTTTTTTATTCAACCCTTTTTTCTCTGCTAAGCTACAGCTACATGTCTCTATCTCCCTCTTGGACATCTTGAATTAGATGCTCCTTAGATGTTTCTCAAACTCAAAATATCCAAAACAGAACTCATCTTTCCCCCCAAAACTATTCCCATTCCAAACTTCCCTTACAATCCACACCAGAGTCTTCAGTCACTTAGGTTGTCAGCATCTATAAAATCTTCCTCATGCCCTTCTCTCTATCTATATATCCAATCTATTGTCAAATCTTGTTTCTAGTTTCACACCATCTCTAGTATATATCCCTTTATATTCATTCATGCAATATAGGCAGAACCCTAGTTCAGACACATCACTTTTCATATGGACTACTAAAATACCTTTATAACTGGTCTCCCTACCTTTTCTTTTGACTCTAGTCCTTCCTTCGGTTGTATCCCTCCCAACCCATTAATGCCCATACAGCCTCTGATAAACTTCATGGTAAAATACAAAGTTCCTTCTTTGGCAATTAAAACTCTTCATTATCTGGTCTCTTCTTATTTTCCCAGCCATTTTATATCTTGAGAACAGGATTTTATTTTATTTTTTTGCTTTTCTTCTTATCTCCAGTAATTTGTATAGTGCCTTGCACATAGAAAATGCTTTAAAAATCCTTATCAATTTACTGAAATGGCAAGGAGAATAATAAAGTGAAAATAAGCATTGTGTAGTTATAATGAACAAGTAATTCCCTGAAGATAAGAAAACATGTTTCTTCCTTTCTTTTCAGGGGTAGATGACTAGTTATAGAATGCTACCTAGATTTTTGGACTTTTATGATGTATGGGTTAGCTTTGATGAATAATTTTTCCCATTAAAATTTATTTTAATGAATAGTTCTCTGGGGTGAAAGGAGGAAGAGAGATATGTTGAGAAATGAAAATGAAATAAAAGTAAAAGATACTTTAAAACCAAGTTGGATTGGTCTATCTTAAATGTATATTTCTGTATCTTATATAGCCTTTGCTTCACATTCCCTTTACCATTTATTCTCTATCTATTAGGTAACTTGATGTTCATTTATTCTTGCTCTTACTTTCCCGATGATCAGCTATTCTATTTGAAAGATCCACCTCCACTTCTCCCATTACCATGCTTGATATTTAAAAGAACAATTAACAGGCATTTTGCGTTCAGGTCAGGTTGCCCTTTTTGAATAGTTGTCATTCTCCAAACTATACAATTAAAGGCTTAAGTGGAATACTTCTAAGAATATGATATGTTAATTCAGTGACTCACTGTTACATCTATTCATGTCACTGCCTATAATTATTTATATTTTGTTAGTCTTGCCAAAGAAACTCTATCATACCAAACTTCAGAGGCAATAATTCCCAACTCCTAGTCAAAATCATCTTTCTTCATTCAAACTAAATATTGACTGTAATTTATATTTAAAGAAGAAAACATAGACTATCTGGAATTCAAGGGTGAAAGTGTAGAATAGCAATATTTGGATATTGATAGAGCCATTGGATAGATACAACCTACAAAGAGCAAGAAATCGTACTAAGTGGGTGGCTCAGTGGATTGATAGCTAGACCTGGAGATGGAATGTCCTATGTTCGAATCTTGCCTCAGACACTTCCTAGCTGGGTCACTCTGGACAAGTCACTTAACCCCTATTGCATAGCCCTTACCATTCTTCTGAGAACTTTGGAACCAATATACAGTATTGATTTTAAGATGAAAAGTAAGAGTTTAAAACAAAAAGAAAAATTGTACTTTATTAGGTACATATATAAGGAGAAATAAAACAAGCATTTAAAATTCTTAGCACTATGTACATTGTTCTAGACAAAAGGTGGAAAACAATGAATTGCTTTCTTCACCTTTTTTTTTTTACTACAATATACAGTTTGTAGGCCAGTAAACTTTTTGAAATTCAAATCTCCTCTAGTTCATGGTATCCTTTGAATTGTAGCCAAATCCATCCATGATTCATGGAGTCATGAATGGCTTTATAACTTCAGATACATATTCTCTTTTATTTGACCATGTTATAACATCTCTCCTTCACATACATCTTTACCACATTTGGTTGCTTTTAGAAATGGGCAGGTACAATTCAGTCATCAGCACCAGTTCAGGGGCAATACATTGTTTATTTATTGTCTAAAATTCACTCAGGATTTTGCTGTTAACCATTATAAACAACACATTTGTTTTCTCATTTGCTAATCTTCTAGATTAATTTAAAATAAGTTTCTTCCAATTTGTTTGGACCACATATAACTTTTTTGTATTGTTTTTCCTTTTTTCATTAGATTTCCACAATCAATTATGTAGAAAAAGAGAAATTCTATTCTGAAAGTATATCATGATCTCAGCCCACAAATTTCCAGTTAGCTGAGGTTACATGTATGTATATGCATATATACACACATATAATATACACAGTATACATACATGCTATGCATAGCATATACATATAGATAATATATGTATGCATGTGTATGTAAACATATATAGACATGCATATATGTCCACATTTATATTAGGTGGAACAGTGTACAAAAGTATTCATAGCCCCATTCTTTGTGGTGACAAAAACTGGAAAATAAGGGGCTGTCCCTTGATTAGAGAATGGCTGAAAGAAATGTGATATATGATGGTGATGGAATACTATTATGCTATAAGGAATGATAATCTGCTTGATTTCCATATGAGCTGGAAAGACCTCCATGAACTGAAATGGAGTAAAATGAGCAGAACCAGGAGAACATTATGCACAAAGACTGAAACGTTGTGGGACAAACATATATAATCAACTTTGCTACTAATAACAATGCAATGATCCAGAAGGAAAACATTTGATTTTTCACTTGTTTATATTGATATTGGTATTGGGGTTTTGGTTTTTAAAAGATTATTACAAAAATGATTAATATGGAAATAAGTATTGAGTAATAATACATGTATAAACAGTGGAATTACTTGTCAGGTCTGGGAGGGGAAAAGGGGAGAAGGAAGGGAAAGTACATGAATCATGTAACCATGGAAGAATACTTAAAAATAAAAAAGAAAGTGCTAAAATATTGGCAGCCCTTTGACAAAGAATACTTCATACATAGAGTAGGATAAAAGAAATATAACTCATTTGTAATACTTTGCCTACTTCTCTTGGAACTCTCTTAGATAGCTCTAATGTATATAGATCAGCTGTCTCACATTTCCATAATTTCATCATTTCCTGGCACATTATGATTTCATTTCTTTTCCCTTTACTTGGCTTCCTTAGATAACCCAAAGGAATGATTTCTCCTTCTAATGAATAAAATCACATTTCTTCTAGACTCCTTATGCCATAGTTATATAAGCCTACTTTAATTCTCTCATGTATCTATATCTATATTCCTCGTGTTTGTTCATATCTATTCCCCTTTTCCTTAACTGTTTAACTTAAGGGCATTTTTTGCTGTTCGTGAACTTCCACAGGGTTTTGACAAGCAATGCCTTGAAAATATATTTAAAACATCCTTCTGCTCCATCAAGTCTAATCTGAAAGCCATTCAGCTCATCTCTTAATAACTACAGGGCTAGAATAGAGTATCTGGGTGAAACACTGTACAGGAAGTTTCGCTCATGAGATCTAATTAAATTAATAACATGACATGTGTGCTCCCCTCAGATTGGTGTCTCATGAATTGATTTTCCCTTCTTTTCCATGCCACGCCAAACTCATCAGAGCACATATTGCTAATTAGGAGGAAAAACTGATTAGCAATCAGTTGCTAGCGGCTGTTGACTCAAAGACATAGATGTCAATTGTCAGGGGAGGGGGAAGGTCTATTTAAATTGATAGGAGAGTCAGCTACCAGAATAACATGCAATATGTTTTCTTCAGATGTTCACAGCAACTCCTAGTCATGTCTAGGGAAATCCTATTTTCAGATTACAGTTATAGCTGAGTAAATTGCCATTATCCTGTTATTTATATCAATGTAGGGAATTTTGACAATTCTCCTTTTTATGTTAAAAGAGCTCAAAAGAGAGTTATGAGAGATCACATGGGAAGAACATTTAGTGACATGTACCCAGTCGGATCTCTTTGAGAAGAACTCTTCTGGGCATTACAGTTGAATCTTTAGTTAATACTCACCTTAGCCTCCTTACTTCTATCTTGGCCCTCTGCTAGCTTCTCTTATCAAATCATAGAATCATCACTCTAGAAGTAAAAGGAAGCTCAGAAGCCAAATACTCCAAATGTTATAGTTGAAGAAACTAAAGTAGAGTGAAATTAAATGACCTGCCTAATGTCACCTAGGTAATATATGTCAGAGGTGGGAATTGAATCCAGATTTTCTAACTTCAGAGATAGTGCCCTTTCCCCTTTAGGTCTTTAGGGCATTGACATGAAGTAGACTATAGAAATATAACAAAGTGAAATTTGAATATACAGAAATAATTCATATCTCAAAACAATAGACACGTCAGTTCCTTTGGCATTAGTATTGAAAGTATATAGACAATGCCCCTGAATACTAGTTTGACCAAGTGAATTCATGCTCACTTATAATCTTACCTGACTATTATGGAATACATATAAGATGAAAGTTTATAGCAATAAATTCCAAACATCTAAGACTGTCAGTTCCAGTCCTGTCAGTTCTAAGGTAATCCTGTACTTGTACTATCATTATCCAAGAAGTCCATTTGGCTATTAACTCAGGATAGAAATTTCTTTATCATTTCCTCATTTAAATTATGCTAACTAAGGTAATATGAGAGGTTAGTGGTACTCAAAAAATGCAGATTATTGCATAAACGGGTAAATTTTTTGCTTATGATTAAGTGAGTATGATAGATGCTCTTTCAAAGAAAATCGAACTGAGACTTTATCCCTAAAAGAATGGAATTCAGGAAATCAGGTATAAAAATAATCTTCTAAATTACAGTAGGAAAAGATTTCAATTATCAGTCAACCAAGAACACTTATGAAGTGTTGCTTAGAGGTAGTTGTATCAAAAGTAAATTTTCTGTAAAGTAAATTTAAAAAGTTTTTTAAAAAGGAAATCAGAAGTGCTATGTGAAGAGGAATTGAAATAAGTGGGAATATTAACCTAAAGAAGGGTAGATCTTGGAGAGATCTGTTAAGGTTTTTAAGGACTACTCTACGGAGTATGTGTAGCTTGGCATCAGAGGGTAGAATTAGGAACAGCAGATTTGTTGTTGTTGTTGTGTATTCATTCAATCACATCCAATTCTTCATGACCACATGGGCCATAGTATGCTAGGGCTTTCTACCCTCCACTATCTCTTGAGTCTGTCCAAGTTCATGTTTGTTGCTTTCATAACATTATTTTTCCATCTTATCCTCTTCCATCACTTTCTCATTTTGCCTTGAAACTTTCACAACATTAGGGTCTTTTCCAATGACTCCTGTCTTTTCTTTTCAATGGTCAGAATATTTAAGCTTCAGCTTCAATAATTGAACTTCCAGAAAACAGTCTATATTAAGTATTGACTGATTTGACCTACTTGTTATATAAGAATCTCTCAAAAGTCTTCTCCATTACCACAATTTGAAAGTGTCAGTGCTATGGTGCTCAGTTTTCCCTATAGTCCAACTCTTACACAGTGCTACATTACGTCTGGAAAAATATAGCTTTGAGTATAGGAACTTTGTTGGCAACATAATGTCTCTGCTTTTTAGAATTCAGTCCAGATTTACCATAGCTTTCTTTCCAAGAAGCAAGTGTCTTAATTTTATAGCTACAGTCACCATCTGCAGTGATCTTTGAGCCCAAGAATATAAACATCTGACACTACATTTCTTCTCCATCTACTATTAATTAAAGTATATTATTAAAATGATAAAGAAACAAAGGATAGAATTTACAAAAAGATAGATTTAGATCTGATAAAAGAAAAATTTCCTAACAATTATAGCTATCTAAACATAGGTTAATTTGTAGATGGCTTAGGATTCAGTGGATTGTTTTTGCTTGGAAATCTTCAGGCAAGAAATGTTTAGAATTATTGGGAGTATTATTGAGCCAATTCTTTTAAAGTTTAGATCAGACTAGCTAGTGATAGAGGTTCCCTTTAACTATCATATTCTGTGATGATGTGAAACTTAAACTCAATGCAGGACTCTGCCTCTCAGTCTACATCTCTCTGTCTCTTTCCCCCTCCCTCCATCTCTCTCTCTCTCTCTCTCTCTCTCTCTCTCTCTCTCTCTCTCAATTTCATACACACACACACACACACACACACAATGCCTAAGTCTCTCTCACAGGCAAGAAGGAAGCAGGTATACACACATCATACAAAAACACATAAGCATGTGCACAGAAACATACAAACACTCATTAATGCAAACAAAAAAAAAACAAGAGAAAAAGAAAAATGAGATATTTATCAAAGGAGAGAAAATTAGTGAAAGATTTTAAGCCTAAAGATTTAATGGAGAAATTAGGGAGGTAATGGAAGTTCAAGACAAGGTTATTTGGGAAGGAGAAATTTGGTAGACTATTAGGGTATAATTATAGTAGCATCTATTGTAAAGATTATATGGCCAATTATTTGTAAAGAGAAATGTCTATTTGAGCAACCATATGCCATTTTAATCTGTGGGAAGAAGTCAAAGTGGAAATTCTGTAAGAGCCAATTCAATAAGAAAGAAAAGAAAAACCACATTAATTTGTCTGACAAGTAGTTCCATTGTTTTCTTGAATAATATATTGAATTATAACAACTGGATAACCTGTTCACCCCCCGAGCAAAATTATTTTCTTCTTGAAGGGTTTTGAAAATATCCTACAATCCATATCAAAGGTCTCAGAACAATTAAGAGGATTTTTGTTGTAATGCTCAGTGTTTTTGTGTGATAGCTGGATCTGTATAATCAACCTATATTCAGGCTCCAAATTCAGAATTCTACCATCTTTGCATTTTGTTAGTAATTAAATATTTGTACAACACTAAGCCGACTCTATTGATATTGAAATACAATGCTATGATATAAGAAGAATGAAGTTCATTGTAATTTTCTGGTTGCCTAAAAGTTTATTTAAGCCAGTTATCTGTAACCTAAGGAAAATATCTGCTGCATTCATTCAATCACTGTTTATAAGGGTCCACTTAGATTTTTCATGTAATAAAATAGTTACCATGTGCATTAATTATATTTAGGAAATTTCTTAAGGAGGTAAAGAGAACATCTCTTCATGAAAAATGAGGAAATAGTTCACTTATTGTTTTTTGTCTCATTTAATATAATAGTAATGATAATGAATAAATCAATACCATCAAAATAGAGAGCATGAAATGGAGGACCAACCACAAAGTTGGGTAGACCTGCCTCTGACATGTGCAAGCCATTTCACTGTTCAGGGTTTCAGGTGATTCTCAAAGACTATAAATTACATAAAGACTAGTCTGTATTGGTAGAGAGAGAGAGATTCCTCATTGGTAGTTCTTTACAGCAATTTAGCTATTTATATGATGATTTCATCTTATCGATTTGACATCTCTTCCAATGAGAAATAACACAAGCCATCTCTTCCTTTTCATCCCATATGCATTTCTTCAAGTGGCCCAACAAGGAGTCCTCAATATATTTTTGAATTTTCCCTTAGGGCTCTTGATGGTGTCTTGATAAATATCCTTTGGTTATTTCTTGTTTTCTCATCAGAACTGATCTACCTTCTTTGGCTATTCATTCTGATGGCATCATTTGCACTTCTTCTGCTCAATTATTAGCTGAGAATAAATTGGTAACAGAGACCAGCTCATACCCACCATGTATGGGGATCTTCATTGTCCTTTAATTTTTCACAGGCTGTGATAAAATTCACAAATATATGGGATGTCTCAAAAGTCTTAGTGAAGTTTAAAACTATTAAAATTGTAGCATGCTTTAAGGTTTAGAGAATGTTTCTTTCATCATAAAAGTGTAGTAAATATATATATGAAGAGTACTTTTCTGCCTAAGGAGAATTATATTAACATGGACTTTAGCCTTTGGAAAACCATCATCTCAAAAAAAATTGTTAATTATGCAATCAGGCAATGAAAACCAGAACATTCCAGGTTTAGCTAGTTACATATAAAAAGGACTACTTAGCCTTTGATGGAGGGATGACAAATGGTTCAACTAGAAAAAGAGTATTTTATGCTTTGTAAATCACTACTATCATATTCTGTAATTTACTCACAAAATCATTAGTTACTATTGTCCTTTTTGAAGAACCTAACTTTCGTTTTATAATAACCAAAAGGGAAAAATAGGTTACACTGAGGTTACAGAAATTTGGGGTCAAAATGGGGGTATGTTGGACCTGTCCTACCTCCTCCCAAGGAGTGAGTTGTTAAACTTTTAATATTACTATGTATACCTACAAAATTTGCAAACACTACAAACCAAGGCTTAATTTCTTCTTTTGTTGATTGATAAAATTTAAAAAGTGATGGAGAATAAGTTAATAATGTAGATTAAACTTAAATATATGTTCCATGTACATTATTTTAATTTTTCAAGAGACTTTTTATTTTCATAGAATAACTGTTAATTATTCACAAACGAACTGCTGGGACAAAGGATAATACCACATCCCCTGCAGACCAGGTGAACATTGGTGGCAGATATCTAAGCATACAATGTTAAAAGTGTATCCATATCAAGAATTAGTTCATTAGATCTGATAAATGAGTAGAGCATCAGCAAAAATCAAAATCTCTTCCATAAAAATCCAAAGCTTTCATATATGTCAGGTTGCATTGGCTAGTCAATTCATGGTTCCTCCTGTAGATTTGCTTCTTGATCCCAATCATATAAAATTGAAATTTTCGTGGTTCCCTCCACCTTCTCTTCTCTTTCAATGCCCATTATATTTCTGTACTCTAGAGAAACCCTGGTACCCATTTTTGGTTGCTAGTGTTCAGGAGGTACACTATTGGATTATTATTTACCTGGAATATTAATTTTCCTTACTCCTAAACAAACTGCTCTCAGAGTTGCTTGTCTTAATGAATTCTCCACTAGATAAAAGCTCAAAAGCTCACAGCTTTAGTGCCAACTGGGGCTGATATCAGGATTTAGCTATACCATTAAGCATGTGGGCCATGTTGAGGGAAACAAACTTCTGGTTTAGATAATGACTGGAGTAATCAGAATTGAAGTTCTCCTAAAAACACATGGAAGATGCAATCCCCCAAACACTTATACCATGTAGGTGAGTAACTTTGTACAGTTCTTAACTTGGGTCTCCAGCACCAGAGCATAGTTGGTCATTGTCATATGCCAGATGAAAGGGACAAGCTACCTTCTATGTTGAAAATAGTTTCCCCTTTGGTAAAAGTGGAAGAGTTCCATCAGAAGATAAAGGAGACTTTTCATGCTCCTTACTCCACCTACCCATTATAGTTGTGATTACTAAGTAGATTTGCTGGCTCTAGCAGAAACATAATCAATAGCAAAATGTCAGCTACTTCCAGTTCCTAGTTTAAGACTTTTATTAAAACCCCTTGTCTTTGGTGGATCGATGTTTAGAAGGCTTGGTTTTTCTTACATGCAGACAATTAGCCTGGGAGGACACAACTATCAACCTGTCAATACCTATATAAGTATGTATGCATCAAGCCCCAATTTCAGTTGTGACTCATGCTGTGGACAACATCCCAATTCCTCCCAGCCCACAACATGGTGCACTCTTTCACAATGGTATATAGTCAGTTAAATAGTGACTACTAATATTATTATATACCAATGCCAAGGAATAAATTTGCACACTAACATGAGTTATCCATGGACCAGCCTGCCTTACATTAAGAAAAAAAGAACTTGATATAGCCACTTTTTACCCATCCCATCTTGACTCTTTTTTTAACCTCAAGTTAAAGCTATTTGGGACTCCGGAGATTCAGTAAAAATTTATGGGATTGCTATTGGTACACAGAGAATAAGAATCTTATAAATCTTGCTACATTCTAGTGTAATAGAAATAATCATTGGCTGTCTCCTTTGGTTCAGACCACTTTTAAGACATTTTATGTTTGAGTATAGAAACACTCCAAATATTAAGCCTGAATATAATCTCATTCATTTCATTCTTAGTATTGCTTGGGATTGGTATTCAGGAATTGTCTAATAGTGCATATGGTTCAGGGAGGGTCATATTTCATTCCAGTATTGTAAAACTTAATTGTCAAATATGATGCATGCCACATCTAGCCACACTCTCCAAATAGAGACATATGTCAAAAATTTCTCATTTCCATAACAACTCTTGATGGAAATATATTTAACATGGTCAAGGTAGAAAAATGAGCTCCATGTAAACCACACAACTGGATAATCTATGCATTCCAAGAAGCCCCAATCCCAGTTGAGTGGATCTATTTGATGAAGTCAGAAATAACAATACTGCAAGTACCTATAGAAAATTTCAAAACATAAAGGCTTAAAATTAAGGGTTTGACAAAATATGAGAATTCTAAATTTATATTGTGGTCACTGATTAAACAGTATTATAGCTCAAGTCAATTGCCTTTTAGTAGTTTTTATTTAGAAAGAGGTAGAAAGAGTGAAAATAGAGAAATGTAAGAAGAGGGTATAGAAAATGTCTAGCCTATCACATTAAATGTTGCTCCAGTGTCCGGCTTAACTCAGTAAGGCCAGTTAACCCTAAGCCATAGGACCCGGTGATGTCTTATACAAAGTCTCCACCAATGCAACCTCCTCCTGGAGAAGGAGGCCTCTATGGAACTAATCTCTCCAGAAGCCAGGAAGGGAAGGCCAGCTACTCATGCACCCAAGACAAAGTCCAAAGGAGGAGATCCAGATCCAAGAGCCAAGGTGCCAAGTCAAAGTTAGTTCCAAGTCCAAAGCCACCTCCAAGAGGTAAATCATTAGCCAAAGCTCCAAGCTGAAGATTCAAGCCAAAAACCCATGGACAGGAAGTTCAGGACTTTTTATAATCCTTTTTTCCATGTAACTTCCTGTCCCTTCCTCCACTTCACAGCTTCCAAATTGCCTAGCACTGGCCATGGGGGCAGTGTCTGTGGGATCTACCTCTCATCCTCTTAGGGTATAAACTCTTATCAAAGAATTAAAAAGTTTCTGACTGAGTTAAAAGAGTGGAGCTCTCCAAGTAAGTGACTTATGAGCTCCCTTACTTACTGTTAAGTAGGGGTGTTTACATTTTTGGTTGATTAATTCAAAATAGACAAAGAGAATAAAGAATTCTCTTTCACACAAAGAAAGGGTACTTTATTAAGCTTATTAACCTTATAATAATATAAGTTAATTCACCTTTTGACCTGCCCCACCTTAGTACATTTCATCTTAAAAATAGGAAATTATAGGGGCAGCTGGGTAGCTCCGTGGTTTGAGAGCCAGGCCTAGAGATGGGAGATCCTAGGTTCAAATCTGGCCTCAGACACTTCCCAGCTGTGTGACCCTGGGCAAGTCACTTGACCCCCATTGCCTAAAAAAAATAGGAAATTATAATTCTGAAATCACTTTTGAGTTATAAATAATATTATCTCCAGAAACAAGTAATAGTTGACCTTTTAGACAAGTTAAAACATGCAACATCATTGACTAAATTTAACCTACTGCAGGTTTGGCTAACAACCTATTCCAAATTCAGAATGAATTAAGTGAAATAATGAATCAAAGAGGAACTATCTGGCCAGTTTGACACTTCTATACCATTTGGTTTCTACCCAGCCCCAAAAATCAATCAAAATTTCCTTAGTTAAGTTCTTCAAATAGGAACAAGTTTTGGTGTATAAACTTTGTAAAGATAAATTTAATTGATATATTCTTTTTTTATATTACCTGTCAATGCATAGTTTCCTTGACTCTGATTATTTTATTTTACATTAGTTAATTTAAGTCTATATTTCTCTATATTCACCATGTTTGTCATTTCTCTATTTGAATAATATTTTATTTTTATCTATTATGTGTAAAAGTATTTTAACATTTTTTTGTTTTAAGTTCTAAACTCTCTTCCATCTTCTCACTTTTACTCCCTCCCTGCTCTCCCCTCTCCCAGAGGTGACAAGCAATCCAAAATAGATTTTACATGTATATTCATGTAAAACTTTTTTTTTCAGATTGTTTATTTTGTGGAAGAGTCCTTAAGTGGAAAAAAATAAGAAAGAAAATTAACTATCATATGTTTCGATCTGCATTTAGAATCCAGTTCTTTCTCTGAGGACAGGTGAAATTTTTCATCATGAGGCTTTGGTATTACCTTGGATCCTTTAATACTGAGAATAAGTAGGTCATTCACAGTTGTTCATCAAGAAATATTGCTTTCTTTGTGTACAATGTTCTTCTGGTTCTGTTTACTTTACTTTTCAACAGTTCATAAAAGTCTGTTAGACTTTTATGAATTCATCCTGATTGTCATTCCTATGTTTGCTTTTTCTTTAAAAAAGTAATATTCTGTTACCTTCATGTATCACAATTCATTCAGCCATTACACTTTTGGTGGGCATCTCCTTTCTTGCCAGTTATTTGGTACCACACAAAAAAATATTACTATAAACATCACGAATTATGTGATGCCATTATTTTTAATTAATTATGTCCTTAGGCTACATATGCATCAGTGAAATCTTGGGTCAAATGGAGGTAGATTTTCTTGATTTCTTTTTTTCTAAAAATCCAGATCAGCCTATCAAACTAGTTTAAACCATTTTCTATATATAATACCTTTTCCAGCACTCTTTATTTGCAAAGTTGAGAGAAAATGCTCATTCAAAATTCTTATAGAGTTCATAGAGTATGTAATAGGATGAAAGTATAGGAATGATATTAAAATAGATAGAAAGAAAGAAAGAAAGAAAGAAAGAAAGAAAGAAAGAAAGAAAGAAAGAAAGAAAGAAAGAAAGAAAGAAAGGAAGGAAGGAAGGAAGGAAGGAAGGAAGGAAGGAAGGAAGGAAGGAAGGAA